>NC_139217.1:357687988-358287988 GCF_055691185.1 Crinia signifera
TGCCATTCGTTCTTTGAACTGCCGTATCGTTTTCCCAACGTACATATATCCGCAGGGACATTTTATATAGTATATAACATAACTGCTGCTGCAGGTCAAGGCATGTCTAATTGGAATTTTCACTCCAGTTCTAGATGCAAAAAAAAGTCACCGATTTCAAGGCCACTGCAGGTGACACATTTAAGGCAGCGGTAGTTGCCATTCTTCCTTTAAGAAAGGTGGTCGGGGCAGAATCCTTCAGCTTCGATACATCGTTATGTACCACGACATCCTTAATGTTTTTACTCCGCTTGTATGCAGGCATGATTCTGGAGTTTTTTAATTGTTTAAGGTTGGGATCAGCAGTGATCAGCGGCCAAAATCTTCTGGCAGTTTTCATCAGAAGGGTGCTGGAGGTTGAGTAACATTGAGTCCATATGATGCGATCAGATTGTAAGTCTTTATCCTGTCTCTTGAGCAGGTCATTTCTATCCAGGGCTAACACTTTGATTTTAGTATTGTGTAGCAGTTTTCTGGGATAGCCTCTAATAGCAAATTTTTTCACCATGTCCGTGATTTCCAATTCAGCTGATTCCTTCTCTGAACAGATTCTGCGGGCTCTGAGGAACTGCGAGTATGGCAAACTCCATTTTGATGCTGTCGGGTGGAAGCTGCTGCCCAGAAGGGCTGTGTTTCTGTCCGTTGGCTTATGGAATACCGTGGTGGCCAATTGTAGGTCTTCAGTAAGAGTAATAGTGACATCCAAGAAGTGGATACTGCTGCTGCTGGAGCTAGTGGTGAACTTAATGTCGTCATCAATCGTGTTGATCTTAATCATCAGTGTGTCAAAGCTATTCTGGTCACCATCCCAAAACAATATAATATCGTCTATGTACCGATAGTACATCTTGATGCGGGAGGCTGTTGATGGATCAGAAAAGAACAGATCTTTCTCCAGTTCATACATAAAGATGTTAGCAACGCTCGGGGCCACACAAGACCCCATAGCAACCCCAGACAGCTGCAGGAAGAATTTGCTGTCAAACATAAAAAAGTTGTTGGTAAGAGCAAGATCCAATAGATAATAAAAAAGTCTGCATCAGGCCCTTTGTAGATCTCGCTATTGTAGACTGCTCTTCTCACTGCTGCAATGCCTCTGGTGTGCGGTATGCTGGTATATAGTGAGACTACGTCGATAGTACACAGTAATAATGGAGATGGTAGAGGGGAGAGTTCTTGGAGATGGATGAGAAGTGCCGTGGTGTCTTTCAGGTAGGTATGCTGTTTTTGAACGATGGGTTGTAAGAACAGATCCAGAAACTGAGCTGCTGTGTAATAAAGTGAGTCTCTGGCTGCTATTATAGGTCCTCCCAGGAGGATTCACCAGATCCTTGTGAATCTTGGGCAGGGTATAAATGATGGGTACCTTGGGGAAGTCGTGATAAGTATGCTTTTGATATCTTCAGGGATGAGATTGGCCGAAGTAGCTTCTGTCAGAAATAGGTCTAGTTCTTTTTTGAAGAAAGAAGTCGGGTCTTGCGGCAGTCTCCGATAGGTCTTGGGGTCATCGAGTTGTCTGTAAATCTCTTGTTTGTAGGCGGTGAGGTCCTGTACAACAATGGCACCCCCTTTATCAGCAGACCTTATTACAATATCATTGTATTGGCCCAAGGTTTTCAGAGCCTGCTGTTCATCTGTGGTGAGATTCCAACGTATTTCTTTGGAAGCGGACTCTGTGTCAGTAATACATTGGTCCATGTGTCCAAGAAAGCTTTTTATGGAAACATTAGTGGAGGCAGGATCAAAAGAACTCTTTTTAGATAGAGCTGGTTGGGGTGCTGGTGCTGAGGGGTTTCTGACCAAAGTGTTCTCGGAGTCGCAATCTCCGGCCAAATTTATACAAGTCTATGCGTTCTTCAAACGGAACTGCAGTGTGCGTCGGCACAAATGAAAGACCTTTGTTTAAGACTGCCATTTCTAATGGGCTAAGTGTCCTCTGTGACAAATTGAAAACTAGGTCCTCTTGCCTGTTTTCTTTTTTGATTTGTCGGAAACACTGGCCCCCTCTGCGGATTGGTCGCTTTCTGGTGGGGGTCCCCTGGCCCGGGTAGTCAGGTTTCCGCGTTAAGAATGTGCCGACCATTGGTCGACACAATCCAGAATTTTGCAAGCGTTGGACCTCGGTCCTTAATAAATGCTCATTAGACCTTATATTATTGGTTATCGAAGAATCCAAACGGGAATTAGACCTCGTCAAAGCTAAAATCGATACCTTTGAGCACACACACCTTGCAACAATCAAAGCGGATAAATCCCAAGATTGGTTGAAATCTCTCTCCACACAAATCGAGAAATACAGATCAGATCTCATCACCTTCAAAAAAACCAAATTGGAAACTGTAAACCGCGATTACGCTGAGTACAAGGTTTACAGCTGGGTATACGGTAGGGGACAACAACAGGACCGTAGACAGTTCCAGAGACGCAGGAGATATCCCAAGTTTGAGACCGACCAATCTAGCGAGTTGTCTTCCAGCGACACTGATCGCAGAAAAAACCAAAAAAATCCCAACAATAGGAGACCCCCTTTAGGGGTGACTACCCGGGCCAGGGGACCCCCACCAGAAAGCGACCAATCCGCAGAGGGGGCCAGTGTTTCCGACAAATCAAAAAAGAAAACAGGCAAGAGGACCTAGTTTTCAATTTGTCACAGAGGACACTTAGCCCATTAGAAATGGCAGTCTTAAACAAAGGTCTTTCATTTGTGCCGACGCACACTGCAGTTCCGTTTGAAGAACGCATAGACTTGTATAAATTTGGCCGGAGATTGCGACTCCGAGAACACTTTGGTCAGAACCCCTCAGCACCAGCACCCCAACCAGCTCTATCTAAAAAGAGTTCTTTTGATCCTGCCTCCACTAATGTTTCCATAAAAAGCTTTCTTGGACACATGGACCAATGTATTACTGACACAGAGTCCGCTTCCAAAGAAATACGTTGGAATCTCACCACAGATGAACAGCAGGCTCTGAAAACCTTGGGCCAATACAATGATATTGTAATAAGGTCTGCTGATAAAGGGGGTGCCATTGTTGTACAGGACCTCACCGCCTACAAACAAGAGATTTACAGACAACTCGATGACCCCAAGACCTATCGGAGACTGCCGCAAGACCCGACTTCTTTCTTCAAAAAAGAACTAGACCTATTTCTGACAGAAGCTACTTCGGCCAATCTCATCCCTGAAGATATCAAAAGCATACTTATCACGGACTTCCCCAAGGTACCCATCATTTATACCCTGCCCAAGATTCACAAGGATCTGGTGAATCCTCCTGGGAGACCTATAATAGCAGCCAGAGACTCACTTTATTACACAGCAGCTCAGTTTCTGGATCTGTTCTTACAACCCATCGTTCAAAAACAGCATACCTACCTGAAAGACACCACGGCACTTCTCATCCATCTCCAAGAACTCTCCCCTCTACCATCTCCATTATTACTGTGTACTATCGACGTAGTCTCACTATATACCAGCATACCGCACACCAGAGGCATTGCAGCAGTGAGAAGAGCAGTCTACAATAGCGAGATCTACAAAGGGCCTGATGCAGACTTTTTTATTAATCTATTGGATCTTGCTCTTACCAACAACTTTTTTATGTTTGACAGCAAATTCTTCCTGCAGCTGTCTGGGGTTGCTATGGGGTCTTGTGTGGCCCCGAGCGTTGCTAACATCTTTATGTATGAACTGGAGAAAGATCTGTTCTTTTCTGATCCATCAACAGCCTCCCGCATCAAGATGTACTATCGGTACATAGACGATATTATATTGTTTTGGGATGGTGACCAGAATAGCTTTGACACACTGATGATTAAGATCAACACGATTGATGACGACATTAAGTTCACCACTAGCTCCAGCAGCAGCAGTATCCACTTCTTGGATGTCACTATTACTCTTACTGAAGACCTACAATTGGCCACCACGGTATTCCATAAGCCAACGGACAGAAACACAGCCCTTCTGGGCAGCAGCTTCCACCCGACAGCATCAAAATGGAGTTTGCCATACTCGCAGTTCCTCAGAGCCCGCAGAATCTGTTCAGAGAAGGAATCAGCTGAATTGGAAATCACGGACATGGTGAAAAAATTTGCTATTAGAGGCTATCCCAGAAAACTGCTACACAATACTAAAATCAAAGTGTTAGCCCTGGATAGAAATGACCTGCTCAAGAGACAGGATAAAGACTTACAATCTGATCGCATCATATGGACTCAATGTTACTCAACCTCCAGCACCCTTCTGATGAAAACTGCCAGAAGATTTTGGCCGCTGATCACTGCTGATCCCAACCTTAAACAATTAAAAAACTCCAGAATCATGCCTGCATACAAGCGGAGTAAAAACATTAAGGATGTCGTGGTACATAACGATGTATCGAAGCTGAAGGATTCTGCCCCGACCACCTTTCTTAAAAGGAAGAATGGCAACTACCGCTGCCTTAAATGTGTCACCTGCAGTGGCCTTGAAATCGGTGACTTTTTTTTGCATCCTAGAACTGGAGTGAAAATTCCAATTAGACATGCCTTGACCTGCAGCAGCAGTTATGTTATATACTATATAAAATGTCCCTGCGGATATATGTACGTTGGGAAAACGATACGGCAGTTCAAAGAACGAATGGCCCTTCATAAGTCCAGCATTAGGGCTGCCCTGAGCGACAAGGGGTCGGATCAGCCCGTTGCTAGGCACTGGAAGAATTACAAACACACCTTACCCAGCCTGCGGTATAAAATGATTGACTGCATTCCACTGAATTTGCGAGGAGGAGATAGAGGAAGAGCGCTTCTACGCTTAGAAGCCAAATGGATACATGCCTTAGGAACTGTCCAGCCGCACGGACTTAATGAGATATTACCACTGACGTGCTTTCTATAAGGACTTTCAGTATCCTTCATGCATGAGTGATGGGTCGTAGTGTGCAGGATCCCCGAACTCTGTTTCACATGGAAGGGTTGCCCCTTACACCCTACCAGAACTCAGACCATTGACAATATAGGCATTTAACTTTACCGCTTTCCTGACTGCCCCTGTTTTGAAGGGTCTGTCTGCGCTTAAATATACTTTTCCAGTTATGATATAATGCTAACTGTGTTTATATTCTATGATATACATATTCTATGTGTTTATATATTTGATATACTATGGTTTCAGCTGCGCTTATTGCCCCAGAGAGATCTGTTTTACCGCTGTTACATTTATACCATTTTGTTATTATGTATCTGATATTTCACGTTTTCATTGGCACAATCCACTCACTACTCTTCCCGCATGTCACCAGAGATACACTGTCCCTTACATACACCATACTTTTTATTATTAGACTGATAGCGCATTGTCTACACATAGTCGACACCTGGTAGTACTGACACATTTTGCACCGCACTTTGCTTAATAAATAATTTTTTTCTTTGACACCCCGCACTGCGTTCTGTGTACATCGGCGCACAGAGTTTCTTCACAACACATCACACATGTCTTTCGGTGGATAGACGCTTTGCTAGCAGGACCAGGAACAGCTCCGTATAGCTGTCCCCGCTATAGCTTAACATGTTTCTCTCCGGTTCATTAGGAACTTCACGCACGTACACACAGGTGGTTAGCTTATCACTTGGTCTCCTTTTTTTTCACGTTGTTTATAGGGTTACCTTGGTTACCCATTTGGGCAGAGGATACACGCCCCCTGGTGACACTGCACACACGGTTGCCGGTGCGCCGGTGATGTCATCATCCCCGGGCCAGGGGAGCAGCACAGGTGGTGGGAACTTGGTTTGCTGGGTCTTTATGCACCTATAAATGTAAGTACTGTACACTTGTTTTTTTATGTCTTGATAAAGGGCGACCAGCCCGAAACGTTGACTCACTACTACTTGTGTTGTGAACTTTATTGCCAGTCTGCCGCCGTGCAGCATGAAAAATCTTGTGAGTGACCTCTATTGTACATTACTTACATTTCCTGCCGCCGTGCAAGGACAGAGGGACACCCAAGTTGTTGCTACTTTGGATTGAGTGCCAGGATTACCTGTATATTACTTCATTGTCCTTTTTGGAACAACGAACCTGGGCACCGCACCCCCTACTTCTACCTTGTTCAAACTTCGAACCCCAGGACATCACCTTGTCGTTTGTCTTCACCCCTCACATCTTATTACCCACTGAAGTACCCCACTTGGGGCCATGACCTCAGAGGATGTTACCCCTGGGTTTAAGGACATTACGCTAAACCCAGGTGATACCCTTGTCCTTACCGACTCCGATGTGGAAAACATCCTGTTTAAAGAAAGATTCACGGACAAGGACAGCGTCTTACCCACCGACCATCTTGTTTCCACCCTCATCAAACTAAGGAAACGTGAGATTGACTTTCACCTACATGGTGTAACTCTCTCGGAGTATTACCGGGAGAAACACATCCCTAGGGGTTTCCGCGTTAAGAATGTGCCGACCATTGGTCGACACAATCCAGAATTTTGCAAGCGTTGGACCTCGGTCCTTAATAAATGCTCATTAGACCTTATATTATTGGTTATCGAAGAATCCAAACGGGAATTAGACCTCGTCAAAGCTAAAATCGATACCTTTGAGCACACACACCTTGCAACAATCAAAGCGGATAAATCCCAAGATTGGTTGAAATCTCTCTCCACACAAATCGAGAAATACAGATCAGATCTCATCACCTTCAAAAAAACCAAATTGGAAACTGTAAACCGCGATTACGCTGAGTACAAGGTTTACAGCTGGGTATACGGTAGGGGACAACAACAGGACCGTAGACAGTTCCAGAGACGCAGGAGATATCCCAAGTTTGAGACCGACCAATCTAGCGAGTTGTCTTCCAGCGACACTGATCGCAGAAAAAACCAAAAAAATCCCAACAATAGGAGACCCCCTTTAGGGGTGACTACCCGGGCCAGGGGACCCCCACCAGAAAGCGACCAATCCGCAGAGGGGGCCAGTGTTTCCGACAAATCAAAAAAGAAAACAGGCAAGAGGACCTAGTTTTCAATTTGTCACAGAGGACACTTAGCCCATTAGAAATGGCAGTCTTAAACAAAGGTCTTTCATTTGTGCCGACGCACACTGCAGTTCCGTTTGAAGAACGCATAGACTTGTATAAATTTGGCCGGAGATTGCGACTCCGAGAACACTTTGGTCAGAACCCCTCAGCACCAGCACCCCAACCAGCTCTATCTAAAAAGAGTTCTTTTGATCCTGCCTCCACTAATGTTTCCATAAAAAGCTTTCTTGGACACATGGACCAATGTATTACTGACACAGAGTCCGCTTCCAAAGAAATACGTTGGAATCTCACCACAGATGAACAGCAGGCTCTGAAAACCTTGGGCCAATACAATGATATTGTAATAAGGTCTGCTGATAAAGGGGGTGCCATTGTTGTACAGGACCTCACCGCCTACAAACAAGAGATTTACAGACAACTCGATGACCCCAAGACCTATCGGAGACTGCCGCAAGACCCGACTTCTTTCTTCAAAAAAGAACTAGACCTATTTCTGACAGAAGCTACTTCGGCCAATCTCATCCCTGAAGATATCAAAAGCATACTTATCACGGACTTCCCCAAGGTACCCATCATTTATACCCTGCCCAAGATTCACAAGGATCTGGTGAATCCTCCTGGGAGACCTATAATAGCAGCCAGAGACTCACTTTATTACACAGCAGCTCAGTTTCTGGATCTGTTCTTACAACCCATCGTTCAAAAACAGCATACCTACCTGAAAGACACCACGGCACTTCTCATCCATCTCCAAGAACTCTCCCCTCTACCATCTCCATTATTACTGTGTACTATCGACGTAGTCTCACTATATACCAGCATACCGCACACCAGAGGCATTGCAGCAGTGAGAAGAGCAGTCTACAATAGCGAGATCTACAAAGGGCCTGATGCAGACTTTTTTATTAATCTATTGGATCTTGCTCTTACCAACAACTTTTTTATGTTTGACAGCAAATTCTTCCTGCAGCTGTCTGGGGTTGCTATGGGGTCTTGTGTGGCCCCGAGCATTGCTAACATCTTTATGTATGAACTGGAGAAAGATCTGTTCTTTTCTGATCCATCAACAGCCTCCCGCATCAAGATGTACTATCGGTACATAGACGATATTATATTGTTTTGGGATGGTGACCAGAATAGCTTTGACACACTGATGATTAAGATCAACACGATTGATGACGACATTAAGTTCACCACTAGCTCCAGCAGCAGCAGTATCCACTTCTTGGATGTCACTATTACTCTTACTGAAGACCTACAATTGGCCACCACGGTATTCCATAAGCCAACGGACAGAAACACAGCCCTTCTGGGCAGCAGCTTCCACCCGACAGCATCAAAATGGAGTTTGCCATACTCGCAGTTCCTCAGAGCCCGCAGAATCTGTTCAGAGAAGGAATCAGCTGAATTGGAAATCACGGACATGGTGAAAAAATTTGCTATTAGAGGCTATCCCAGAAAACTGCTACACAATACTAAAATCAAAGTGTTAGCCCTGGATAGAAATGACCTGCTCAAGAGACAGGATAAAGACTTACAATCTGATCGCATCATATGGACTCAATGTTACTCAACCTCCAGCACCCTTCTGATGAAAACTGCCAGAAGATTTTGGCCGCTGATCACTGCTGATCCCAACCTTAAACAATTAAAAAACTCCAGAATCATGCCTGCATACAAGCGGAGTAAAAACATTAAGGATGTCGTGGTACATAACGATGTATCGAAGCTGAAGGATTCTGCCCCGACCACCTTTCTTAAAAGGAAGAATGGCAACTACCGCTGCCTTAAATGTGTCACCTGCAGTGGCCTTGAAATCGGTGACTTTTTTTTGCATCCTAGAACTGGAGTGAAAATTCCAATTAGACATGCCTTGACCTGCAGCAGCAGTTATGTTATATACTATATAAAATGTCCCTGCGGATATATGTACGTTGGGAAAACGATACGGCAGTTCAAAGAACGAATGGCCCTTCATAAGTCCAGCATTAGGGCTGCCCTGAGCGACAAGGGGTCGGATCAGCCCGTTGCTAGGCACTGGAAGAATTACAAACACACCTTACCCAGCCTGCGGTATAAAATGATTGACTGCATTCCACTGAATTTGCGAGGAGGAGATAGAGGAAGAGCGCTTCTACGCTTAGAAGCCAAATGGATACATGCCTTAGGAACTGTCCAGCCGCACGGACTTAATGAGATATTACCACTGACGTGCTTTCTATAAGGACTTTCAGTATCCTTCATGCATGAGTGATGGGTCGTAGTGTGCAGGATCCCCGAACTCTGTTTCACATGGAAGGGTTGCCCCTTACACCCTACCAGAACTCAGACCATTGACAATATAGGCATTTAACTTTACCGCTTTCCTGACTGCCCCTGTTTTGAAGGGTCTGTCTGCGCTTAAATATACTTTTCCAGTTATGATATAATGCTAACTGTGTTTATATTCTATGATATACATATTCTATGTGTTTATATATTTGATATACTATGGTTTCAGCTGCGCTTATTGCCCCAGAGAGATCTGTTTTACCGCTGTTACATTTATACCATTTTGTTATTATGTATCTGATATTTCACGTTTTCATTGGCACAATCCACTCACTACTCTTCCCGCATGTCACCAGAGATACACTGTCCCTTACATACACCATACTTTTTATTATTAGACTGATAGCGCATTGTCTACACATAGTCGACACCTGGTAGTACTGACACATTTTGCACCGCACTTTGCTTAATAAATAATTTTTTTCTTTGACACCCCGCACTGCGTTCTGTGTACATCGGCGCACAGAGTTTCTTCACAACACATCACACATGTCTTTCGGTGGATAGACGCTTTGCTAGCAGGACCAGGAACAGCTCCGTATAGCTGTCCCCGCTATAGCTTAACATGTTTCTCTCCGGTTCATTAGGAACTTCACGCACGTACACACAGGTGGTTAGCTTATCACTTGGTCTCCCTTTTTTTTCACGTTGTTTATAGGGTTACCTTGGTTACCCATTTGGGCAGAGGATACACGCCCCCTGGTGACACTGCACACACGGTTGCCGGTGCGCCGGTGATGTCATCATCCCCGGGCCAGGGGAGCAGCACAGGTGGTGGGAACTTGGTTTGCTGGGTCTTTATGCACCTATAAATGTAAGTACTGTACACTTGTTTTTTTATGTCTTGATAAAGGGCGACCAGCCCGAAACGTTGACTCACTACTACTTGTGTTGTGAACTTTATTGCCAGTCTGCCGCCGTGCAGCATGAAAAATCTTGTGAGTGACCTCTATTGTACATTACTTATATATATATATATATATATATATATATATATATATATAGTGCTATTTTTGTAGGAAAATAGGTTCAGGAACTGTGGGCGGAGCAGACGTGGGCGGTTATGTGGGTGTGGCTACCAAAGGGGCGGGGCATCAATTGTTGCATAAACTTTTTTTAAACACATAATGCCCTCAGCAGTGTCATATGCACAATGCCCCCAGCAGAGCCATATATACACATAAAGCCACCAGTAATGTCATATATACACATGCCACCTGCAGTGCCAGTTATACAACGCCCTCAATACCCAAAGTAATACACAATACCCCCCCCCAGCCAGCCAGTGGTGCAAGTCTAAAAAATACTTACCGGTACTGTGTGCGCCCCCAATAGTGCAGTGCCAGATACGCACATGCCCCCAATAGTGCCAGATACACATATGCCCCCAATAGCGCAGATTGTCAAGGAGGGGGGATAGAGTGCAGGGCAGACAGAGGGGACAGAGTGCCAGGGATGTTGGGGGGGAGAGTTTCAGGGATGGGGGACAGAGTGTTGGGGAGAGAGAGCAATACCTGACCCAGCACAGAGCAGAGGCAACATTATGGGGCGGACATTTCCCTTCATTAAGCCCCGCCCCCTTAATATCCACGAATCGTGCCCCCCCCTCCCCCCATCCTACCATCCATCCCTATCCATAATCCTACCATCCCCCCTTACCTCTGAGAGGCTGCAGCCTTGTGTGTGTGGTAAACTGACTTACCGAAGGGGAGGAGACTGGACTCCAGGATGGGGGAACAGGAAGCCGGTAAAGAGAGCTTTGGCGTCAGACTCAGCTAGTTTGAGAGTGCAGGGGAAGAAGCAGGCCCCATAGCAGCTGCACCCTGGGTAGTTTTGCTACTGGGTGCAGGGGTTTTCTTACCGCTCCTGTGCTGCAGCATTTCTGCGCCTCTCTGGCATATTTGGGAGGGAGGATGACAATCTGCCCCCATATACCAAACGCTCCTGCCTGGATCACCTGTGCTGAAGTGCTGTAGGTAGCTTAGTCTGAGGCCAGACTCAGCCTGCAAGGTTCGCTGGGACAAGAAGCAGGGGAAGCGGGTATGAGCAGCGCACTGTCCCTCCCCGCCAGCACTAATATTGCTATGCGGGTGGGGAACCCGAGAGATCTGCGCAGCGCTGGCAGAGACAGTTTTCCACCTCGGGCGCTTTGTATTTCGCTGGGGCTGGTCACTAGAGAGTGACGTTAAGCCCCAGGCGAGAGGGGGAGGAGTGAGTGAGACTGAGCGATGTAGCTGGCTGCGCTGGACCACCTCAGGCTTCTACAGTGCTGCTGCACGCTGTCACTGGGGCATGCATAGATAGGACAACGGCACTGCTATCGTGCCAAGGGTGCAGGGGATTGCACCCTGTATTGTAACGCCTCCAGTTATCTCCACTGTATCCTGTCCCTCTGCCAATCAAAGTTCACGGCGGAGGAGACAAACAGCAGGGCAGGCTGCAGAGGTCCCGGAACGCCGTTCCTGATGACGTCATCGTGCAAAAGAGCTTCAGGAACGGCGTTCCGGGCCGTTCCGGCCCCAAAATAGCCCTGTATATATATATATATATATATATATATATATATGTCTGTTCTGAAATATATATGTTCTCTGTCTCTCTCACTTTCTATATATAAACTCTCTTATATATAAACTAGTAAGGCCGTCTTTGTTTGTGCATGTGTGAGAAAGAGATGTAGTTTCACTCTCTGCCAGCAGATGGCAGTGTTTCAGAGACTCACGGACACTAGGCATATATAGATGTTATATATCTAGAGAGAGAACACATATATTTTTTCAGAACTAAGCCACAGAAGCAATATCAGTGGATTCAAACTAGCAAGGGAGGAGATGTGCCCCCTTGGGAGCAGGAGCCCAGTGACAGATGACTCCATTGCCTCCCAGAGTTACACCTCTGTGGCTATGTATGGCGGGCTTTGGGACTCATTGTGGTGAGCACTCGCTGGCTGGACCTGAGGCTGGGACTGCATATATTTATGCTGTGGGTTTATTATTATTCCACAGTTCTATTATACGGATAAAGTGATATAATATATGATGTTGGGTAATATCATGGCTATAAAACTAAGGGATGCAGTTAAGATCCCGGCGGTCGGGATCCCGGCGTTCAGAATCCCGACACCGGAATCCCGACCGCCGAAATGCCGACACTTTCTCCCTCCTGGGGTGTCCACGACACCCCTGGAGGGAGAATAAAATAGCGTGCCGAGCGTAGCGAGGCACCGGGCCCGCTGCGTGGCGAGCGCAGCGAGCCCGCAAGGGGGGGCGATCCACGTCCCCCCCTTGTCGGCATTTCGGCTGTCGGGATTCCGGCGTCGGGATTCTGAACGCCGGGATCCCGACCGCCGGGATTACATACCGGATCCAAAACTAATGCATGTTCGTCTATTCTGGTATCTATCTGTAAATGCCTGTTATTTGGCACTATATTATTATTATTATTATTATTATTATCAACAACAACTATTTTATATAGCACAGCAAATTCTATTGCAGCAAGTATGAGGCCAGGTTAATCTGGAAACTATGTATGCTTTGGTTTGCACTCTGGCGGCTTAAGGGTTCATATACGGTATGTAGGCCTGTATATCATTTATGTGCACAAGCCTGAATTTACAAATTGTTAGGCCACCAAATCATTAAACTCCTCTTACATTTACTATAATGGCCTCAACATTCACTACAATTCCTCCATATAAAGCAAAAATAAATTCTACTATTTTTCACACAGGTACTGACAATGTAAGCTGAGCTCTAGACTAGTGTAGAAGGAAGCTGTAAACTTCTTGGGTAGGAAATGATTTAAGCGCACTGCACAACATTTACAATGCCAAAAACTATGCCAAACTAGAGAGTGGACAAATGGAAGACAAAGAAAGAGATTATGGGTGTGTATTAAAAGTTAGACAGTGTCTATATAGACATTCAATAGGTCAAAAGGTAGACAGTTACATTGTAACTGTTAAATAATGGTTGACATGGACACAGGTCAACAATTTCAAAATGTCAACATGCATTTGGTCCACACAAAAAATAGTTCACACACATATATTACCTAACCTTACCCGTTCCCTTCTGCAGCCTAACCCTCCACCAAGTGCCTAAGCCTAACCATCCCCTCAAGTAGCCTATCCATAACTCTCTTCAATCAGAATATGCTTGGTGATTAGTATTACTGCCTCACCGCACTAAGGTCATGGGTTCGATTCCCACCATGGGCCTAACTGTGCAGAGTTTGTGTATTCTCCCCGTACTTGTGTGGGTTTCCTCTGGTACTCCCGTTTCCTCCCACAATCCAAACATATACTGGTAGGCTAATTGGCTCCCAACAAATTAACGCTTGAATGTCTGTGTGTGCATGTACATGTGGTAAGGAATATAGATTGTAATCTTCACTGGGGCAGGGACTGGTGTGAATGTTCAAATATTCTCTGTAAGGCGCTGCGGAATATGTGTGCGCTATATAAGAAACTGTTAATTAATAAACAAATAAATAGTGAAGTTGACATTGTTTTTCTTTTAAATCACTCAACCCCTTCCTTTGCTCCTGAACCAGATCCCCCATGCAGTTGCTACACAGTAGTGCTCATCAAAGGTGTGTACTAACCCATCAATCAGCATAAGGATATTTTTGGTACAGTGCTATCTTGTACACTGTGATTATACTTACTTTAATTGGATATTTCCTTTGTTCTGCTCCATTCTGTGTTCCTTTCAGACCATTCTGGTGGACTCTTGACACATGCTTGGAATGATGTGTGTGCAGGTGTTGTTATTTGCAGAGTTATATAGGTACACACCAGCGGTTGGCTCAAGCTATGAACAGACCAATTAAGTAACCAGTGGAGTTGGTTTAATGAAGTATAATAGGTAGAGTCATACGCATTGCATACACACTGTTGGTGGTGAAACTTAAACAAAGTGGGATTCTATACAGCTCATCAGCAGGTGAGTGCATTCTGCTTGCAGGTAGTAGTGTAAGGTTGCTGGAACAGCTTTATTTCAGTGGAAATCTTCTGGTCTCTCTAAAGGTAGGTGTAAGACCGGTGTCTCCACGTTTCCAAAATGAAAAAAAATGGCAAAGATTTGCCTATCAGTATTCAATCATTGTTTGGAAGAATAATCAGCTGATATGTGATAATAAACAATAAATGATGATTTGCTCTAAAATGACAAAAGATTAAAACAATTTTTTTTAATTATAACTAGTTGGTAAAATAGGACAAGCCACAGTCGACTCACCATCTAGGTACGTCAGGTGCTCCGAGGTTCTCATGCTCCCTTCCCCCCATCTCCTGGTGTTTTCTGCATATCTGCCATGGTCCCTAATTTATTCATTGAGGGGTTCCTTAATATTTGTGGGCAATCTCTGAGGAGGGGGGTTTCAGGTATATGCTGCATATATTCAGAGATAAATAAGCCCTTAATGCTGTCACACCTCTTCCTCATGTATGTCAGCTGTACTCAGGCCTCTGTGATTGTGCAACAAACTGCTGTGCAGTATAGTGGTTTGTGACTAGATGCTGTATAGGGGGATGATGTGACAAAATCTGTATTTCTTTATTATTTATGATCAGTTGCCCATATGGTCATAAATTCTAAGTATTAACATTGTATTTATATTTTCCCTAAAACAATGATATAATTGAGACATTGGGCCTTATAGGGGTGTACACGCCCACATGGAGCTGGCCACACTTCTCACAATAGGCCCTAAATCATTTTCTGCCTTAGGCCCATGTGGCCCTAAATCCAGCCCAAACTACAAGAACAAGTACATGAATTCCTCTTTAATTAGTGTGTTTGGCTATTTCAGTTTATCATTTCACTCATCACCAAAAGGTGCTCAAAATCAAGCATATTTATCTCCATAGTAAAATGCTAGCAATGGAATGAGTCATACTAAAGGGCTCTGTGATATTGAACTTGGTATTGTCGCAGACTGCTACCATACAAATTCTGCCTGGCTAGAGCAAGAACAGTGTCTCCCCCTTCTGGCCCCTCCCCTCCCCCTCCTCCATAATTCCCACCCTAATAAGTGCTGCTAATCTGCAGCGGAATCATTATGGAGTATCAGCAGCTCAGTAGGCCACACAAGCTCACAAAGCAGGACTTATTCAATGAATATTGAGTTATATAATATTTGTATATACAGTCTGTTCCTATTTGCTAAGAACATTTGTGGACAAATAATAATTAGTATTACTCAGTCTGCTACATTTGACTTCTCTAACTACATTCTCATACCTCCCAACTTTCCATGAGACGGAGGAGGGACGGAATGCTGCACGCCTGGGGGTGTGGCCTAATTTTGGGAGCGTGGCCTATACTCGCGGCTCTCCCATGAGGCCACGCCCCTGTTTTGCCGCTAGGGGGGCATGACCCAGAGGCTCTGTGAGCCTCTAGCCATGCCCCCAGCCCCCTGGCTGCGGGAATAGACGCTGTGCATCCGACAGGGGGGGGGGGGAAACCCAACAGCCCCCCTCGCCGCGGGACACTGCCGGCCACGGGAGGCACGCGGGAATGTCCCCGAAAGCCGGAGGTATGCATTCTTCACATACATTTAGTTTTTCCTGTTCTTAATGCATTGTGTACAGTGACCCTTATTCTGGTTCACTTGAAAAGGCAAATTCCTTCTCAAATGGACAAACCATGTGCACTGCAGGTGGGGCAGATGTAACACATGCGGAGAGAATTAGATTTGGGTGGGATTTTACTTCAAAGTGAGATCTATATTGCAATGTAACAATAAAGCAGTCAGTATTTTCCCTGCACAGAAACAAAATAACTCCCCCAAATCTAATTCTCTCTCTGCACAAGTTACATTTGCCCCACCTGCAGTGCACATGGTTTGTCCATTTGAGTGAACCAGAATAAGGGCCTGTATGTACTGTGTGCATGGAAGTAAAGTCACCCTTATGCTTATTTGTACTCTCTGTTATATTGAAAAAAAAAACGAATTTACAGAGATCACTATATGAACTACAGTATATATAATGGGTGCCGGACGGCTCCCCGACAGTCGGGATTCCGACAGTCATTACTCCGACGTCGGAATCCCGACTGCTCCCTTGTGGGGGTCCACGACCCCCCATTGAGGGAGAATAAAATAGGTGGCGAGCGCAGTTCGCCACCGTGCCCCAGCGTAGTGAGCCCACAAGAGGCTTCATTGCGCTCCCCCCGTTGTGCAGTCGGGATTCCAACATTTGAGTAATGACTGTCGTAATCCCGACTGTCGGTGAAATATACCACACCCATATATAATATGGGATCATAGTATAAAAGTGATGTAGAGGATTAGTTCAGTCCACTTGCAATCTAGAGGGCCAGTGTCCTTATGCTGACCCCAATATAATATGTACTTTCCTAGGAATCACTGGTCCCCTCTGTGACCTGCTCACCTGTGTGGATACTGGGCTCATTGGGCTTCCTCTTGAGGGAGCAATGAAGCAGGAGATCTCTGAGCCACTCAGACAGAAAAAGCCCTTCCCAGATCACTACATCTGAATAGAAGGAGGAGGGACAGTGAGTGTTTATTTTACAGGCATCCTATTATTGCCTTGATTTATGGCCTCAGGCCAGCAGGACTAATTGAGGAGTGGCCAGAAAAAATACACCTGCAAAGTGGTCAGAGAAATGCCACAGTGACTGATTTGTGCTATGCACACTTCTTGCAGCCATAAAGGGCACACTTGTAAAATATATAGCTGAGGGCCGGTCACTAATAGGGATACTGCAAATATAGACTCTATATCTGCTGATTAGCATCTGTTTGACGTGTTCCCTACACACAATAAGCCTTATACAAGAAAGAGCGTCCTATGCCCATTACTTTGCATCTGTGTTCCATGTTAACTCCTTAGCTGCCAAACTATTCTGTAATGAAGACAACAGCTGACACCACTGGAAGCAAAGAGCTAAATGATATCTTGGTGTCAGAGGTCAGAGGCTAATAAAGGGAAGGCGTTTTTCCTGTGCATACTACACATTAAAGTTCCTTTTTTGTACCTGTCCTATGCTGAAACCTAGTCACCTGTGTGGCAGCTCCATACCTGGAACTGTCATCACCTCCTCTAATGCAGGCTTGCTCCAGCCGGCCATTGACTTCTAACACAAGAGGGTTTTCAGCACTGAGATGGACCAGTTCTCAGCTCATCCTCTCCTGCAGCTTTTAACTTCAGCACCTGGGCACTGACTTCAAATAGACACCATTTGCATAACGGTATGGAGTAGAGGAACACACAAACAGTGGACATGCTGATGGAAGTATGTCTGTCAATGTGTCATTGTCATTGTGGGAAAAATGTGCTTCTTGTTCCTGTCTAGGATACCAATCTGTCAGTAGAACATTAGAAAAGGACTCTGGGAAATGGCAGTCCCGCTATGAGGACCCCCATTCCCAATAGTCTCTCCCATGAAAAGCATTATTTATTTATTGACATATTGTAATGGTGTTCATGAAAGTGAAGCACGGAAGCTTTGAGTTCTGAGTAATGATAGTTTGGGTCATGGTAATGAGCGTGAGGAGCTATGCAGGTAGATTCCAATTCCATACAAGAGAATCACAACTTCCCAATGCCACCCAAAGAGATGGAAGATGCTGCACAAAGAATTACGGCCAATGTTTTAGTATACTTTTAGTCTATATGCTGAAACAAATGAAATAAACATTATACAATATTATTCCATACAAACACATCCACATCCATATATACATTTTCCATTCCATACAGAATGTGCTGTGCACAAATCATGATTGAAGATCTAGATGTCACTTTGGGACCTAGGGATACAGCGATGGCCTTTAATCTGTGTGTGTGATTTTGTGTGTGTGTGTGTGTGTGTGTGTGGGGGGGGTGCTGGACGGGGACCCGACGTCGGGAGTCCGACTGTCAAAACACAGACAGCCGGGTTCCTGATGGCCACCTGCTATTTTCCCTCGTGTGGGTCCACGACCCCCATAGAGGGAGAATAGAATAGGTGGCGAGCGTAGGGAGCCACCGTGTCCTCAGCGTGGCGAGCGAAGCGAGCCCGCAAGGGGCTTAGTTGCGCTCACCATGCTGTCTGAGTCTGGCCAGTCGGGATCCCGACGTCGGGCTAATGACAGTCGGGATCCCAACTGTCGGACCCCTGTACCACACCCTGTGTGTGTGAGAGAGAGAGAGAGGCCGTGTAAGTAAGTATTTGCCACTTTTAAAAATTCTCGTCTGTAGTCCCGCAAAAGAAAGAGGGTTTGCAGGTGCACTATGCACTCATCACTGCTAACATATGTGCAGTGAGAGTTTTTCCCTATGGGCTGCAGGGCTGTGTGAAGCCAGATGCAATCTGTGAGACTGCACTGGCTTCACTGTGACTGGCAGTGATTTCCTATTGGCAGTCCGACCTGCCAGCCACCCAAGGCAGCCATTGGAAGGTGTTCCCTCCTTCCGGGATGACTCTCTGCGCATGCGAACTACCACGGTCGATACTGCGCATACGCCCGATCCAGGACCATCAAAGTGCTTCTATAGGTCTGCTCCCGAAGCAGCCCCATAGAGGCTGGGGCCAGCGCAGAAGCTATTGCACATGAGTCGGTCATGCAATGGTGATTGGGAACAGCAGGTGGCAGCGGCTGTGTTGGTGTAGACTGGCAGGGACCAGCAGCAGTGGCGGTTGGGGGAGGGGCCAGCATCCCGGCAGCCCCTTTTCTCTGCCGAGGTACGAGCCGTCACTGCATATATTCCTTGGGGTGGTTTTGCTTGACTGGTTTGGGAGTGCCCTGTGCTGCAGATGCAGGGTACCACCTGTGCCTGGGACCTGCTCGATAGAAGTGACCTTTACATGATGGGCAGGTTCATATCTTTGGCGCCAAATGTATGCTAACAAACTAATAATTAAATATAAAAAGTATAATATATGTTAGAAGTAATGAGTGCAGAGTGCACCTGCGAACCCCCTTTGTTTTGCATGTAACTACAAATCTCAGCAAGGTACATAGCATCTCTCATTACAGGGTGTGCAATTCTATTAAAGATAGGATGTTGCCCATAGCAACCAATCCAATTCTATTATGTTAACTTTCCTACTTTTTATCTCCTCTCTGGAAGAAGCGTAGATAGGAGACTCTCTGCAGCATTTCCTGGGATAGGGGATGGAGCTTGATGTCATCAAGCCATAGTTGCCTGCCCTCCTGCATTATGGAGACTCCCTGAAATAGCAGCAATCTCCCTCTCGTCCTCATTAGTCTAGCAATCTCCCTCATGTCACCTAACCCATGTCACCTAACCCACATTACACTGTTACATTTTTGGTGAAAAAAGGAATGAGAGATAGATCAATTTACTTTGAATCATCAGCACCATTTCCCAGCACTTTACCAAGTATAGTATCTCTTACTAACTGCTTTGGACATCTACATTTGGATATAAGTAATTTGAATAGATTCCTCTCAGATGTAGCAGTGCACACCCACGCTTCTAGGTGCCACGTTCACAATCTCTTTTCACAATCTCTAGACACGCCCTTTTGGTGGAGCATGACATGCCCCCTCAATGGGGCCCTGTGCAAAATTCTACTACCAACTATAATCTCCCTGAAACTCATTTTCAAAAGTAGGCAAGTATGCATCAAGCCCCGCCCCATTACAGTAAATGCTGCGGTTCACGGCTCTTCTGGGCGAGGGTGAAGGCTAAAATTAATCAATTTGCTTCATTTCAGTCCTGCCCCCTCCATGAAGAGCAGCGAATGCTGGTATTTGACTGATGGAGGAGGGGGATGTGGGGGATAATGCGGGGGTCCAGGTAAATGCCAGAGGCTTGCCCACCCTTCCAGGGGGCCTATAGAGGGACCCAATTTTCATACTCCACGATTTTTCACATGCCTGCCTACCCTCCCAGACATTCCGGGAGGGTAGATCCTCTAGAAGTTGCTACATAGATAATTAGAATCTGTAAATAAGTAGAATCTATCTTCAATAGAACTCCCATCTTAGTAAATTTACCCCTAAGAATAATAAAAAAATAATAATCCAACATTGAGGCATAATGTTAAAAAACAACTGTCCTTATATAGGGGGTTATTTTGGTTCACTCCTTCTGGCAAATTTCTTCTTAGATGGACAAAACCATGGGCCTTATTGCTAGTTCACTCTTTCTGACAAAATCCTTCTTAGATGGACAAAACCATATGCACTGCAGGGGGGCAGATGTAACATGTGCAGAGAGAATTAGATTTGGGTGGGGTTTTACTTCAAAGTAAGATCTATATTGCAGTGTAAAAATAAAGCAGCCAGTATTTACCCTGCACAGAAACAAAATAAGTCACCCAAATCTAATTCTCTCTGCAAATTTTACATCTGCCCCCCTGCAGTGCACATGGTTTTGTCCATCTAAGAAGGAGTTTGCCAGAAGGAGTGAACCAGAATAAGGCCCACAATGCAGACTGAAATGATAAAGTGACTTGGAAAACTATTAAGACTAGTGCAAGTAAAACATGTATACATGTATTTATTTTCTCTTTCCTATACCGATCAGTACTGTGTCTTGTTTCAATATGCTACAAAAATACTTAAACTACCATCATAAAGTACCTACTAACATAAAGGGGCCACCACCAATTTAGCGCATTTGCTGTGTATGTATCCGTGACACTATGTTAATGCAAATAAAAACCCTTCCCCTGGTATACATCTGTGTGCCGCAACGTGCAAGGACTGAGACGCCTTCTTTGTGCATCTTTGGGCACAGCATTTCCACTTGGTTTGTCTTTAGATGCAGCTTTTGTTCATACCATCAAAATAACCCCATGCTAGGCCCACAGTTCCAACAGTATGGCCTCCAATGCAAGCTATCAAGCAATCAGTTGCATGACATGCACACGATATTCCCATAACACGCCATAAGATCTCCGTACATATGATAGTTAAATAGTTACATAGTATTTAAGGCTGAATAAAGACTCACGCCCATCCAGTTCAACCTTGGTGTATTAGCTTCATCCCTTGTTATACGTAGTGTATACTGATATATTGAAGGACAGATTGTGATTATTGCTTTGTACCCTTGGATGTTTTTATCCAATAGATGTTTGTCCAACCTTATTTTAATCGTATTTATTGTGTCTGCCGACACCACATCTTCAGGAAGAGAATCCCATAGTTTGGCTGCCCTGACTGTAAAAAAATGTTTTCTTCTAAGGGAACGAAATCTTCTTTCCTCTAATCTAAACCTACTTCCTTGAGTCCTTCCTTACAGTAAAAAGGTCGTTATATTGCCCCCTGATATATTTGTACATGTTAAACATGTCCCCCCATGGGATAGGCACTCCCAGTCTATCTATGTTATCTATGTTAGGCACCACCCAGTCCACAAGCACCGAATATATTTCCGAGACTGTGTGTGCACCTCTGCACTGTGCCACTTTTTAGCGACTTAGACGCATGCACAGTTGAAAAATATTGAATGAATTTCATCACTGCATGCAACTCCACCCCAAAGGGGAGTATTCAACTTTTATTTTGTTCCCGTTTTCACGCCTATTCTCCCTTTTTTTCCACAACTTTTATATGTTGTGATATCAGTGTGATATTCAATTCTTCCCCATCTTTTGAAAGTTGACAGTTTTATGTTATTTTCAATAGTATTCCTATTCAAATGTAATAGTTGTCTAAACTTGGTCATTTTCTAGTCTTTTTATTCACTTGGGTGTCGGGTGGTGATATAAGTGTTTGTTTTTTTAAATGATTTAGTTAATGTGTTTCCTTTTTTTTTATAAGGGGTTAAGGATTACCTTAAAAAAAAACAATAGAGTACAGGCACACTCCCCCCCCCCCCAATAGAGTATAGGCACACATCCCTCCAATAGAGTATAGGCACCCCCCCTCTAGAGTATAGGCACACATCCCCCCATAGAGTATAGGCACACATTCCCCCATAGAGTATAGGCACACATCTCCCCCATAGAGTATAGGCACACCGGCAAAACCACTCCCCAACTCCTTTACACACAAACCTCACAAGTGTGTGTGTGTGTGACAGATGGATAACCCTGCTGGGTCTGTGGCGGCAGGCCCCGGCTCCTTGCACAGTGCAGTGGCTCATCTTCTCTCCTGTAAGCGGCAGGCTGCAGCAAATGTCCTCCGCTCTTCGTCTTCCAAGGCGGATTCCTGAATGTGGCACCTGCCTGCTTGCGTACCTACTTTCCAGAATAACAACAGTACACATCAGGGTGCGGTCAGGCAGGGGCCGCGTGAATTAAATGGCGTCTGCTTAACAGGAGGTAGGCTCTGTTATTAAGTAGACAAATTTGTATGGCTGGGTAGAGGGCAAGGCAAACTTGCAGGCATCTAAAGATAAAAAAAATACTTACCTTACACCTAGAAAAACTTGTAAGACTCTTCAACAGGGGTAACACTTTTCATGCAGGTCGCTACTCCACACTGCTCTGTACATCCTCTCCCACAAAATGCAGTATTGCAGCTAAATAGCCTATCAGGGCAAGGCTAAACATGGTGGGCAGAGTTAATTAGGGAGGAACAAAATAGGGAATAAAAAAATGGGGAAAAAAGGGCGCACAAATCAAATATATGCAATCCGTGTTATTAAAAAAGGGAGAAAAGGGGAGTGATAATTAAGACCAACTACAACAGATTCATCTAAAGAAAATAAATCAAAAAACAATTGAATAGCACACCCAGCCATCACTTCAAAAGACAGTTGCGTGTATCTGAAAGGTGGGAAAAAAATGAGGCCCAAAAGTAAACATTTGAATATCCCCAAGGTGTCTTATATGTTGTTGGCAGACATGATAGTATGTGGCCCCAAAACATGCTTATGCCCAACATTAGTCCAATTAAAATAGATCAGGTCACTAATAGTCCATTTTCAAACCCCACTAACGTTAGTAGCAATCCATTTGTAGGGTCTTGTTAATCATCCCAATCTCATCTGGCTACTTAGTTGTGTGGTCTAATTAGACTGGGATCTTTCTGCATTTTGGGAGGGACAAATACAGGTGACATAATTTAAATGTCCTACTGCTGCTATGACTGGCCAAACATTTTATTTATTGTAATTTCCAGGGCCAGATTGGTCACATGACATTTCTGGCAAATGACAGAAGGACCAAAGGTATGTTGGGCAAGTTCAACACAAAAGTCTGGTGGAGAAGCTGTGCCTGCTTGCAGTCTACACATGCCAAAATGATTAGTGGCCATGCCCATATGAGTCAAGTTTGCACGTGACTATGGCAAATGTACAGACGGATGCTGGGGCTGATTTATCTGTTCATCCCTGCTGCTTTCCACAGGTTAATGAGCTCAAATACATCTAGCCCAGGGGTAGCCAACTCCAGTCCTCGAGAGCTACCAACAGTTGACATTTTCCAGGTCACCTCACAGGTGCACAGGTGCACTCATTACTGACAGACACATTTTAAAAGATCCACAGGTGGAGCTAAATACTTCACCTGTGATTTCTCCCCTTCTCGCTGACCGCTCCCTGCCTGTCTCCCCTTCTCGCTGACTGCTCCCTGCCTGTCTCCCCTTCTCGCTGGCCGCTCTGACCGCTCCCTACCTGTCTCCCTGAAGCAGAGATGGGCAGGGAAGCAACCTGTCCCCGCTGCCTTGCGGAGTGGGACATGCATGCGCCCCCGCCATGCCGCCAGAAACATCAGCATGGCTGAGAGCGGCTCCATCTGTATATATTTCTTATAAAGAAAATGACATGTTTGTATGTCTATTGGTGACAATCAGTGACATGAGGTGTAAAGGATAGGGCATAACATTAAGCAATATGGTGCTTTTGCCAATGAGAGAGCTGCTCAGAGAGCGCACAAGCAGCTACAAAAGACTATAGAAACTTCAGGGGGAATGAATAAAGCCCCAAGGGCCCTTAAAGAGATCCTGGGATTATCTGATGATGACACGTCCCTTAGTAAGTGTCCCTTGTCACCAAGAGTTCAAACCATGTTCAAGCAAAGGTGAAAAGCAGCTACACTATTTGACCTGTGATTTGTAGGCTGATAAAAACAAGACAGACACCTGATTACAGCCAATCAGCAAAAGAAAAGTTGGTGCACAAGTTTGGAAAGGGAAGGACCCAATGTGTATTGTGATAAGAATCTGAGGGACTTCCTCTTGCTGTCACATTTGATTCATGGGACAGAGATATTTGATTTCCTTGTGTTTTAGTACAGGGACATTTGGGGTGATATTTACTAAGCCTTGATGATAAAGCCTTGATGATAAAATAGAGAGTGATAAACTACCATCCAATCAGCTCCTACCTGTTATTTTGTAAACACAGCTGGTGACATGACAGTTAGGAGCTGATCGGCTGGTGTGTTATCACTCTCCATTTTATCAACTTTCAAGCTTAGTACATTTGGCCCTTAGTGAGGTAAAGCTATTAGATAAAGGTTATATTAAATACACACCAAATTTGTCATATCCTGGTCTAGGCACAGTGGGCCTTATTCTAGTTTACTCTTAGAGGCAAATTCCTTCTTAGCTGGACAAAACCATGTGCACTGCAGGTGGGGCAGATGTAACATGTGCAGAGTGAATTAGATCTGGGTGGGGTTTTTCTTCAAAGTGAGATCTATATTGCAGTGTAAAAATAAAGCAGTCAGTATTTTTCCTGCACAGAAACAAAATAACTCACCCAAAGCTAAATCTCTCTGCACATGTTACATCTGCCACCCTGTAGTGCACATGGTTTTGTCCAGGTAAGAAGGAATTTGCTAGTGTCCGTGAGTCTCCAAAACACTGCCATCTGCTGGCAGAGAGTGAAACTACATCTTTCTCACACATGCACAAACACAGAAAGTAGCAGAGTAGCATCGAAGCTTTTGCTTTGAGTGGGCTACTAGTTCAATTATATTCATGGACACTTTATTTCTGACCTGAAGAATATACACAGGTAATGAGCCAGATAAACTAAGAATAGTGATAAAATGGAGCGAAACCACCAGCCAATCAACTCCTAGCTGCCATGTTACAGGCTGTGTTTGAAAAATAAGTTAGGAGCTGATTGGTTGGTGGTTTATCACTTTTCAAGGCTTAGTACATCTCATCCATATAAGATGCAGTCGCAAAATGGCTATTACACGCATATCAACCAATGAATTCTTACTAAAGGCCCCCATACATTAGGCCGACTTGTCCTTAGGACAAGTCAGACCCAATTCTCCTGTGAGCCGCCCGGCAGCTCCCCGGGAAGCTCACCTACAATTTGGCACTTGATGAGCCAATTCACATGTGATAAATCCCTTGCGGTGAGGGGCAGGGGGCCGGCGGTGATCCTTATCAGGGGGAGCAGTGGGGCGGGCAGCGGGTCACTTAGTGCTTAGCTGGCACCGCCGGCAAGTGCTGACCTGGCCGGCGGTGTGATCACAGATATCAGCAGCACTGCGGGACGGGCAGTGCAGTGGTGGTATTAGATTTTTAAAATACCTGTCAAATGACTGTCCATTCTCTGATTTGTTGAGAGCACTCGGTTCGCTTGCAGTGCTGCGGGCACGGTGCTTTGCTACACTCTGCACTATTTTATTCTCCCACCATTCCCATCCCTAGTGGATGGTAGGGCATGGAATACCGCCTGTCGGCACATGTCGGCTCAAAACACAGTGAAAAACCCCATGTTGACCTTTTGACTGTCACCCTTGCCCATGTTGACCTAATGTTTGTGTCGACCTAATGACCTGTCGACCTACACCCATGTCGACCTAGACACATGTCGACTTTGACCCATGTCGACCTTGTTGCCTGTCGACCTAGTGGTGTCGACCAAATGCTTGTCAACCTAGTTGCTTTAGACCTAATGACCGTATCCCATTTCTACATTGCCTTGTTTCTGTTGCTGTTCCCAGAGATTTGGTTTATTTGCTAAAACCCTGAAACACATCAGATATGGCATAGATGTCAGTAGCTCTGCTACTCCTTGGACCAGAGTTTCACTATAAGAAACAATTCCGTACATTTGGGCTGCAGCTGTTCTAAAAAGGGTGGCTCACTAATATCAGTAATACTTAGTAGGTGAAATGTAATAGGATGAGAGATTCAGAAAGTGAGAGATTTGGTAAGAAATCTCTAGTTTTTTTAAAGCGGCAATCATTTACACTGCAAAATCAAACTGGTTTTGCAGTGTAAATGGTTGCCGCTTTAAAAAATCTCTCATCCTATTAAATTCCCCACAGTGTCTCAGTAACTGAAATAAATGGTGCCCTTTTATGATTACTGCTATAAAGAACCTACTGTATAAAAAATAAAATAGTATTAAATGCTGAAATAGAATTGTACAGCAGAGGTTCCCAATCTTTTTTGATTCACGGCACCCTAGAGAATCAGAATTTTTTTCACGGCACCCCTAGGTCCAAAATTTTTTAATTTGATTGGGTTTATATGCGATTCTTAGCAGCAGTTATGTGGTAAAGGGCAGGATTTGCTTCTGTTTGTACACATTCTATGATTGGCAGCCACCAGCACTGGTTTTGCTCATAAATAATTAACCATTAATAATTTGAGTTGGTCCTGGACCATCAAGCCGAGGCACCCCTGCATGTGTCCTGAGGCACCCCAGGGAGCCACGGCACACAGTTTGGGAACCACTGTTGTACAGTTATATTGTTATGCCAGCTCAGTGCAAGCCTATCTTTCACCAGCAGGGGGTGTGCGTGTTCTACTGACCTATTACATGGTTAAGAGACAATTGTACTTTGCATTCTAAACATCAATCACCATTATCAATATAAATATTTTTCTAATGTCCTAATATATTAAATAAAAAAAACCAGGCTTAAACAATGTAATGGAATTTCCACCTGCCTTTTCTCAATAATAACAGCCAGACAAGGTTTAACAGAGTAAGGGGCTCTAGTGCGGTCTCGTGTGGGTCTCCTCCTTTCTAGCTGGAGCATGTTAGCAATAATACGCTGACAGAGAGGTAAGTATTGGAAGGTACAGTATGAGGTATGCTCCACCCTGGACATCCTGTGCCTATATAACTATACTCATATGCAGTGGAGGTTTTTACCTATGGGAAACAGGGCTGCAGCGCCCCTAGGTAAAATCTGCCAATGTCTCTGCCTAAAGTGTGAGACTGATCTGGCTTCACTGTGACTGGCAGTGACTTCCTATTGGAAGTCCGACCTGGCAGTCACTCAAAGCATCGCATCGGGAGGTGTTCCCTCCCTCCGGGGATGCCTCTCTCTGCGCAAAAAAGCATGGCAGCCCCCAAAATGGGTTCTGTGAATGCGCAGTATCGCGGACCATACTGCGCATGCGCTGGAACCCGGGAACCAAATCAAGCCTCCGGGGGCTGCTGCAAAGGCTTGGGCCAGCGATTGCACAGAATGTATGAAGTTACTGCGCATGCGCTGGTCCCGTGCAGGGGACCAGCAGCAGTGGAGTGCGGCGACGGTGGCGGTGGGGGGGGGGGGACACACATTGCGGCAGCCCCCCTCCTCCAAAACAGTAAGAGCCGCTACTGCTCATATGACATACTCCTGAACATATAAGTAATAACTTGCATCTCCCACCCATAGAGTTTTTGATTCGCTGGCTATTTATAAAATGTATTGATGAGAATACACCTTCATGTGCAGAGCCACTGTCAGAAATATAGATCCTTATTCTGGTTGACTCGTTAAGCCCAGAGACCTGCCCCGCCAAAAAAAACCTCCCCTGCCATGTTTCCCCTCGCACCCATACAAGGGGATGTGTTACGAATTTTCCTGCAGCAGAAGAAATCATTTGATGGTCACCGACTATAATTCCGTGGAGACTGACTTATATCTGCAGGCAGCGGAACGAAGACAGGACGGGCGACTGATGCCCCACCCACAATCCCATGGGAATGCCGATGAAAACTTTTCATGGTGATGCCCATGAAATGCTGGGCATTTCCATGTCCCTGTGCTGACACCACCCCCATCCTGCCCTCGGACCCCCCTCTCCGCTGTGAACGGCCTGGTGACATTGTAAATCGCAATTCGATTTCGAGATCGCCATCTTAATTCGCAGTCGTGGTTTGCAAATTCGGTTCACTCCCAGTGAACTGGAATCAGCCCCATAGTGTAGTGTTAGCAGCCAGCACAGAATAAATACACATATGAAGTACACATAGAGGAGCTAGATTATTTATTGTGGATGTCAGCAATGGTTCTGAGTATCAGAAATAATGTATAACAAATATGCAGGCTGTAGGTATAGATATTTCCTTAAGAATGATTTCCCCAGCTAGCGGGTCAAGGGTTTAACATCTGCAACAAAATGATTGTTATTACATTTTACAAGAAGCCACAAGCGGGTCGCAGCGCTGTACATATGACCACCACATTAATATAACAAGGCATGTCAGTGTATTCTGTTCATGTTCTTCTTCTATATAAAAGGCATAAATGAACTCAGCAATTTCCCTGTTGTCATTTTAAACAGTGCAGTTAGCGTATACAATACAAAGTAGTCTGTCTCCACAATGTCCAATAACGAGGTGCTGATACATAACTTACATCCTGTATTATACAATACCCAGGGCCGGCGCCACCACTAGGCAAATCTAGGCATTTGCCTAGGGCGCCAGCCACTGGAGGGGCGGCACTTCGCCCCTCGCCTCTCGCATGGAGGCTGCAGGGGTGTCCGTGCCGGGTACCTGCGGCACTGTGTGATCTGGCGGCGGGGTCCCTGCAGTGATGCGCGCTATCCAGGAGCCAGGCGGCGCGGGAATTGCTGCTGGGTTTGAAAACATTCCGCATGCTGATTGGCTGCGATTCAGCCAATCAGCGTGCCGCGAGTTTTCAAACCCATCAGCGCTTCCCGCGCCGCCGCTTGGCTGCCGGATAGCGTGCATCACTGCAGGGACCCCGCCGCCAGATCACACAGCGCCGCAGGTACCCCCACCCCCCCCCCCGTAGGCACCGGGGCGCCCCAACCCCTCTCGCCTGGGGCGCTCTGGTGCCTTGCACCGGCCCTGACAATACCCATGTGATTCGTACAGCAAATAGCACAGAACAGCATTTCAGGCTCAGGATTTTGATAGGAGGGGATTCCAACTTTGCTTTTAATCAAAATATGAATATTGTATCACAGTATACAGTATGCATCCACCAGGTAGTATACTGCATATAGAAAACCTTAAAGATATGTCCATCTCTGAAAGAGCCTACAGTACATACAGTATTATCCTGCCCAGCTACACGGAACCATTGCAAATGTTTCTGTGGTAATAGAGATGATATTGGCATTACAACAAGATATGTTTCTCATCTGTGTTAAACACGACCTCGGGTAAATGACTGTCAGGATCCTGACTGTCGGGATCGCGTCCGGCACCCCATCCACAAGCGTATCGCGTTTAAGAGGAAGAAGCATACCACTGTAGTTTGCTGGTTTGCATCAATTCTAGACAGTTTTACATACATTTTAGAAGCCTAATAATACAATGGAATTATGGTTGTAAATTGTAAATTTAGGATATCTTGTCATGTTTCCTGTTTTCTTATCCTCTTGACTGGTTCTTCTATGTGATTAAGCGAGAGTGAATAGAGGAACAGTCATTCGGCATATTATTTCACTCTGCCTATGTATGAACCTAGTTCAAGTAACAATATCAAAAATGTCAATTTAGAGGGAAATCTATCAATAAGAGAGAAGTTAAACGCATCACCCGCCTAAACAAATTGTCAGCTCATTTCACAAACATTCCAATAATTGATTTATTTTAAATTCAAACAAATTTATTCTGATCAAATTGTCTCTTTATCATTCATTTAAAGAGGAGATTTTAATGGGCACACAAAACCCTTGAAAATAAATTGCCCATAATGAATAATACAAAAATCTCAGCCAATCACAAGCAATATTTACATAATAACCACTTGTAATTGGCTATGCAGGTATTGTTTATTCATTTTTGCTCATACGCAATACATTGTTTATTTAAATGAATGTGCTATGTAATGCATTTCACTTGTTCTCAGGTGATCTTGACCAATTGAACAAGTGGAGATTATAGGCCTTATTCTGGTTCACTACTTCTGGCAAATTCCTTCTTAGATGGACAAAGCAGAGAGAGTTAGATTTGGGTGGGTTATTTTGTTTCTGTGCAGGGAAAATAATGACTGCTTTATTTTTACACTGCAATATAGATCTCACTTTGAAGTAAAACCCCACCCAAATCTAACTCTCTCTGCACAAGTAACATCTGCCCCACCTGCAGTGCACATGGTTTTGTCCATCTAAGAATTTGCCAGGAGTGGTGTTCTGTAATTGATGTATATAAGGCAATATTTCTGTGGGTGCAGTGTATGCCTTTTGCCAATTTACCTTTTGTAGATTAGGCAATTTATAAATTGTCATGTATAACACTAACATTTCAACTATATACCCCTAACAGTTAGCCTGTTCTCTTTCTGGTAGCCATTCCAGTCTTGAAGAGAGATAAAGTAGTCAAGTTGCCAAAGCAACCAATCAGATAAATGTCAGAAGCTGATTGGTTGCTTTTGGAAACTTTTCTACTTTATCTGTGTCCATGGCTTAATATATCTCCCCTTCAAGTTATGCATCTCTGTAATATATAAGCACTGATGTACAGGTGATGCATAAAACCACTTACATTTTTGTTTGCATGATAAAATAATGTGCGACTTATACATATGATATATTTGACAAGTGAGACCGTTAAATGTACCTGCACCTAATATAATAATATTTATTATTAAACAATGTACTTTCTGCAGTGATGCTAGCATGCAAATGAGAGTGCAGATTTGTGTGCTAAGTTGGTAAATAGGATCATGTCACAATGTTACCATACTAATCATACATCTGTAACATACATAAGCTAACCAAACAAATACTGTACAATGACTTAAACAGCCTTAATAGCCACTGCCTGTGGATCACCAGTAAATTATCATCAGTCAGAAGTATTTTGGGGTATACATTTAATTGGTTGTATAATTTTATTTTTATTACATTGAGTCTATTAGTTTATTGACTTGTGCTTTGTCTAGTTTCATACTGTGTGTTATAGTCCCACATTCATGTTCTAAATTTGCAGTCACATTCTCTGCACAGGTACATACTGTAACCTACATTTCTTCCATGGAATTTTTGCTTTTTTACGCATGATTTTAGGCTGAAATACTACTGTATTCTATTCAGTAAGATTTGGCACCCTTCCTAATGATTTTAATGGGTCATAATAATTCTGTTTTAGCAATTAAAGATGGGACACATTTGACTTAACCCTTTAAATGCCAAGGGAATTTGTCAAAATAGGTGTAAATATTTCCAAGCAAACATTTATATTCACCATAATGACCTGTAATGTTTAACTTATATAGGAAATACTGTATAATCCTATTTTTGCACATTTTTTATTTGAATTTATATAACCAATATGAACAATGCTGGCATTTTTAGTGGATATTATGAACTCAAAGGTTTAAGTTGCACTTTACCTGCATCTTACAACCTTTGAGATGTTAATTTGCTTCCCTGTTAATACATATATTGTTTTAATGCTCCTGGTACTTCTATTGGGGACAACACAATGGGAAAGGCAGCGGAGGTAGATGCACAGGGGCCCCAACATGGCTGTATCACCAGTGCTGGGGGCATTCTGATAGTGAAGTAAACCGAGGATTCTGTGTGGTATACTGGTGCATTGGACGCATTTTTGGTGCTGAGATTATTTTTACATCACCATATTTAAATTCACTGCCAGTATATCATATTGGCAATTTTATTGGTAGGGGTCACCAAAAGTTAGTTAGTCTGGGTCCCACAAACCTTAATCCGATTAATGCTATGAATTGTACAATGTCAAACTTCAAGTGATCTGTTCGTTCTGTTCCTCAATCCGGCATTATAGATAACGCATGTACAAATTACTCTTTAAAAACTAAAATGTTGTAAATCTACTGTAACACACCATAGTATTGAATTGATTCAAGCAGCCTATAGAGGTCTATAAATGATCTATTGTATTGTGTTGCAGATCAAGGTTAATTGAATCTGCCTTTGTACTGTATATAACATGTTCAATGCAAACTTTACTGAATATAGTTAAAAGCTAACTACACACACACACACACACACACACACACACACACACGCAAAAAAAATTGATTGTAGGTGCAAAAAATATAATTACTTACCAACTTTATGTGAATCAGGCAATCCAGAATCAGAGGGGAGATCTCCTGGGGCTCTGAGACAAAATACTTTGTTTTCCCATACAGATATAAAATGTTAGTTTTGGGTTGAGCTTGCCCTTAAATGTAAAAAAAAAAAAAAAAGATTATTATTGGCTGAGAATTTGTGGTCACAGATTGTATTTGGCTACTGTTAAAGCCAGCTGGGTTGGTGAGCCTAGAACGTTAACATTAAAAGGTAATGGAATGAAACAGGACAGTAGTGCATAAAACAAATGCAAATATGATCAAATAAATGATAAGACATATTTGGGTTTGAAAATTAGTGTTAAAAGATTTGATATGGGAGACTCTTAAACCAAACTGTTGCTCTCCTTACCTACAGTATGTTCAATGGTGGTATGTTCGGTCTTCTGTCACAGTTTGCACAGTTGTGCATGTTCTTGCCCGTCGCTATCACAATGAGTTGGTATCTGCAAGTGCAATAGGGTTTGAGATGCCCAAAGTTTTTGTAATTTACATTAAAATGCATGAACTCTGCTATGGATTTAATGCTTCAAATGAATGCTCAACAGCCTGTTATATTATAACATACCAGCAGGGGGCACTGTTATGTAAATAATAATGGCGCAGAACAGTTTATATGGTTATGCTGGAGGAGCTTGCAAAGTATTTGCAGTCTGGATTGACTCTTTGGCGTTTACAGTCTATTTGAAGCTTGGCACCAGCAAACGTACAAAGTAGATAAATTCCTATTTAGTCCTTGAGGGTATTTTTCAGATTACATTAGTAGCTAAACAGATTAATTTTCTAATCTAAATATAAGCAGGTCAACAGCATCTGCTACTAATATTTTAGATTTTACATTATGGTGTGTGTGGGGGGTTGGGGCTACAACTGTGCTCCTCTCACAGTTTCGATAACCCCCTTCCCCCCCACCCCCTGGTACCATTTTATTTATTTTGGCAGGATGGTGTAGTAGTAGTAGTAGTTGGAGCTGGTGTAGTAGTTGGAGTTAGCATGACTGCATCACAGCCCAGATTTCTGACTCATGGGTTCATTTCCTGACAGAGCAAATCTGTGTGGCATGCATATGCTCTCTCTAGGTTTCCATGGGTTTTCTCCAGGTGCTATTGTTTTCTCTCACATTTCAAACTAGTAGGTGTATTGTATCTCCATACCTCCCAACTGTCCCGCTTTCCTCGCGAACGTCCCGTTTTTTGGGGACGTTCCCATGTCCCTCCCGGGGCCGGCAATGTCCTGCGGCGGGGGGGCAGTTGGGAGTCCCCACTGTCGCATTCGCACAGCATCTATTCATGCCCCACAGCAGCGAGAATGGGGGCGTGGCCTCACGGTATCAACCCGATTATAGGCCACACACCCACACCCATAGGCCACTCCCCCAAAATTTTCGGGCGCGGCTCTCCTACAGGTACCTCATCAAAGTTGGGAGGTATGCAGGGCCGGTGCTAGGGTGCCCGGCGCCCTCCTGCAAACCATACATTTTGCGCCCTTTCACATTGCCATTGCAACAAGCTGCAGCCTGATTGTGGGAGTGTATGCAACATGCGATCCTATGGAGGATCTCGGGTGCATGTACATGTATGCATACACCATCTCAGTGCTGTGACCGCAAAATGTTGCAGGCACTAAAGGTGCCCATACACACTGTGAGAATCGCATACGTTATGGGCTAGATTGCATTGCACGGCATGCATGCAATGTGTGTGCAATGCGATCTGAAAGCAGTACAAAAAGTATGTCCAGCACTCGTGACTGAGGGGGAAAGGAGGGGAGAGAAGGAGGAGATGGAAGAAGAGGGGAGGAGATAGAGGGGGTGGAGTATTGAGGACTGGCAGCGGCACTGGCACTGGCACAGCACACTGAGAAGAGGGAAGGAAGGGGAGGCAGCGCTGCTGCCTGTTCATCATTTGATTGACAGGCGCAGGGAGCAATGGGTAGGGGGCGGATCCGGACATGACATGTCATCCAGGCATTCACAGACTGCGCTACATGCCTCAGCGCAAGTGTCCATGAGGAAGAGGGGGCAGGTCGCAGGAGGAAGACAGTGTGTGCGCGGTTCAGGGAGCTCTCAGCCTCTCCATACTGCCGCCCACAGTCAGAGAGGCACTGCAGGCGGCGTGCAGGAGGAGGGCAGTGTGTGCGCGGTGCAGGGAGCTGCTCAGCCTCTCCATACTGCCGCCTGCCCGCTGTCAGACAGGCGCTGTGGGCGGCGTGCAGGAGGCAATGACAGTGAGGGCTGAGGCAGCTTTAGCAGAGCAGGGAGGGAGACAGCGCCTTTTTTAGCATGGCACCTCCCTGCTTTGCAGGCGCTGCTGAGTGGGTAGCGCCAGCCCTGGAGGTATGTATCTCTAGTGTTTATATGACAGGGAATATTGGGCCTGATTTATGTGCTGTTATAAAAAGCGGGAAAAGGTCATGGGATTGATGTTTTAATTTTAAAATGTGACAATACGGTATGGGTGTCAAGCCCTTTTCTTATATTATATCTGTACTCAGCCATACGTGTTTTTAACAGTCTGGTGGTTTTGCCCACATATAAAAGTCCACAGTCACATTCTAAAATATAAATTAAATTTTTAGAGTTACAAGTTATAAAATCCGTTATTCTATATGTAAAATTATTAAATAATAAAATCATTTTGTTTACTGGGTCCCTTAGTTGTTCTGCACATTAGGCACATTCCACATCTGTGGAGCCCTTGACTCCTAATACTACTCCTTCGGGTGATTTTAATGTGACCCACAGTGGATTCAAAGCTTTTAATTCTGCATGCTTGTGAATTGTGCATTGTCAACCTAATACATTGTTATATGTTTAAAACATATTGCACTATGGCGGCGAGGTTCTGCTCTCTTTAATGGGATTGCCTACACCTACTGGTCCTCATATGAGGAGAATCATCTGCTGATGAGTAATTGATGTGTGTTATTTAATATATATTAACACACACTTTTTATTAGCGCACAACTTTTCTGTGTATTTTCTTGGCTTGTGGACCTAAGGGTGAAGGTCTTGTGTATGTTAAGCCTGCACTGGTGTTACCTGCGCTGAAGTGTTTGAACAAATCCCAATTTACATGGGTGTAAAGTTGTCATGCATTATGTCTAGAAATGTTGACACAGCATTCCTGGCAGTCTACTGGTGACTTACCTATTATGGCACTTTTGCCCCAGCCATGTCTTCTGGGTCCAGCTGTGACATCATGACTATTTCCAGCAGTGAGTATCCTTAACCCCTAATCCTCCCTTGCACCTAACCCTAGCTTCTGGGGGGAGATGCACAAAAGGGAAAATGCTGTAAAAAACCCTGTTATCTGGGGAGGGGGACGGGGTTAATGCATTTCCCCATGCACTAAATCTCGATGGTCAGGTTTTCACAATATAGTGTAACGCCGGAAGAATCTGACGTTACTCTATAGAAGCCTATGGACTTTTCTACGCTGCAGTGTTTGAGGGTTCTGTCACGGATCCCTCCCAACATGCCCTGCAGCCGGTGCTGTCGCCCTGTGCATGTGCAGAGGGACTCTCAAGTCTCAGACCTGGAAGTCCAGCTTCGGAGCTGCTTCACAAAGGACATCTCTTATCAGAAGGGCTGTCCTTCGCTTTAATAATTGCATATGTTAGTGCATATGTGATTATTAACTATGCGTTACCGAGCGAATTCCGGCGATGAGGGGCGGCGGATGTTAGTGCACCCCCCCACCTTCTGGTTAATAGAGAATGTCAACATTGCACATGTCGATATTGCGAGCACGCCAGTATTCTGCAGATGCCAACATGTTTAATGTTGACATCTCAACAATGTCGACATCATAACTGCCAACATAATGACTATGCCACACTGCAAGTAGCAGTGTGGATCTTAAGGGGATGTGGATGATAGCTTGGCAGTGTGTAGGTCGACAGTGAATGGGTTGACACCATATGGTTGACGTGCATAAGGTTGAGATAAACAAAAAATCGACACAAACAAAATGTTGACAATGATCGACACATGAAAAGGTCAACATGAGTTTTTGATGATTTATTTTCATTTACTTTGCCATTCACGTGGACTTCGATTGCGAACGGTAAAAGTGTGCAGAGTGCAGTGGTAGCGGAGCAAGGAACCTGGCCAGAAGCATTGCAAGCAAAGTAGGGGTCCCCGTGCCCGGGTATCAGCATCAACACTTTTGTTTGAAACAAACTTTAACAATCTTTTTATAAGTCGACCTATCGTCAATGTTTTTCCAGTGTTGAGCATCTCAACATTTTGGTGTGGAACTTACAGTGCATACACACTGAGCGGCTTTCTCCCTGCCCGGCGCCATCAGCAGCGCTATGCAAAGCCGTCCTCAAAGCAACTCATTACAAGGTATTACCAGCAGATGAGCAGCTTTCCCGGCGATGATGCAGGAGCTCGCCACAGCGCTCACCATAGGCGTGCGCACATTGAGTGTTAAGGGTGCACAGGCACCCCCTAATGCTGTGCCCCCACTCCCACACTTATTGCTGCTAGTAATACCAGCAATACCTTTTACCAAAGACTTTTGCTTTTTAAACCTGTATTCCATTAAAATAAGCGCCCATCAATCAATTACAGTATGTGTGTTTTGCATTATTAATTGTATTACACCATTGTCATATCACTACATACAGTATCTGTGTCATCCAGATATGATTTTGACTTTATTTGCATGTACTGTTACACAGAGTAATTAGAAGATTAAAACTGAAATAGGCAGGAGATTATGGAGTGGCTGAGAGAAGTTTTATATTGTAGTGAGTACATGCCTAATTGGCGGTGTTACACAGACCCAATGGCGGTGTTAGACATGCCCAATAGGTGATGCTCGGCACACCGCTTTGACAGTGCACCCCCTAATAAAATGTGCTGCGCACGCCTATGGCGCTCACCAATTATCACCGGCCCATACACACTGGGCGGCTTTGAGCTGAAAGCTGCTCATACTTGCTGTTTTGAGCGGCTTTCAGCTCAAAGTCGTCCAGTGTTTATGGGCCTTTAGACGCTTTGATTTATACTAATCATAAGGGAGGGATCTCCCCAGTATGATTCATAGTGGGGTAAGTACTTTTACTAAGATTTAACGGTACTTGTTTCCTAGCACGGCGCCCATCGCATCGCATACCATAAGCCATACACTGGTATGCGATGCGATGCGACGCGATTGGCACCCGATGATATACAATTTAAAATTGTATACCATTGTACAGTATATGGCATAGAATGCCATACAATGCGATGCGATTTTAAATTGTATAAGCACCCTAATGGGTGCTTACAATGTTAAATGCACCCCCACGCCACCCCCACTATGAACGTCAACCCGAAGCATGGAGAGCGCAGCGACCGCGCGAGGGGCGGCGGTACGCGTCCTCCGACCTTTTCATACCCTCACCATCCACGTCGGCGTAGAGTTGATTTTAGATAGTGTGGCGAGCGCAGCGAACCACCGAGCCCGAAGTGTGGCGAGCGCAGCGAGCCCCACGAGGGGACGCGGAATACATGTAAAGTAATACGCGTCCGCTCGCCACACTACATAAAATCACCTCCACGCCGATGTGGATAGTGGGGGTATGAAAAGGTTGGAGGAAGCATACTGCTGCCCCTCGCGGGCTCGCTACGCTCGCCACGCTTCGGGTTGACGTTCATAGTGGGGGTGGCGTGGGGTGCATTTAACATTGTAAGCCCCCATTAGGGCGCTTATACAATTTTAAACTTATTTGGGGGACATTTAACATTGAATAAACCCATAAGAGGGCGTATACAATTTAAAATCGCATCGCATACGGGCATATGGCATGCGATGCGATGAAAAAAATGCCATGCGACTGAATATCGTGGGCGCCGTGCTGGGAAACAAGTACCTATTTAACACTACAGTACTTGTAAACACAATTCTGCTGTGGTGTGGCCACTTTATTAAAGTAGCAAGTTCAGTGACAATTGTGTACCCTATTATATTTGTTTTAGAATTGGGTACACTATTTTGTTCTCCCATAGTAGTGGATGGTAAGGTATAAAATACCGCCTGTCGGCACAAAAAATGTGAAAACTCATGTCGAACTTTTGACTGTCAACCTTGCCATTATCAACCTAGTGAATGTCACCTCAAAACCGTTTGGGGTGTAACCCCCAATTGGAGAAATAGAGATATTGATAAAAGGTTATCACTAGAGACCGGATTATATGCATTTGCATATTTGCCCGATTTTCAGCAGAAATTGCATATCTGACCTAAATGTCCTGATGGTGCATATTTGGCATAGCGCGGTCGGCGCGGAGCGTTCACCCTCACTTCCTGACTTTTTTTTTCTTTATGTGAGGAAACGCCGCTGATAGGCTGACAGAATCGCCCATCAGAGGAATGGATTGAGCGGCCTGTCAGCGCGGCGGGGGGTGGGATGTGGGTGGAAGAGCTGATACGCCGCAGTGTGTACTGTAGGCTCTTCCAGCTACATCCCACACCCGCCGGCTACCCGCCTCGCAGACAGGCTGCCCGCCGCGCTGACAGGCTGTCCACCTCTGCTGACACGCGGGGAATCACTGCGTGCCACACGGGTGCTGGAGGCCCCGAACAGTGGTGCTTCTGGACAGAACACTGACCTCAACCAACGGATGGCAACGGTGAGTGTAACTTACAGCACAGTTTCTGCTGGGGCATTACAGTATGTGCGGTTTTGCTGGGGGCATTATGTGCACTTCTGCTGGGGGCATTATGTGCACTTCTGCTGGGGGCATTATGTGCACTTCTGCTGGGGGCATTATCTGTGTTATACTGCTGGGGGCATTATCTGTGTTATACTGCTGGGGGCATTATCTGTGTTATACTGCTGGGGGCATTATGTGTGTTATACTGCTGGGGGCATTATGTGTGTTATACTGCTGGGGGCATTATGTGTGTTATACTGCTGGGGCATTATGTGTGTTATACTGCTGGGGGCATTATGTGTGTTATACTGCTGGGGGCATTATGTGTGTTATACTGCTGGGGGCATTATGTGGGGTATACTGCTGGGGGCATTATGTGTGTTATACTGCTGGGGGCATTATCTGTGTTATACTGCTGGGGGCATTATCTGTGTTATACTGCTGGGGCATTATCTGTGTTATACTGCTGGGGGCATTATGTGTGTTATACTGCTGGGGGCATTATTATTATTATTATTATTATTATAATTTTATTTATAAGGCGCCACAAGTGTTTCGCAGCGCCGTACAAAGGAACAATACAGGGGCCCTTATTCTGATCGGTGCGGATATATCCGCGTGCGTTCGGGCCGCCGATGTTTTGTGTCTGCGCATGTGCAGAGGCGTCTCTGCGCATATGCGAGCGGGGCGTACGGCCAAATCCCGCATGAAATGTGAACACTCCGAACAGGGGGTGGAGAGGGGCGTGAAGGGCTATTTGGGCTCATTACCATATGCATACGCCCCGCGTTTCATGGGAGTTCCCATGAAAACGCTGGGCGTACGTATGGTAATGCGGCCGTGACGCACGTGTAGGGGGCGGACATATGACATCGCCGGATGTCAGCTGCCCGCCCTGATCCCTGCTTTTGCACGGAGAAATGTCCGTGTGGTCTGAGGTTGCGGGTGCTGGTGGAGCACTCGGTTCTGCATTCGATGGTCTGCGACCATCGAATGATGGGGGAGGTTCCCTTAGATGGAGGAGGCGTATTCCGTGAAAAATACACGTGCGGTCCGTTCGGCCAGCTTCTTACCGCATACGGACGGAGTTGGCGATCCGTATGGAAGGCGGGGTTTCGCACGCACGGTCCTGGCCGCATAATCGGCTCCGGCCGCACCGATCAGAATAAGGGCCAGGGAGACAAAACTTGGCATAACATTGAATAAATAACAAAAATACAGTACAAATAAAGAGCACCACAGTTCAATACACATTACAGCTTAAATGTAAGTAGTGAGGACCCAATCAACATACAACTAGAGGCTTGAGGCATTATGTGTGTTATACTGCTGGGGGCATTATGTGTGTTATACTGCTGGGGGCATTATGTGTGTTATACTGCTGGGGGCATTATGTGTGTTATACTGCTGGGGGCATTATGTGTGTTATACTGCTGGGGGCATTATGTGTGTTATACTGCTGGGGGCATTATGTGGGGTATACTGCTGGGGGCATTATGTGTGTTATACTGCTGGGGGCATTATCTGTGTTATACTGCTGGGGGCATTATGTGTGTTATACTGCTGGGGGCATTATGTGTGTTATACTGCTGGGGGCATTATGTGTGTTATACTGCTGGGGGCATTATGTGTGTTATACTGCTGGGGGCATTATGTGGGGTATACTGCTGGGGGTATTATGTGTGTTATACTGCTGGGGGCATTATGTGGGGTATACTGCTGGGGGCATTATCTGTGTTATACTGCTGGGGGCATTAGCTGTGTTATACTGCTGGGGGCATTATGTGTGTTATACTGCTGGGGGCATTATGTGTGTTATACTGCTGGGGGCATTATGTGTGTTATACTGCTGGGGGCATTATGTGGGGTATACTGCTGGGGGTATTATGTGTGTTATACTGCTGGGGGCATTATGTGGGGTATACTGCTGGGGGCATTATGTGGGGTATACTGCTGGGGGCATTATGTGGGGTATACTGCTGGGGGCATTATGTGGGGTATACTGCTGGGGGCATTATGTGGGGTATACTGCTGGGGGTCATTTACTACTTACTAATTGTATGCTGATTTAAATAAAAAACTATAAAATTTCACTTTATTTTGTATTTTTTTTTTAGCATATTTTGACGCTTTTCATGCATATTTTAAGTATTTTTCATGCATATTTGCATGCATATTTCGAGCTTTTTATGTTGCATATAATCCTGTCTCTAGTTATCACAAAATGAAATGAGATGGATATACAGTATAAACTGCATACTTTGGCACCTCATGGGTTAAATGGTGATTTTGCGTTAAAATGTTTCCTTTGAATGCACGTTTTGCCAAAATATATATAACTTTACTGTTTCTCCTTATCTTTACTCTTAATCTTGTGTTCAGTCATATGTTTTTTAACTGTTTTTTACATATTAAGCTGCTACTAGTAAAAGGACTACAAGATGGGCATTAATAAATGTCAATGGAATCCGGGACTTTGAAACGCAAAAAGTTTATAAAGGAAATGCCTGTTGTGCTTCAGTAATGAAAACTAGAACTTCCTGGTATTTGAAACGCAGAGTGTGTTCCATGTCAAGTTTGCGGTCTGTGGAACGGAGGAAGAAGAAGACGGCAGCAACAGAAGCCGGGAGCCTGCGCAGCTTCTGGCCTTTGGAATGCAGCTAGTTTCCGGCCACAAGAATCCGGAAGAAAGTCGGGAGACGGAGCCTGCACCTGTAAGCCCTAAATTAGGAGGGGTATAAATATTAGCACTAGTTATATCGTCACCAAGCCTCTGATGAAGGACACAGTCCAAAATACATTCAGCTGGTGACGACTTCCTGCAAATCCCGTGATCATCTGGACACATTTAGAATTGTGAAGGATCGTGGAGAGGGCACCCTCTCCCTAAATCTCCCATCTATTATTCTGGGACTGAATGCGGACCTGTAATCGGGTGATTTTAATGTGACCCACAATTGGTGGATTCAAAGCTTTTAATTCTGCATGCTTGTGAGTGCATTGTCAAACTAATACATTGGTATATGTTTAAAACATATTGCACTATGGCGGCGAGGTTCTGCTCTCTTTAATAGGATTGAATACACCTTCTGGTCCTCATTTGAGGAGAATCATCTGCTGATGAGTAATTGATGTGTGTTATTTAATATATATTAACACTGATATCTTGATCACCTAAGCACCGTGCACACCACATTTCCATACCCTCCAACTGTACCGATTTAGCCGGTACAGTACCGTTTTTTAATGGTCTGTACCGGCTAAATCTAACTGTACCGAATGTACCGATGTTTTTGTAGCCAGCCAGCGCCTCTGGGAGTTGTAGTTTTGGAAACTGTCAGCATCCAATCAGATTGAGGATGCTACAGTGAGCCACTGAAAATGCGATGACTTGACCAATGAGGGCTGTGCTGGGAAGAGTGATGTGAGCTGCAGCCAATGAAGCGGCTAGTTGTAGGCTGTGTGGGCGCGTGTGAGACTTAGTGAGTGACAGTAGCCGAGTCTCGCACAGTGCACACTGTCTGTGACTGTGCGCCCGCTCTTCCGGGTGTATCGGTCTGTGCAGGCGGATACGGGACATGGCTTGCAGAGCTGGATGAGATGCCCGTGCCCTGCGCCAGCTTCTCCCTGAAACTTGACATACTAGCGGCTTCCTGGTCGGGTGTGAGGGCCGCCCTGCACCTGATGTGCGGTGACTGGGTCTGGGTGCTGGGGAGTCCTCCCCGGGGTTAGGGCGGCATGTTTAGAATATAAAATAATGCTGAGCAGGGGATACGGGGATGGGGCAGCTGAGCTAGGCAAGGAGCATGGAATAAAAAAAAATGCACACCGTACACATTCGGAAAGGGGGTGTGAACACGCCCACTTCCCCTGTGAACACGCCTACTTCACGCATGGCCACACCCCCTTCCCGAATGTGTACCGATTCCTGCCCTTCAGATGTTGGAGGGTATGCATTTCTGTGTATTAACTTTACAACCATGCAACTGAACCAACATTTTTGTTTTGAATAGGACTAAACGTATTGGGAGTTTCTTCACAGGTGTGATACAGGATCCCGGCGTTGAGGATGCAGGCGGCCTGAATACACCAGCAACCCAACAGTGAAAATACCTAACCCTTACCCTCCCTAGCATACTTTTGTTTGGGATTCCGGTATCTGTATTCTATGCCATGATTGGATTCTGGCTTTGGTCTTCTGTCTTCCGGGATCCTAAGCACCGGGATGCTAACTACATCCTTTCTCCACTGTGAGCTGCAGCAGCTGCCTGCACACAAACAGGAAGGCCCAGCTCCTAATAGCCATTAATGGCATGATTGATTATTAGATGCAGGAACAAGTACCTATAGATTATGACTGTACAAATGTGTCCAACTTATTTATTTACAGTTTCTTATATAGTGCAGTTATTTACAGTTTTCTTATAGACAGTGATAAAACAAACTGGGTAACAACAGACAGACTTGGGGGTTAGAGGGCCCTGCTGCAAGCTTACAATCTATAGGGATATTGGAGGGAAACACAAGGACAGGCACCAGTAATAGCATAGCAGTCCCACCAAGTTACAAGTCCAGAAGGGAAGCTATATAATACATACGTGCCTCAGAGGGTTATGCGTGTGGTACTTAAATAAGATAGGCTTGCCTGAAGAGGTGAGTTTTCAGGGAACGCTTGAAAGTTTGGAGGCTAGCGGAGAGTCTTATTTTAGTATCTTACAAAGGTTATGTATTACTGAGCTGAAAAACATGCCTGAAATAATTGAACAGTTTTACTTTAAAACTGAATAACTGGTTCCTGTGCTAGAAGGCGGCAGGTTCTTATCTTCTGAACCAGTGTGCATGACATTCTTTTGGCAGTATGTGGTACCTGGGTCAACAAAGTCTATGTCAACAGTCACTATGTTGATCACTAATGGTTGACAGTGACTAGGTCGGCACCTAAGAATGGTCAACATAACCTATGTCAACATTGACAGAAGGTTGACACAAGCTTAAGGTCAACATGGACGTGGTCGACATGAATATATAGTATATCTCCACCCCCCCACTCATAGCAGTGTCATTAGTACCCTGAGACCCTCATTCCCCTTGTGTCTCTGCCTATCATCCTCCCTAATGGCAGCAATGCCTGAGCTCCCACACCCCATGTCTCTGCCCCCTAACCATAGTCATATCATCAGCCCCCTGAGCCTCCACTTGACATATGTATCTGCCTTCCTCCCCCCATAGAAGTATCCGCCTTCTTCCCTACCAATTATAAAGCTCTTACCTTTCATTTGAGTGGCTGGGGCAGGGACTAAAGGTGCGTACACACGGGGGGAGATATATTGCTAGCAATATATTGCTTGCAATATATTGCTGAGCAATATATTGCTCAGTGTCTCTTTTTCAACAAGCGACCAGAGATGGTTGCTGTTGAAAACGACCCTCTGCTGGGGGTGCCGCAGAGGTAATTAGCTGGTCGCAGGAGCAAGCTCCTGCGACCAGCGATTACAATGGGGCAGAAAACTGGAGCGCGCACCCGGAGATTTATCGCCGGGGCACACTCCCAATCACTGGCAATATGGTCGCCTGCGACCATATTCCCAGCGATTATAGCACCTATCTCCCCCGTGTGTACACAGCATTACAACTCAGGCAGAAAATGAGAGTAAACCTACTTCCTGCCTGTCTGAAACTGTTGTAAACCTACTTCCTGCCTGTCTGAAACTGTGAATGGGGTATCTGGTGTGCTGCTGCAGCCTCCTGATGTCTTTTCCTGGATTGCTGAGGTAATAATCAGAGCCAGGTGATAGTAGAAAAAAAATCTATCACTGGCCACTGGCTTACGATGCCCCTAGGCATTTGCCTATAATGCATATACCTAGGGTTAGCTTTGATAAATATGTCTCTCCACCAAAGTACAACTGGAAGGAGCAAAATGCATCCCATTAAAAGGACAGGATCAAACTGGCACAGAAATCAAAAGTTTTTTCACAGTAAAAATGGCTATGTGCCTTTCCACAAAGAAACATACAAAAAGTGCTATTTCTACCCTTTATCTAATTTTTATAATCTCATTGTTTTTACTGTCCAGGAAGCAACATTTGATGGACACTAATAGTCAGAGCCTAGTGGTTGGCCACAATGGCACCCACCAGGGGCATATCATTTGAATTGAGGAAATACTGTAGTGTGTGCCATATTATCATCTGTGGACATGCATAGTGTGGCATATAATGTGTATTGGCATCATGCACAGAGGAGCATTTAATGTGAATTGGTGCATGTCATGTGTGGGATATAATGTGAATTAGGGGAAAGTGCAGTATGGCGTATAGGGGTCAATCCTATTCTGTGCAAAGGGTGCATTGTGCCATTGCCACAGCATTTTAACACTGGCAACGGCCCCACTTGGCCCTATGTGACAGCAAACACTTTTGTGCAAATCTCGGCCACTGTAAAGTGAGGCCACTACCACAATGACTCACACTAGCAAGTTCATCACGCTCAATTGGATTGACTCTATAATGCAAATTGGAAGCATGGACAAGGGGCAATACAATTAGGTGAGAGGGATGCTGATCTTTATTTTTTATTTAATTTTTTTATCATATTGGATACATATAAATTGATATTATTAACCTAATTCAATCATAAACAATTTCTGAGCAGTTTTTGGAAAAAAATATTAGCCAGTTAAGTGGTTAATTGAATTCCCCTCCTACATGTAGGTCTGATTAACTGAAGGAATGAGTCAGGTGATGGTGGAGAGCAGCAGCTGCATGTGGCAGTTTGGGAGGGAGAGGTTGGGGGAGCCAGTCATGCTTTTAAATGAGCAAGAGCTGGTGGAGTTCATGGATTTAGAGGGCATCAAGTTATTCCCTTTGTCCAGGGATCCCAGACTTCTGGTTACAGCACTGCAATACTTGTTCTGTATAAATCTTATAAGACTTTCTGTCAATAACGGTTACGGAGGGACGGGTAACGAGTTTCTATGCTGTAACAATTAGATAGGTGCAATAAAATAATCAATGGAAATGTTTTATTAATTTGCACCCCCCCCCCTTGAATCTGTAACAAAAGTGTTGAAAAGAAAAATGGTGTAGAACAATTGGGGGGGGGGGGGGTGTCTATAAAAAGAACACATACATTGCTATTTAATTATGGCTGTTTTGGCCCAGTTTTTAGTCATGTTCCACTGATGCCGATTCACTTTTTAAAAGTTGAAACTGTATCGGTGCTCAAGGACTTAAAAATTGTCGAAAACACCTGCAATCAAAAACACCCGAAGTACTTGACGATACACTTGTTTTCCGACTGTGCTGGATTTTTTTGGCATTTGAAAATTCATCACTTGAATTGTATAGGTCAAATTGGACCTAAAATCTGTGAAAAATGCTAATTCTTTTGACTGTCGAAAAATCGGTACCTAATTGAACATCCCCCCCACATAGAATTTGATAATGACCACTTGTCCCAACAAAATGGTAACAATTGAAATCATTGCATTGCTTTTATACAAAAATAAAACAGTAATCTGTATTCTCCTACAGACTGAATTATTTTTAATGTCTCATTATAATGGCTTATTTGCCCCCCCCAAAATAAAAACAAATAAAAAAATAAATAAAAAAAAACATGTTATATTTAAATATTATTTACCAGATAGATTTACATTTTATGTGAAATGAATGCAACATATTAAGTTTGTAAGTTAAGCAAACTGTTTATGCCCAAACATATTCTGTAACACAAACCTGAGAAATTGTCCTTACATTGGAAACAATCAAAATGATCTTCCCTGATGTGAAATTTCAGTGGGCCTCAAGGTCAGAGGTCAGCCTGTGTTTGACCTGTACCATTTAAAAGTCAAAGGTTATCTTGATCTCATAACAGTTGCAAAAACTCTTCAGTATTTTCAGTAGACTGACAAGAGACTGTTTCAAAAAGATTCCCCAGTCATCCTAAAGGATTGTTATCTAATAACTCAGAAATGTGTCAGAAATGATTAATTATTTAAGTACACTCTGCAAAGTAATTATTTATATTTTTCTGATATCTTGATATGTTGTAATAGAAAATGTAATCCCATTCTATGGGGTAAATTTACTGAAACTTCTAAAAATGAAAAGAGGGGATACTGTATGTCCAATAGCAAACATTCAGATTCTGTCCATATTGTAGGATGTAATAAAGAAATTATAGACAGCATCTGATTGGTTGCTATGAATTGTATGTAAAAAGTACAGAGATAGCAAAGATTGTATAGCACTCGAATCTTAAGTCGAATAGCAAGGGAATCTCAGCGCGTGCACACACCATTAGACACAGTAGAATTTGTTTCGCGTTAAAAACGGAAAAGTACAAATACCAGTGAAAGCACCAGATAAAAAGAGCCGCGCTGTTAAATTAATTATTATTATTATTTAAATTTGGGAGGCTGCTGTAGTCTCTAAACTTAACCAATCTATTCACACAGTACAGGAAAGCGATGGGAGCAGGCAACATTCATAAATCACAGCTATTTTCTATTTTCTGACCCAAAGTTAATGCCAGTGGGTATGAGCTTTTAGGCTTGGGACTCCGGAAAAGGGGCATGGACTAGAGCAAAGGGGGTGTGGTTTTGTTAGAATGGAAAATCGGTACAGTTGGGAGGTACAGTAGGGCATGAGGCTTTACAGAGACAAAGTTTGTATTTCTTAACCGCTGTTGTGTTGTAATGTGACCCGGTGATTGATCATACCTGACCAGTAATTCCTTCTCCTCACTCCCATCACTCCTGCTGTTCCTTCATATTCTGCCATCATGAGGAGTATTCAGTGACAGCAATAGCCACAACAAGAGACAGAGAGGAGGTCTGTCAGGACATGTAGATAAAAGGGACAGTGACAGAGACATAGGGGATGTATAGCAAGATATGCAGTTATAAGGGACAGAGGGTAGTGTTCATTCTAGCACCCGCCATCTTTGAAAACCCATGCAGTTCCTCTTCCCTGCCTGGGGTGTCGCTGTATGCTGTGGTGTTTCTAGCACAGGTCTGGTTTGCATATCAGTGCTGATATACAGACCACACTGTGCTAGAAGCACTACAGCAGACAGCGACACCCCAGGCAGGGAAGAGGAACTGTATGGGTTTTCAAAGATAGCGGGTGCTAGAATGAACTCTAAGAGGGCAGGTATACCAGGATATGCAATTACAAGGGACAGAGGGGATGTATGCCAGGATAGGCAGTTACAAGTTACAAGGAAAATGCAGTTACAAGGGACAGAGGGTAGGTATGCCAGGATAGACATTTACAAGGGAAAGAGGGTAGGTATGCCAGGATAGACAGTTACAAGGTACAGATGGTATATATGTCAGGATAGAAGGTTACAAGGAACAATGCAGTTACAAGGGACAGAGGGAAAATATGGGCAGGATGCTCTAATACATCAGAGTTTTTACCACATTTTCTTTTTGCAGTAAAGCACCTCCGTCGGGGTACAGCTGCGGAGGGAACCGATAGCTTTTGCTAGAAATACCCTATAGAAGCCTATGGGCTTCACTGAGCAGCACTGTGTGAAGGATCCATCACAGATCCCTCCCAGCATTCCCTGCGGCCAGCGCTGTCACACTGCACATGCGCAGAAGGACTCCTGGGTGTCGGATCTGGAAGTCCAGGGATGCCGCTGCATCACAAAGGACAGCTCTTATCACAAGAGCTGTCCTGTGCGTTATTAATCACATATGTTAGTGCATATGCGATTATTAAAATGCATTAGCAGGGGCAACAGATGTTAGAACATCGTGCCCTATGTCAGGATATGCAGTTAAAAAGAACAGATTGCAGGTATGTCAGGATACGAGGTATGTTGGTATATGCATGGTGAATTGTCAGTAGATGTATTTACAAGGGACTGATAGGAGGTATGTCAGGATATGCGGGGGGGGGGGGATGTCAGGACATATAGTTACAAGGAACAAAGTGGAGGTAATGTCAGAATATGTAGTTGGAAGCAGGGCCGGTGTAAGGCTTCTCAGCACCCTAGGCAAAACTTCAGCCTACTCCCCCGTACTCCCCCCTACCCACCGAAACACCCCCCCCCCCCATTTTTTTTTAAAATCATGTGGTCCTCCAATCCCTCCTACCCCCCGGGAAGGTGCCCAAGTCCCCTGCTTTCCCTGGAGGTCCTCTGCACCCTCCCCTTTGCCACCCACAACAGAGTAGGAAGTATGACTCAAGGGAAAGTATAGAGAACTTAGAAGTTCTACAGTTGCCACCTGCATTAAGTACAGCAAGGATCCTCATAGACATTCTTGATTTTTTTATTTGTAAACTTGGTGGCGCCCCCCCCAGATCCCAGCACCCTAGGCAGCTGCCTAAAGCTGCCTAGTGGTAGAGCCGGCCCTGGTTGGAAGGGACAGAGGGATATATGTTTGTATACAGGGCTTAAAGTGGTTCAGGAGAGGTGTTGGAACTAATTTCCCCTGACACCAACCCCCACTCTCCTCATTAGGTGGAGTCCAGGCCAATGCCAGGGTTTTTGGCACCCCCTTCTAACTTTAAGTGTATGCCCTATTTCCCATAAAGGGATATTGGTCCCACAAGGAAGGGGTGTGGTTATACAATAGTAACTCTAATTTAAATTACACCCTACAGTAGCACAATCATATTCACATTACACCACATAGTAGTGTCCCTTATTCACATAGTAGTACCCCTAATTTCAGTTATGCTACACAGTAGTGCCCCTTATGTATGACCGGATGCACATTTGAAGGGACAGGATGAGGTATGTCAGGATATGTAGTTACAAAAGAACTGTTTAGAAGGGGCAGGTATGTGAGGATGTGCAGTTACACGGAGAGGATGTTTGCCAGGATATGTAGTTAGAAGGAACAGAGAGAAGGTATGTTAGGATATAACGTCTCTCACCCCCCACCCCCCCATAACTGTACACTCCGCAGATCAGAAATAGGTGCACCATGACCTTCTCATACACCAGCAGTGTTCCCCTTCTAATGTCAGAGAAGAAGCAGTGATGATGATGGAGAGGGAATACTAGTGCCGTATGATCAAAGGCTGGCCGTACAAAAGCGACTGGCCAAGGAGAAGGTTTTGTTTTATTTCATTTTTTTTATATAATGAGAAATAATTCCGTGGAGATGTTTGCGGTAACACTGGCTGCCTCAGGCTGCATTACGTCCAGGAATGGCCTTCTATTGCTTTCTCTGTTAATATATCGGTGGAATACTGTATTTGCTGTGGGTAATGTTCACAATATACATCAAGTACAATATCCATGAAATGTATCAGTTGAGTAAAAATCAAAACATATTTGTTTTATTCAAACCAGATGAAGTGAGCAGACCTAGATATGTTAGTTTGTTAGAAAATAAAGAAATATTATGCATAACTAGCACTATTCAATACTTCACATTTCCCAGGGACGCTTTGCTTTTGAATAGATGTCTTGCTCATTTAAACAAAGATGGATGTTGCTGTGGCCTGCAGCAATGAGGAATTCGCCCAGTCTGATGGAGGGAAGACTTCTCCGTGAGAGGAGCCAGGACTCCCAATTTCAGTATTGGAAGATGTGAGCCAGCCAGTCTTGGCAATCCGTCACTTTGGCATCAACAGGATGCAGCATCAATAGGGAATTAAACATACCGAGTTCTCGGGGGTGTGGAGAAGAAAACAAAACACAGTCTCCCATAGTACAGAGGAGAAAACAAACATTTACCCTCAGCTGCTTTAATCTCTCATGGTGAAGAGTTAGCCTTGTGGTACACAGTGTTTGAGGTGCAAGTAGTCCTATGGATTTGTACTGTAGTTCTTCTTTCACTTCTGCTGTTCACATTTGTGCTAATGATTTGCAGACTAGTCATTTATTAAACTCTGCAGAACACTGCCCCTTCTCCGGTTACCTCCTGACAGATATAAATGGATATATTCTGCAGAAACTCTCCTACTTACAGACCGGGAATGGCCACAAAACAAAGTATATTATGACCAAATACTTTCTACACATCTGTAATTCTTAATAGTATTCCGCAACTGGAAACAATTTGTTATATGAATTGTATATTTCCTTACTTCTACAACCATATATTACCCATATAGATTATATTACTATTTCTAGTGCTGTTAATTCCAAATTATCATGATCAGATGGGGCTCATGCTCAGTCTCTGGAAACATGGTGTCTGCACCTTATTCCCGGGGACATATTTACAGTGTATGCAGAAATCACAGGGAAAATGGCAGTTCTTTCTGCAGTGCTGGCCGCTGGGGGACTCTGGAGGGGTAAGTATAATTATATGGGTGCACGCATTATAAGTAGGCAAATGACTGATACTAAATAAATTCATAAGCTTTTTTATAAAGCGAAATTTTTTTATTTAAGAAACAAAATTCATTTAAATGAAACAAAAACTAGTAATATATCATATATAATTTTCCTTCCTCCTACACAACTAAATGTAGTACAAATAAATGTTAAAATATACCCAGAAACTCATATAATATGGACACAATTCATAAAGAATCACCTATGCCCTTCATAGCTGCATCAGTGCATCAGACGGCAGCAGCTAGTGCTTGCTATCGTCATTGTCTTCAATTTGCATTTGAACCCGCCCTTGGGCACCCGCAAGTGGTATGACCACTCATAAGCACACTGGTGTCTCAGTGCAGGTCTGCCTCATTCCATAATTATGCAAACTTGTCCAACTGGCACAGTCTTTGGACCAGATGTATCAAGCTTCATAAGTGATAAAAATGGAGAGTGATAAACAACAAGATGCACCTAATAGTCTACCTAGTGAATTCATAAATGGGCATAATGGCCCCTAGACAGTTGAAATCTCAGCCCCCCCCCCCCCCCCCCCCTCACAATTATCTCCTAATACCAACCATCTACAATCCGAAAACTGTAATGTTACTCTGATTTTGGTCTTTGGTTTATGTACTTTAGGTTGTTAATGTGTACATTACATTAGTACAGCATTTTCTGTTTAGTGTTTCTTGTTTCTTTGAGTTGATTGTTTTTTTCTATCTTTTGGAAACAATTTAAAAAGACGTGATTGTTATCTTCGTTCAAGATCAAATCACTATTATTTTCTTTTGCTGTCAGAGTTCCCCTATAATATGCAGGTCTGATACAGATTCTTCATCTGACCTTAAGGTGCGTACACACGGGGCAATATGATCACTGGCAATATATTGCAAGCAATATATTGCTCAGCAATCATATTGCTCAGTGTCCCGTTTCCATCTGCGACCAGAGATGGTCGAAAATGAAAATGTCACACTGCCGGGAGAAGAGGCAGGGGAAGTCGCTGGTCGGAGGAGCATGCTCCTCCGACCAGCGACCATTCAGGGGCTGAAAACGGGAGCATGCACCCGACGATTTATCGCTGGTGTACACTCCAATCACTGGCAATATGGTCGCTCAGCGACCATATTTCCAGCGATATTTGCTATAATCGCCCCGTGTGTACGCACTTTGAGTGCAACATACCTAGGGGGTTATTCTGATTCACTCGGATAGGCACAATCACTCTACTGGACAAAACCAAATGCACTGCAGGGAGAGTTAGATTTGGGTGTTTTATTGTTTCTGTGCAGGGTAAATACTGGCTGCTTTATTTTTACACTGCAATATAGATATCAGTTTGGAGTACACCCACCACCCAAATCTAACTCCCTCTGCACATGTTACATCAGCCCCACCTGCAGTACATATGGTTTTGTCCATTAGAGAGTGATTGTGCCTATCCGAGTGAATCAGAATAACCCCCTACTGTCTGTCACTGCCTTCATGTATGTATGACACATTTGCTATGTCTATGACATGCTATCGTGAATTAATATTAACACTTTTATGTCTCCGCCATACTTTTTTACTCTAAGTTAGTATACACCATAATCATAATCTGTGACATTGTATGTATAGGAAAGGGAGTAGCTTGGTTCAGTAGTATTTATGGCTGTTTAAAGCTTTGAGAAGTGAAAGGTGACTGATGGTATGACAAAATCTAGTGGCAAGTTAGGGGTATTGAAGGAACAGCTGTCAATCATTCTAATTACTCTGAGTGACAACAGCAGGTATCAAGGGACTGCAGTTAAATTGGAGTAGTAATTGAATTACAATAAACAAACACCATCTGTTTGTATTTCCCTTTAAAAGTCATTACTTTGTGATAGTGTATTAACAGATAATGCCAATAAGCCCATCAATACTGACAATTTATGTTGCTTTTACAAAGTAAAAAAGGAAGCGTCTGTAGATAACGATCTGTCCAGTAACTAAATGCAGTATTCACATTCCAGCATGCAAGATGTAGCTGCAGCGGCAACAAATACAAATAACCTTTCGCCTTCACTCTTTGTAATGGACTAGTGGCAGATGTACTAGGCCTTGGAGAGATAAAGTATTGAGATAATGCTCCAACCAGTCAGCTCCTGCCATTTTTCAAACACAGACTATAGCATGCCAGTTAGGAGCTGATTTGCTGACAGTTTATCTCTCTCCACTTTAGGGGATATTTGATTTACTGCGGATAATGGATTTCCTGGGGGTTATCCACTTAGGACCTTATTCTGATTGACTCCATTGAGTCCATCAGACGCCACCCATTGCATGCAGTGCCGGCCACCCCTACCCCTCGCTCGCATAACCTCCCGCACAGCTGGGATGATTTAAATAATCATCCATTCGCAGGCAGACAGAAATCATTGGATGGTTGCCGCGCATGCGCAGACGCAAAACATCAGTCCTCCTCCATGGAGGACCGAACGGATCAGAATAAGGTCCTTAGTCCAGATATCCGGCACTTATCAGAGATTATGCTTCATGTTCCTCAGGAATGCAAAGTAAAATCCTGGTAACCAGCCCCTAGAGTTGCGGTAACACATGGGTCTGGGAACCTATCCCACATTTGATGTTTTATCATGAAAATGGGTCCTTTTAGGCTGTTAACACAGGCTATAAAAGGATAGCCCAATCATAAACTTTGGAAAAAATCTTGATAATAGGTCATTTTTATCGGCCAAAAAATTAGCATAGCTGATGGCCCCATTTTATTTTTCCCCGAGTATTAGTAAATAGACCACTTAATTTACTAAACAAGTTTTGTTGTGGGTTTGAAACTACCGGACATCGCCGGCAGTGTGGAGCACCAAACCACTGAATTTACTCTATTGCAGGGTGAAAACCATGTAGATGTCCATCAGCTTACAATTGACCAAACTGCATGTGGCCAGGGCAGGCAACATAGGGGGTTAAACAGGACACTCTCACCGGGCCCCAACCTTGTGAGGGGCCCCGAGGGTCTGAGTGGCTTAGGGGCTGTAAGCATGGCTTGAAAAGGTGTTGCCTGCCCACCTGAGTTCCTGGAAGGAAATTTACACGGACCCCAATCCAGTAACCCCTCTCGGACTTGGTCACCTGTCCAGCTACAAGTACTAATGCATTAATGACATCACGCAACACAGCGAATATACAATGCACAGTGCTGCACCCCACCATCTGCCCTGTACCACTATATTGCATACTGAATATAAAATATACATTTGTTTCTAAAAATAAACACATTCAATATAATAAAAATCTGGGCGTGCTTTTTGGGGGGCCCCAGAGATATCAGTGTACCGGGCCCCAAGATTTTGGTTGCCGGCCCTGCATGTGGCCTGAGATTGTAAGCTTGCAGCAGGGCTCTTTTTCCTCCAAGTCTGTCTGTTGCTACCCAGTTTGTATTGCAAAGCGCAAGTTACTATTGTAAAGCGCAACGGAATCTGCTGCGCTATATAAGAAACTGTAAATAAATAAATAAACACCTGAAAAAAAAAAAAGCAAAACATTGTCCATTTGCAATACAATTATAATGAGGAACAAGGGAAATAAGACTGATAATTTCTTTATGGAAAATATTATATTATATAAAATATTTCCCAAATAAAAGGACTAATCCTTGGTATTTGCCTTCTTATTCCAGTAACATCCCGGAGGTGAGGATGCCGCCATTCACAAAACAGACACCGGCATCATTGCTACCACTAGGAGTCTGGTGCTGGAATCCCAACATCAATGACGATGCCAGTGCCGGAATCCCGAATGTAAGTATGCAGGGTGGGTTTGGCCAGGGGAGGGGGGTATGGTTTAGGCACTAGGGGGGTACATAGGATTAGGCCTCAGAGGAGGGGGTGTTAGGGTTAGGCACTTGGGGTACAGGGGTTTGGGTTAGGCAGTGGGAGTGGAAGTGTTAGGGTTGGGGGGGGGAGAGTGGAAAAAGTTGACAGTAACTATATCTACCTGACCACTGTCAGTGTTCTCAATGCCGGCATCCCCACTGCTGGTCATCTGTATGTATCCTTTATTCCATACATAACTATTTATTGTCCCCAGTAAAGCTGGCCATACAATACTGCAATCTCTCACAGCAGTGTACGGCCAGCCGGTTCCCCGCAAGCTGCCCGGGCCGCATACACCGCATGAGGTCCTTTCACATGTGATGGATCGCATGCAACCCCTGTTTCTTACGGCAGGAGGAGGGTCTGAGGTCCAATGAGCACAGGACCGCGCATCGGACCTGAGGAAATATAACATGCACCCGATTTAGGACGATTTCTCGGCCTATTCCGTCGGGAACAGGTGAAATCGTCCTAAATCACGGTAGCGTATGGGGACTTTAATGTATTGTGATTTCTCTTCTGAATGGCCAGATAGCTCACACAGCATGCTTTTCTCAGCTGTCACAGTCACCTCATTTTTCTGTGTTGTTCTGGCAGTTTGTAAAACCACTAATAGATTTGGAGGATTCTATTTTATTCTACTCTTCCCATGGGGAAAAATCAGGACAGCAATGTGTTTAGTGATGTTTTCTGAGCTGATGGTATTCTGGCTTTTGGCTTTGGTATATCTGAGATTTGCAGAACCATCGAGAAAACCAGCGGTTATACGAAACCGACAATTAGTCAATTAAGCCCATTTTTTTTTAATTTAGTCTGTAAGTATAATTCTGTCTCAGTGTTTGGCCATACTAAGCTCTGATACCCCATATGTCCCATATGCAATGTGCTGTATTGGAGAGATGCCATTCCAATGATATTCTCAGAAAAAAATGTCACTACAATGGAGTTTCTTATTTAAATAGTGCGGCTAGAAAGCAATTCTCCAAAATTAATGAGGCTTTGCTAACAAATCAGACCAGGTTTACATCATTTACCAGGTTTACATTAATTTACCATTCATTTACCAAAGTACTCTCTACTATTACCTTCAACGTTCAAAATTATTCCTTATTTTCTTTATATTTTATTTTCCAATTTATGCTTATTGGTGCATAATTTAATTTTCCTCCAACATACACTGAGCTTAATCTTCCTGCTGGAGACCAGTCCTGCATCATCATTCTGTTTTAAATAACAGTATTGACAGAAGTAATCTGAATATCAGTGTTATCTTTTCTCCTCATATCACAGCAGCACGTCTATTCAAAGTGAAATCTGTTGCAGGAGTTGCCCCTTGCTGTCCACCTTGTAAGTAAAAGCCAGGTGGAGGCGCTGATACGTAGCTGACAACAATGACTCATGAAGTCACAATCTGGATTTGCAGAGACCTGGATTCCAAACCTTTCCTGAAACCTTGTATAAATCTGACTAATTAGCAAATGATTTATGTTATTATCAACTACTCGTACAGGCATGTCCCTAGGCTAATGCAAATACTGAGAAAATTTAGCGTCTCTAATTTCTCATTCTCTACATTTTACGAAATACATAGATCAGCTAAAACTCTTGGCGGTGGCATCAAATTTTTGCCTTCATAAGTCCGTGTTAATGAATATTATATTATAATAATATATAAACAATATATAAAAATCCTTCTCTTAAGCTGCCCGCTCAACTTAAGATTTTTTAAACGACATTGCCATTTTCGACCGATTGGAACAACCAACAAAACTTTCTATGTGTTGGCATGATATCGATCCAATGCGCACTCACGCCGGTCATTCATCTAGCTCGCTGATCCCTTCAGCAGGCAGAAAAATGAATGACCTGTCATGCAGGATTTGGCACACATCGTTCAATGTGTAGGCATGATGAATGATGTGGTATATAATTTTCAGTCATTAATCGCCCCATCTAACCCTCTGATCATTTACTCAATCATTCTATGTTTGTGCATGATATTGTTTGGCTACGAGTGTTCTGGATTTCAAGGGAAATTGTATTATGACATTGAATTCTTCATTAGATCCATCCGTAGGCGTGCACCTCTAAGGTGAATAAAGATGTATCTGTCCAATGGACAACAAAGATCTGGTAATTTATGCGAGCAAATGACAATCAACCATTTGCTGCCAAACACTGTGGAAAACAGACAAGAGTTTTTCAGACAAATTGGATAATTCATTTGATTTAACAAATTTATTTGAACAATCGCTTTTGTACATTTCTTTGCATTTGGGATCAAATGCTTGTTTGTCATATTCTCCCATACATTACCAGATTATTGTTCCCACCAGACAGATTGGTCAGACAAATCTTTAGGTGTGTACCCATCTTAAAGCTAGGTAGATCTGACCACTGGAATTCAGAACTGACTAAATTGACATATGCCTTTTGTAGTGACAAGATCCTACTGTATGGTGGATAGCTAGTGATGTCAGAAGGTGAACATGTATAGTAACTATCTTCTTGTGTGTTCTGGCAGTTCTGATCAGGATCGGACAAATACTGTGCATCCTGCATTTTGCAGACAGTTAAGTCTAAAAACAACAGCTTGACCAGAAATTATGATATGGACAACTTTGTTGCAGATGAAAGCTAATTGATCCACTAATTGTTCAATTCATCTTTTAAGAATCTTATCGGCATTATGGTTGTCTGGAAATTATAGGGGCATATTCACTTAGGCAAGGGAGGATAGCCTTGAGGCTCAAGCTAATGCTTGGAACTATTTAGTTTTAAGTCCATTTTCTCCCACAACTAAACCAGACTGTGTGTTAGAAAAGTATGTGACCAGTCACAAACACATGGTGGCTGGCTGCTGTAAGTTAATCTTTCTCCAGCCGCGAATCACAGAGGGACCTCCCGGTCCACCTGCATCCCTGCACCCTCCTCTAGTGTCTGTCGTGCTGCTGCTCACTGTTGATTGGTCAGCACAGCAGGGCCTCCCCGCTCACCAGCTGCAAAGGCAAATGTAAATTATCTTTCCACACTTCCCTCTCAGCCCCCTAGAATGTACCTGGTGGGGAAAGAAAAGTTGTGATGGTCACAATGATCCGAAGGTTATGTTTGAAAAATATTTTACAAATGTAATTTTTGGGGGATAATTTTTTAATATATGTTCTTGACTGAATTCAATCATAAAAACCCTAAACTATTTTGAAAATACTTTTAAGCGGTAGTCTCTTACAATATAACCTCCAGCAGTTTTGCAAAAAAGCTGAGGAGAAACCATGCCTACCCTCGAACAGCTCTCTGCGGCTGCTATGGACAGGAGCTGAGAGGCCGGAGCAGAAGAATGGCGATCTGTACACCCAGAGATAGAGATGGGAAAATTGGTTAAGATAGAAAAAATAACTGAATCGACCTGCCCAATAACTAGCGACATGGCGAATGATGTGTACAAAATACTAGTTTATACACAATGTGGAAAGTTGTCAGAAAGCCCCATTGCACTACTGTCGCACAATGCCTGTGGCTTTTTAACAATCGTCTTGCAGATTGCCAAATTAACAAAATGGCCACTGAGGCAGTCGTCCAGGTCCACTCACATGTTTCCACATGTTAGTAACCTTTAATGTTATTCTTTTCAAGTTTCAAGGATGCTGCTATGTACAGTGAACATGAAGTTGTGTTGCTTTTTAATGCAAGCTCATTTTTTATGAGGCAATAGATGGAGTCTCATTATCCTTGATTGGGGTAGGGTTTGTCCTTGGCAAACGTAAGTGAAGTCTTTCCAAGCCAATGGTCTATTCTGTAGATTAGAAGAGATGTCCACTGGCAAGAAGACAATAAAATGTCACATTACATGATAGAGGTCATTTGAAATATTTGGAATCAACATAAGGATTAATCACTGCTTGTGGAGTGAAACACCAATGCCTACGTGTCTATGTTTGGTCAGGCTATTGATGTCTCCATAAATGTAAGAGTCTGCTGTGTGTGTGTGTGTGTGTATATAGATGCCTAACATAATCAGGCCCCATACATCTTATTCTGTGATCACCTGTCTCAAATACACATACTTCATATCAGGAGCTGCAGGAGACCAACAGATGATTCCATCATGGGACCCATTTGCTCACAGTTGATAGACATGTTTGAAGGATTCTCCAGCTCGGAACAAACACCCTACTCCCCAGTCATAAAACTGGTTCTGCTAACGATGTTTCAATCACCCATTCCCCAATAAAGTATTTGCGAAATCCCACTCATGTAATTCTCCGGCTATTACAGCAAGCTATTCCTCACTCACCGGCTTGTACTGCAATTCTCAAATACTGATTACTCTGTATAAATGGGTAACAGGCAACCAAATAAACAAGCAGGGGGTGAATGGCACAGCACCAAACATGAGTTTATGTTCGTATTAATGTCCCTTTGCTGGAGTAAAGTATCCTACTTCGTAGTCATGTTCACTAGCATCTGTGCTGGCATCTGTCTTAACATTGCACTTGTAACAAAATGAAATTACAAGATCATGTTACACTCAAACACTTTAAACATTTTAAAGTGAATACACAACAAAATAAATACTTGAGTGAAAAAAGCTATATCTAAAAATATTCCAAATGTTACATTTTATTTACAAATACAAAATCTACTCATTGTGTCCAAAAAAAAAAATAATTAAAATAATAAACAAAATCAAGAACGGAATTAAACTTGATAACAGGCATCATCAGTAATTACACATAGAATACAGGTGTAAGATCAGGAACAGATGTGCCAGGAATACAATAGGCTTGTCTAGGACTACAAAAGACGCTGAAAATCCGCAGTACACAACGCATTTATATTACTGTGACTGCCTAGAGAGCGCAAATATTAAGTAACCAGTTAGATTAGAGCATGTATGACACTATGCAAACAAACACAAATAGAATTTTTTTTTAACCAATAAACATATGGGAAGATTAGGACAACATAATTCATTTTTTTATATTCAGTACATTGTAAAATTGCTTTAAATCATACTTTACTTTAACTTAGGGCCTTATTCTGATCTGAGCTCAGTACAAATTTGTTCTTAAAATGGGCAAAACCATGTGCACTGCAGGTGGAGCAGATGTAACCTGTGCAAAGAGAATTAAATTTGGGTGGGGTGTGCTGAAACTGAAATCTAAATTGCAGTGTAAAAATAATGCAGCCAGTATTTACCCTGCACAGAAACAAAATAACTCACACAAACTTAACTCTCTCTATACATGTTACTTGTCCCCCACCTGTAGTGCACATGGTTTTGCCCATTTTAAGAACAAATTTGTACTGAGCTCAGATCAGAATAAGGCCCTTAATTTGCATTAATGGGTGTGACTTAGACATACTCAATCAATTACACATGGCCGGCGGCTGCCATTATCTTCAGCTCAAACATTGCTTTAGGACGGGGGGCCAAACCGGTCCTCGAGATCTACCAACAGGTCTTGTTTTCAAGACCACCTAGTTGGTGCACAGGTATAGCCATTACTGTTACATTTGGAAACATGTGTTGTATTAATTCCTAACTGTTGAATTGTACAGATCCACAGGTGGCCTGGAAAACATGGACTGTTGCTAGGTCTTGAGGACTGATTTGGCCACCTTTATGTTTTAGTCAAGTGTCTTCAAAGAGAAGCATACGGTATGCCTTTTTCTCGGAACATGCCCACAGCACAGAGTACTCTAGCTACATCTAAATCCAAAACACAAACAGGAATCAGTGCTAAAAATATACAGTAGATCAATTTAGTAACATATCAAATATGTCAAATTAAATCCAGGTGATTGGATTAACTTTACAATGGTATTTAATATTAAAAAAGGGAGATGAACATAAAAGATGTGTACACTGTGAAATGATCTTAAATACACAACACAATAATAGCACTTAATATTGCTCATTCGGATGGATATCCAGTCTAATCCTATGATGCCCCCTGGATCCCCAGAGTGCAGTTATTTTTATGCCAGTGAAGGTACCAGCAATGGGCATAGGGATAGTGGATCCAGCTGATCTTAAGCTCCGTACACACGGGGCAATTTCAGCCATAATCGCCAGGGATATGGTGGCTGAGCGACCATATCCCCATGTGTACGGGGAGACTGTCGTCGGGAGTGTGCTCCCACAACCAGCCCTGGGGTGGTCGTGGTTGGAGGAGCGGCTTCCCCTAGCAGAGAGTCTCGTTTTTATCAGCGAGTGCTTTAGTCTCCTATTCACATGGTACGATTGTCCTGGTGTATGGAGTGGGCACTGGAGGACAGGTATGCTGGTGGGCAGTGTCCTCAGTCCATGCAAATGTAGAATACCATTGAAGGCATCAATCTGCTTTTGGAAACGGGTTGATATTCAAGGAAGAATATCAGGAAAGAAACTCCCGGGTGGGGCACTGCCTTCTATAATATAAACGTATCAGTCTAAAATATCAACTTTATTAATACTAAAATTGATCCTGTTAATGGATCAAGAGACGAACATGAGACGAGGACATACAGATAACATGAATAGAAAAAATTGAGAAAAGATCGTGAAAATATGATATCTGGGTCTGAAAATGGGCTAAATGCCTCTGTTCAATATGGCTGTAATATCAGCGTATTCCTGTAAAGGATTATTTCAGCACGTCTTCAATTAACCATATTGGTTATCATAAACACATATCTAATAAATGCGTAACAAATGGCACACTGTCTGGCAGTACAACTTATTGTTATCTTAATTACTTTCTAATGGTCGAAAACTGTGTATAATCTCACTCTAATTGGACTGCAAGATCCAAGAGAAATTGAGAATTGTGGTGAAGTACCTGGGTTGAAAATGCTCGCCTAGTGGCTGCTGCCTGTGCATATGATGGCAACCGGACAACTGCACAGTTGAGCGGACTCTGCGAGCGTCACAGGTACAGGAGTTAAGACAAAAAGAAGGTTTCTGCTGTCTCCAGGGGTGACCAACCTGGCCCTGTTATACAGTGACAGCGCAGAGTCAGGTAATGGGTCCCCTGGGGATGAGAGAACCCCGACTATGGGAGATGCCAGAAAAGAAGAGCAATTTCACTTTAATCCCAAGTGTACGCTACTGTCCAGTGTGTACGCTACTGTCCAGTGTGTACGCATGTAGACGTAGTGAACAATGGTTGAGCGGTATATCTGGGTAGTGAATTGCAGAAGGAAGCACAGGGTGCACTCTGGTATTGTTCCTAGTGGGTCGCTGCTATACCGTGCAAAGGTAGTAAAAAAGGAGGAGATTTCAGAAAATGCACAATCTGTACTTCACATAAGACTGAATATCTTGCTCTAATTGGCCGCAAGCCCAAGAAAGAAATGGGCTAACAAAAATTTATACAACTCCCAGTCAGATGGATATCTATGATAGAATATACACAATGGTTTAGAATGCAGTCCTGGTCTGTAGTCTTGTGTCGGCACACACTATGTGTCGACCTTACCCAAATACACTATATTCAATGTTGACATTTTTGATGAATGGAGGGAACAAGTCCCACGTATGTGACAGGGTGAGAATATATATGAAGGAAAGAATCCCCTATAAATACGGAGTCACACTTTAAAACCTTAAGTCAATCAATACATTCAAATATAGCATAAACTGGTATAGGCAGGGTGACAGGGTGGAGTAATTGAATGTATTGATTGACTTAAGGTTTTAAAGTGTGACTCCGTATTTACAGTATAGGGGATTCTTTCCTTCATATATATTCTCACCCTGTCACATACGTGGGACTTGTTCCCTCCATTCATCAAAAATTTCAACATTGAATATAGTGTATTTGGGTAAGGTCGACACATAGTGTGTGCCGACACAAGACTACAGACCAGGACTGCATTCTAAACCATTGTGTATATTCTATCATAGATATCCATCTGACTGGGAGTTGTATCAATTTTTGTTAGCCCATTTCTTTCTTGGGCTTGCGGCCAATTAGAGCAAGATATTCAGTCTTATGTGAAGTACAGATTGTGCATTTTCTGAAATCTCCTCCTTTTTTACTACCTTTGCACGGTATAGCAGCGACCCACTAGGAACAATACCAGAGTGCACCCTGTGCTTCCTTCTGCAATTCACTACCCAGATATACCGCTCAACCATTGTTCACTACGTCTACATGCGTACACACTGGACAGTAGCGTACACACTGGACAGTAGCGTACACCTGGGATTAAAGTGAAATTGCTCTTCTTTTCTGGCATCTCCCATAGTCGGGGTTCTCTCATCCCCAGGGGACCCATTACCTGACTCTGCGCTGTCACTGTATAACAGGGCCAGGTTGGTCACCCCTGGAGACAGCAGAAACCTTCTTTTTGTCTTAACTCCTGTACCTGTGACGCTCGCAGAGTCCGCTCAACTGTGCAGTTGTCCGGTTGCCATCATATGCACAGGCAGCAGCCACTAGGCGAGCATTTTCAACCCAGGTACTTCACCACAATTCTCAATTTCTCTTGGATCTTGCAGTCCAATTAGAGTGAGATTATACACAGTTTTCGACCATTAGAAAGTAATTAAGATAACAATAAGTTGTACTGCCAGACAGTGTGCCATTTGTTACGCATTTATTAGATATGTGTTTATGATAACCAATATGGTTAATTGAAGACGTGCTTAGTCTGAAATAATCCTTTACAGGAATACGCTGATATTACAGCCATATTGAACAGAGGCATTTAGCCCATTTTCAGACCCAGATATCATATTTTCACGATCTTTTCTCAATTTTTTCTATTCATGTTATCTGTATGTCCTCGTCTCATGTTCGTCTATTGATCCATTAACAGGATCAATTTTAGTATTAATAAAGTTGATATTTTAGACTGATACGTTTATATTATAGAAGACAGTGCCCCACCCGGGAGTTTCTTTCCTGATATTCTCCCTTGAATATCAACCCGTTTCCAATTGTACTTACCATACTCCCCGGGAGCACCTCCACAACGAGATTATAACATAATTTACTCACTCACATGTTGACTGGAGTTTAACCTTCTTACCTGCTAGCAAATCAGTCCTGTGCACCTGGCCCCCATCCCCTCCCCCTTTCCCCATTTTTCCATCAATCTGCTTTTGCCAGGAGCAACACTGGTTCAGACTGGGCCACGATCCTGGAGCGAAAGGTGAAGTAGAGATGGCTTCCTGACACATTTTCCTGCATACCCCACATGCAGCTTTGTCAATTGGGAGGCTTCTAGCTACATCTACCAGTGACATGCAGTAAGGCAGATCCTTTCCTGCCATACTCCAGTATAAGAAAGAGTTTTGACTACATAAACTATATAAAAAATACAATCTATTATAACTATCTTCTTTGTATTATTCTAACCATTTAAATAGTCAAATCTCTGGAGTAAAAAGTCTATGACAGGTGAGGCAGTGCCCCTCTGCCTATACTCCGCACATCTATGACTAAAATACCCCAAATTTCTAGCAGTATATACTGCTGCACCTGTGTGCGTAATGCCCACATTAAACCTTGGGCTCATATATTGTCTCAGGTACTAACCAGTGCTTCCTCAGCTAATAACCTCACAGCACCTAGCTAACATCTATATGCGGGTGTGGAACAGTTGGTCACCAGCAAGTTGTTAGACAGTCATTAGGTCGACACCATTAGGTCGACATGTGTCTAGGTCGACATGCAAGAAGGATGACATGAGTCTAGGTCGACATGGGTTAGGTCGACAGGGTCATAAGGTTGACATGTTCATTAGATCAACAGGGGTAATGTCGACAGGGCCATTAGGTCGACATGGGTAAGGTCGACATCTTCATTAGGTCGACATAGGTAAGGTCGACAGTGAAAAAGTCTACATGGTTATTTTTTTACCCTTATGTCGACACAGTCAACATAAACACTAAAACGTACCACCACACATGGCTTCGGGCACGGTGACTCACTACGCTCGGCACACTATTTTATTCTCCCACCACGCCCTAGTGGATGGTAGGGCATGAAATACCGCCTGTCAGCACATGTCGGCTCGAAAGAACAGTAAAAAAAAAACTTGCTGACCTAATGACCCTGTCGACCTAATGACCCATGTCTACCTAATGACCCAGTCGACTTAACCCATGTCGACCTAATGACCCTGTTGACCTAACCCATGTGGACCTAATGACCCTGTCGACCTTACCCATGTGGACCTAAAGTCTTGTAGACCTTATTGCATGTCGACCTAAAGTCATGACGACCTATTTGCATGTCGACCTAGTGATGTCGACCTAATGCTTGTCGACCTACTTGGTGGTGACCCAATGACCGTATCCCCTATATGCCCTCTCTAACCCCTTTACCATTAGTATGTACAACTTAGAACGAACTCCAGAGGTATGAAAGTAAGGGTGAGGAAGACTGTGCAGGTAGGTAGGGTCAGACAATAATGGATAATAAGTATTAGGAATGGAGACCAGAGCAATGAAATTATATTTGTCTATGAAAGTGATTTGTATTTTATTCCATGCATGCTAAATACTGGTTCTGATAACAGAAAGAGCTGCGGAATCCAATGGGAAACAAAATATGGGAGACAAATGTTTTATACAGTGCAAGGTCCTTTGGAATAGGAGCTTCCATGATGGAAGTTGTGTATCTTATCACAAAACCAGGAACCAGGGTACCTTGTGGCAGGTTCACTAGATGTGGACAAAAGCTCCCTTACACCTGCATCTACTCCAGCAGTTCAGCTGTCAAAAACATTTAATATAACCATTGGGGGAGTAGTTATATGTAGCACTTTTATGTGCTAGCAGTTTTCACATAGCACAAAAGGGTCCCCAAAAATAATAGGAGGTACAAAAGACTTCCCATGAAAAGTATGACAAGCGCCAATCTCTGCCACTTGGAGATCGGGCATAAAGCAGGACAGTGCGCATTGTTTATTTTATCAGCTTTGCTCTGAGAATAAAATATGCACTAATCTCTACTTTATCTCTACATTAGGTACTACCTCATCTTAGCAGCCACCGCTTACACTACGGAACTTACTTAAGCATCATCGTCTTCTCGCAGGCTCCATCCCTAGCCATAACTTTACTAAAGGTAATAGATGGTGACGTGGACACAGGAGGGTGGTGTGAAAAGCCTTATATAGCGTTAAGTAGCGGCTAACGTAACTGGCGTAGCGCTGGCTGCAAAGATGAGTATGTACCCTACTTTATTATTCATTATTATTATTTTTATTGATATATCCCGCCACAAAGAATCGGCAACACCCGTTACAGATTACATAAACAAATTGGCAAAACAGGTGACTTACAGTTCAGAACAAGTACAGGTTATATAAATATATCTGTATCAAGTTCAACATACGATACTGAAATAAGCACTAGAGTGCCATGAAACTGTGGGATTAGATGCAGTGGAAGGGAGTATGAAGATGAAGATGGTTTAAGTAAGAGAAGGAAGGGCACATGAGGGAAACAAAACACCATGTAAATCAGGGCATGCAATGCAATCGAAGACACTTTATACCAAGTCTTGGCTGTACTGAGCTTTATGAGGAAAATCAATTGTTACTGCCATCCGATCTCGCATCTAACGTGATGGGAGATCACACGGGCGAAATTCAATCGATGCTGATTATCGTGGTGATTGCGCTCATTAGTGTCGGGTTATAGCCATGTACAGCAGCAAAACCCAAGTAAACTAAAGTGTGTGATGCAAAAAGTCTCTGCTTCAGCACTCAAACGAGTAAGTTTTCACACATTTCAGCTCACTAGCCCTGGTGGAGTGCGAGCTCAGATGCCAGTGCTGTGAACTGGTCACACCTGACAGGAGCAACAATTGAATTGAAGGCAAATTGAGTTCACCTTTCCCTTTTGACAAACAGAAAATATTTGCTCATATAACATAAGATATTGTACATGTACAATTGTTACTGTCCTCTCAAAGGAAATCCATTTCAGTGTAAAGTAACTTAGTACATATTGCTAACTTAATAAATTATATTTAATGTGTATTTTCAATTTTCCCCAAATCTAACATAACCCTAATAACAACAATATGACAAGCAGTGTCATTCAGCTATGACCGAGAGTGTTTGTGGGAACAACCAACTCCTCTGTGAGTGAGGGGACAATTACGTAAAGCATACACTCTAGCACTACACCCTCTGATTCTCACAGTGCCCAAATGGAAGAAGTATCATCCCAGTATGCTAAACAGGAGAGTTAACATGTGTATGCTCAGAATGTGTAGACAACCCTGAGAAGCGACAGATCTAATTTTGGTAACTGCTACCAACATTCTGTGTCACACTGTACAATAGGGGCAACAGACACAAAAGAACTGCCAGAGTTTTGTTTATGTACAGGCCAGAAGATTGATTTTACTTCCATGCTACAATGCATTCACAGACTCACAACAACAGAGACACACAGTACAGTAGGTAAATGTATTCAGTTATTAATCCTGCTCAGAAAGGTGGAAAGTGACCCATAGGAAAACCACTGGAGCAGTAGAAAAGTGAAAGCTCTCATCCAGGGGCGTAACCAGAACTTTCTTGCAGGCTCTGTCCCTGCTTGCGATAATTGATCCATCCTGTGATGTATTCAATTATTGCATTTAGGATAAGGACGAATATATACTTTCCATATCTGAGATAACTATGCCACATAGTCATGAGACGTAGTTTCAGGGTTGTACTGGCTCACAGGGGTACAGCTGAAATCCCCAATGGGCCCCACTGCCTCCCCCCAGCTCTTGGAATCAGGTCCCAGCCTGTGCTGTTGAACTATACATTATACATATGTTACATCATTATACTGCACATTAATGTGCTGTATTCTCTACAGGTCGTTGCTGTTACTGATCTGGTACATTATCACGCAAGCAATATTAGTATTTATCAAAAATCAACGGGCCCTTTAATGCCCTGCATGATGGAACTTGTAGTTCCACAAACTTACACAATAGTATAATATATTAACCATTGATCAGCCCGGTGCCTACCGCCCCAGGGGCACCGGGGACAGCCCCGGGCTTCAGCCTGGGCAGGGGTAACGCTGGAGTGGGGGACCTCTTTATTGGAGCGGTCCCCACTCCTCCAGGGTCCCTGCCTGGTCTGACCATCCACAAGGATGAATGCTTTGGCCAGGGGGAACTTGCAGAAAAAGTTTCCCCCCAGCTGCGGCATTACCCTTTTGGCTGTTTGGGTCTGGTGCTGGTTGTCAAAATACGGGGGACCCCTACTAATTTTTTCCCACATATTTTGGGAATCAGGACCGGCCCTTGAGCCTGGTGCTGGTTTTAGAAATCCTGGGATCCCCTATGATTTTTGACCCCTGAATTTGTAAAACCAGGACTGGTTCTTTGAGCCCAGTACAGGTTATGCTCAGGAGGGGAGACCCCCACGCTGTGTTTATTTAAATTTTTTACTTTTACATATTTTGTTGGACAGAACCATGCACAGATCGCACTGATCTGTACACGGCTCTGTCAAACTTGACATGTTGAACTTGGTCTATTTGTTTTGTGATATTTAGTAACATTTTCCAAAATTTGCATCCTATTAAATTTGCAAGTTGTATACTATATAATGGTAAAACATCTGGATGTGAACTGAGGTGTGAGAAAAAATCGTCAGGTCAGAATGTGCAATTTTTACCGCAATTCGCATCCTATTAAATGTGTGAAAACATGCAAATTCAGCCTTTTTTTACTAAAAATTGCAAAAGTCGAAAAATTGCATCCTATTAAATGTCAACCCTTATGTGATAAGATCTATTGTGTGTCTGGGAAGCTGCCATGGAAATCTTGACACAATCCGGATCACAAGCTGGTCGTTCTGATGTTCTGTTTGGCCAGCTTTATACTAGCTTCTCCAGATTGCATGTTCTCAGATAGTTAGATATTATCTGCCACATACTAGGATGCAACACATTTTGCTTCTGCAGCGTGTCAAAAGACAGCTGCTTTATAAATTAGAAAGTATACGGAAAGCCAACCCTTAGTAGTCTTCTCTTCCTCCCAACTGATAAGACAGGTCAAGAGTGAGGTTAGGATAATCCCCCAAGCTTCCTTTTACCAGGTTTGAAATATGCCAACATTTTCCTACCTGCTGTGACATCACTGATCTTGATGTATCTAGAACAACAGAGGTACTTTACACGCGTCAATGAGATTCTTGGTTCCCTTCATAATACGTTTTTGGATTCTTATGAAAGGTAATTGATTTAAGTATAGCGGGACATTTGATGAGCACAAGTGTGTGCCCAGATTAATTTAAGAGCGCTTTTCCATTTCCTATAGATGAAGCATCTCAAGTGGTTGTTTAAGGTTAGTTCTAAGGATATTGTTCAAGATTATCATTTATGAATCTAATATTGGAACCCAAATTGTCTCTGTGCTTCCTTCCTGTGCAATATGGTATGATAATGATGCTGTCCTGCTCACAATGAGAATGCAAACAACAATCAAAGGGGAATTAATTTGTATTTAGCCCAGCCTTGCTTCTGAACGCCCATCTAAGGGGCAGAATTTATACCTATTACTTATCGCTAAAGTCAAACCCAAGTACACTTGATTTTGCATGAAGCTAATAAACCCATGCAAAGTCCTGTGTTTGGTCACCCAAAAGCTAAAGTTGTCATCAATTTCTGCTCCCTGTCTCAGAAGGGGAGCAGCAGAAATAATGGGCACCTCTCAAGATCACAGACAATTGAATTACCGCTTTCATTTGGAATTCCCCCCTAAAGATTTAACTCTTAAGTTTAAGTTGTAAGTTCTGTTGCTTTATTTATTATTTAAGGATTTATGTTGAGTTTAGCATCCCAGTTTATATTTAGGGGCACTTGTACTATGCCTTAGAGAGAGATAAAGGGAAGAGAGATACAGTAACGATTAATCAATTTTTAGCTACCATGTTACAGGCTGTTTGAAAAAATAACAGTTAGGAGCTCATTGTTTGGTTCTTTATCTCCCTCCAAGGCTTAATATATATCCTTTATTTTATGCAGTAATACTTAAACATCCATTACATTTTTGAAGTTGTCCGTGTAAGAAAATACAACTGGCTTTGGAAATACAATAGCACCTAGATAAACCAGTAGATTGTCAGACGTTGCCACATCTACAATACACTACCTCCAGTAGTTTGGTGAGGCCGGGTGTGAAGGTCAAGACTATGTGACTCTTTAAAGTGATTTCACCATCAGGGACCTAAATACAGAATTTTGACAGGGCAATTTATATCTTGTTATATATAAAGTTTCAAAATTAATAATCTGACAAATGTCATAAACAGCAATTAAACATAATTGTTTGACAAAGACCAACAAAAAATAAATAATTGTTGGGGTATAGCACACTGGCAGTCAATAAGATGACAGAAAATAATGCAGTTGCTGGTATGCAGGGTCAATGTACACTAGCAGTCAATGAGTTAACTCAAGTTAACCCCTGGGCCTCTACTGGGCTCCGATACTCTTACTGTGGGTGGCTAAAGCCCTGGAGGTCCATACCTCTCCGTGTAAACTGCAAATTCTTTCACACAGGTCCCTATGGGGAAACAAGCAAGAGTCCATAAATCATTGTACCCAGCCATACTGTGCCACTTCCTGCTTCTGTGGCCCAAGATGTCGTAGCCACTTCTCAACAATTTCCTTAACACCTTTTGCCCACTGTGTGAATAGAAGGTTAAGACCAGAGGCAACACCACAACATGCAGTGTTCGCACCCAAAAATAACATGTTTAATCATAGCTACTGAAGTATTACTGACTTTGATCTTTGGGATGAACAGACCAATAGACTGGAAGTTATGCGCATGGTTTGGTGCAAAATAAGAGGCAAGAGAGAAAGTTTAGACAGGCAACTGGTTCCAGCTTATTTAATCCCTGAAATATTACTTTTCCTCTGTCTGCTCCACTCCCTTCCTCTCTGTCTTAGTGACAGGTTTCTCACACCTACAATCCCAGCAACTCATTACTGCACTTCACAAGCTACTAACTACTTCATTGCTACTGTAAACCTCCATAGGGCAATGCATTCATTAACTTTCTAGTCAGGAAATAAATATAGCAGTCAGTGCAAAAATACATAACACTTGTAATTTATAGCATTTAAAACAGTTTCATAATTAATATAAATAAAATATAATAATACATGATAAATAAAATATAAGAATTGTGGGGGTGATTCTGATTATCTCGCTAAGCAGCGAAAAATTCCGCTGCCTGCCACACGCACGAATATCCCCCCCCCCCTGCCGTGGGCCGCACATTCCCGCCGGTTTTCCGACCATCAAATGAGTTTTCGCCTACTCACAAATCAGGATTGACCTAGATTTACGGCTTCCGGGTCAGAGAACATGGTAGGCGGCAGATGTGTTGTGACATCAGCTGCCCGCCCACAGAATGCAGGAGGCGGGCAGCGTTTTCCTGAGCACTCACACCGTTTTTGTGGGTACGCCCAAGAAAGGCAGGGCATTCGCATGTGAATGCCCCCTGTCCTCTTCCCTCCTAACCCCCCCATGCGAGCGCCTGCACAGAAGCATTCAGGTGTAATATCTGTACTTATGCTGGCTACACACTTGCCAATGGGAGTTATTCAGTCCTTTCCTGCTAGATCACGGGGCTTTGCCTGTAAACAATAGGCACAGCTCCACTTAGCACGAACGCTCAGCACACAGCATCGCGGGTGTCCCATGATGTGTGCTGAGCGATTGTGCTTTAGCCCAACATTCAGCACGGAGGACGGGTCGCCCCGTCTGTACTTTGTGATCAGGTCTGAATAACCCCCTATATGTAGCTTTTGCAAAGAGTGTATAGGCCGGTGAATAATAGCAAATGTGTTAAATTTGAATGCATCAAATTGACCAGGAATAATGTATTAATTGTAAATATTCTTTAAAAACAATATTTACAATACTTAAATTAGGCTAGGTTCATTCAGTCACAAAATGTGACAAAAACTTATGCAAGTTAAAACAGTACATATGAAAAAGCTTTCCAATTGCAAGGAAATGCCAGCTGTCAATTAATTATAGCCACCACAAAATGACTCTATTTTCCAAAAAGGCCATCTCCACCAGCCAAGCACATGTATGCACCTGACCTGCATTTAGCGAGAACTGCACGTCCTTCATAAGGTTTGTACACACAGTTCAATTCTGTCTCTTGGCAGATTTTGACTATCCAATTTTGACTTATCGATTCTGACTACCTGCACTTTAGATGTACTTTAGAGATTAACTGGGGTATGCAATGTGCCGCCGCTATTTCCGTCGTGGGAAATAGCGTTGGCTCCCTATTCAATGCTGTCATTAACAACATCATTGATGCGGGATCATGGCAGAACGGGCCCGACTTCAGAAGCTGTCGGCCCGTTTGTCGTGATCTGGGCCGCAAATCGACAATCCGTTTTCGCGGCCACGCCCCCTTTGCGCCCATCGGCAGGCGGGACATTGAATCCCGCCTGTCATTATGTGGTCGATCTGACCGCAAACGGGCCAGGATCACGGCTGTCCGCGGGGATCGACAGCCGTGATCCCAGATTGCGTACCCCCTAAGACTCTCTTGCATTTTGGCCTACACAGACTCTTTTTCTATCGATGTTAACTCAACTTGGGTGTGCATTGACACTGAATGTGGCTGAACACTGCGATTCAGAATAACTTTATATTAGATTTTGACTATATAGCCAAAATTGACAGCCAGAATCGTACCGTGTGTACACAGCTATAGCACCAGGGGCGTAACTATAGCCCCGCAGCCCCCGCCACCGCGGGGGGGCGCTGTGCATGTGGGGGCGCCGGGGGCTGCGGTGCTATAGTTACCCCCCCCAATCCCCGCAGACTTACGTATCTTGCTGGTCCCGGCGGCTCCGTTCTTCTGATAAGGACCACAACAAAATGGCCGCCCCCATATAGCAAACTGTTCTCTGAAACTGTCTGCTGTACGGGGGCGGCCATTTTGTGGTGGTCCTCAGCAGATGTACGGACGGAGCCGCCGGGACCAGCGCGATAGGTAAGACTGCGGGGGAGGGGGTTAGCATAGGCGACGGGGCGACGGGGGGGGGGTGCTCGACGGGGCGGGGGGTGGGTATGGGCGCCCCCTCCCCTAATGGCGGGGGGGCGCCCAAAACGTAGCTACGCCACTGTATAGCACACTGCTTTCTTCTTGTTGCCCCATCTTAACTTACTAGTCTATACTTGCAAACAATATTTGTGACTGAGTAAGATGCAAATGGGATTGCAGACCTCAGATTTCAGTATACTGCTTTGCAGAAAGAATTGGCGACTGCGTATGTGCCAGAGTAGGCAGAGGCACATGTGTGGAGTTGGCATGTTACAATGGATATTTCTGTGTGGTACCTGGGCAGACTATGGGCAGTTTTCAATGCTGCTGGTGAGCTGGGAAAGTGAGCAGTGCTGCATGCTCACCAGTGGCGATAGGGGCGGTCGCCCCGGGGCCCCCACATATCAGGGGGCCCCCCACAATCACGGCGCCGCTGCCAAATGATGCCAGGCAGCATCTGAGCAAGTGCTCAGATGCTGCCCAGGAGTTCCAGATCCCCGGCCCGCAGTCTGAAGCGGGTATAGGCAGTCCGACCTGCGCAGCGTGACCTCTGACCGTGGCCACGCTGCCCAATACCTGCTCCAGAGTTATCCCTCAGACCTCACCAGTCCTATTGCAGCTGCGGCCGTCCATGGGGGAAGGGGAGACATCGTCGGCGTGATCTTCGCGGTGGGCATCGTCGGTGTGATCTGTGGGGGCCCCCCACAAATTTGTTGTCCAGGGTCCCCACAGACCTTAATCCAGCCCTGCTGCTCACTGTCACAGCTCGCAGGGTCAGTATTCAACTGACCCCCTGCATATGCCGATTCCCCCTTGCTCCATTTTTCGAGCTGTCTCTCTGCATTAGCCGTGAGCCTCGCTGTTTGGGGGAATCCTCGCTGTCCTCTGAACGTAGAATACGGTTAGCGGCTGGCACGGGGGTTAAACAGCGAGGATTATTTGTTTTCTCCGATCCCCGCCATTTAACCCCCTCGCTAGCCGCATTGAATACACCCCTATGTGGTCGCACAGAACTGTTGGTAGAATGGGATTCCTGTTTTAGATGTTTCTTTTGCTCCCAGCATGAAGTGGGCGCATGTCCAAAAAATACTGATGAATGTTGCACTTACAGATTGAAAAGGGGCAGCATTCCATATTCTGCATGTATTTAAGGGCATTCTGGCATTAGCAAGTATGTGCTCTCCCCAGTACATTCTCATAAAGACAAAAATGTGTGCAACATTTTACAAAAGAAGAGAAATTCAATCTGTAGTGTGGGCCTGACATTTACCATCTTTGTAAGTGACCTGCGCTGTGTCCTAAGTGAAATAGCTATTGGTAGGTATATTGCTTGAAGGTGAGCAGTCGTATGACAAAATAACGTTGGGTCAAATGTTAACCTTGAGGATTGTACAACTTGCAAACCTCAACACTCTACCTATTACCTATATCGTCTGAGCCACCTTGAACCAGAACATAGACAAGACATTAATTTATCCCAGTTCCCGTATGTAGAAGGAAGTGGGAGGAAGGGGAGTTCAACTGACAAGGCTGCTGAGCAGGATTTTTATAGTGACAAAGACAAAGTGACAATCATGGAAAAGGAGTTTGCTAGCTAATGACATTTAGTTTGCTAGCCAGTGGCCGATGATTAATGACCTGTAATGTTTATGTACTTAGACTATGTCTGGGATACAGACTTCCCAGGTGCTCAGAGTCTATGCATGTGTTATCTCAACAGCAGTCACCTGTGTGATTCCTTAAACACCAGAGTCTGAGTGTAAGGTAAATTTACAGATTAGTAATTGGTCCTGTACACCACATTACAGAGTAATGCGAAAAATAGAATTGCTAAGACTGAGCTTCTAGTAAATACTAGTTAATACCTAGAACCCTTATTGTTATTTTGACATACCAAATATTTGATTAATTATAGATTAAGTTGTAACAAAATTAGTGTAATGCTGGCCATACATCAGACCAAATTTCATTCAACTAATTGGTTGGTTGCATGGACATGCGGTGAGGTAAGTGGCCCAAGAGTCACTGGCAAGTACCAGAGCCAGATATGCACACAATATATGAGCCATGGAGTGCATACCAGCATTATACACATGTGCAGCAGTGTGTATTGCTGGAGATTCACTGAGTTTTGATACGAGATGGGGGAAGGAGATGGGGGGGGGGGACGGAGACATAGACAAAGTCCTGGGACATAACAAGGGTATAATCGGGGGTAACTCTCAGGGTGCATCAGGAATGTCATGTAATAAAATGTTATGTTGTAACAGTCACGTTACCCCATTACAGTTCTTAGGTACAGATGATCTTAGTATACGGGAAGGAGGGAATGACAGAGGAAGAATTCCCGGAACTATGGAGAGGGCAGGCAGTGTGCATGGTGGGGAGGCCTGTAGAGAGTCTATTGAAGGGGAGAGGGGAAAGAGGAAGCTAGTAAAGAATTCAAATGGGTCCTGGGGTGAAACTAATCACAATATTAGAGCCATATCTAAAAATAAACATAAATTAAAATGCTTACTGGCTAATGCAAGAAGCTTAGTGAGTAAAATCGGGGAGCTTGAAACGGTGATCAGTAGGGATGACTACGACATCATTGGTATTACAGAAACATGGTGTAATGAGTCGCATGACTGGGCATTAAACATGGAGGGATATACACTCTACAGGAAAGACAGGGAAAATAGAAGGGGCGGGGGTGTGTGCCTATATGTAAATAATAACTTAACATCATGTGAGAAAAATATGAGCACAGACCTGGAAGACGACAACTCGGAGACAGTGTGGGCAGAGATAACCGACAATAATAAGAAACCAAAAAACAAATTTATAATAGGGGTATGCTATAGACCACCAAATATAAATGAAAGGGAAGAGTCTCTTCTTTTAAACCAAATCAAACAAGCATCAAATCAGGGTCAGGTATTAATTATGGGGGATTTTAATTTACCCGACATTGATTGGGAAAATGAAACAGGTAAATCAGCAAGAAGCAATGGGTTCTTAAGCTTACTTAAAGACCAGTTTATTACACAAACGGTAGAAACTCCAACTCGTGATGAGGCACTCTTGGACTTAGTATTAACAAATAACACAGACTTAGTTTCAAACACAAAAGTAATTGAACAATTAGGGAATAGTGATCACAATATGGTTTCACTGGAAATCAACTTCAGTAAATTACATCAAAAAGGATCTGCAAAAATACTAAACTTCAGAAAAGCGAACTTTGAATTATTCAGGGAAGCCCTAACAGGAATTGGGTGGGAAACGGTTATGGAGGGAAAAAATGCAGAGGAAATGTGGGATACTCTAAAAAAGGTGCTTGATTCACTAACTATTGAATACATTCCTAAAGTAACTAAAGGTAAATTCAACAAAAAAAAGCCACCATGGTTGGACAAAGAAGTAAGGTCAGCTATCAACAATAAAACCAGAGCCTTTAAATTCTATAAAAATAACTTGAATGAGGAGGCATTCGCAAAATACAAAGAATCAAACAAAACTTGTAAAGGGGTAATCAAAGCAGCTAAAATATTATATGAAGAGTGCATAGCCACTGAAAGCAAAAACAACCCAAAGAAATTTTTTAAATACATAAATAGTAAACGTTTAATTAAGGAAAACATAGGCCCACTAACTGATACTAGTGGAAAAAGTGTTACTGAGGACAAGGGAAAAGCAAAACTGTTAAATGAGTTCTTCTCATCAGTATTTACTAAGGGAGAGCAGACTGTGGAACGAACATTTACCACAAACGGGACAAATAAGCCAGATCTCATTGTGGATTTCACGCCGAAAGAAATAATACTGAGGCTAAGCAAACTCAAAACAAATAAGTCACCAGGGCCAGATGGGATTCATCCGAGGGTATTAATGGAATTAAGGGATGAACTAGCTACCCCCCTACACTATATCTTTAGCAAGTCACTATCGTCAGGTATAGTACCAAAAGATTGGAGAATAGCAGAGGTAGTGCCAATATTCAAAAAAGGAAAAAAGGAAGATCCAGCTAATTACAGACCCGTTAGTTTAACATCAATTGTGGGTAAACTATTTGAAGGATTTTTAAGGGATGGTATCCAGGAATATTTAGATCATCACCTTCTACTCAGTACTAACCAACATGGGTTCGTGAAAAATCGTTCATGCCAAACTAATCTACTAGGGTTCTATGAAGAGGTTAGCAAAAACCTCGATAATGTGATTTTCCTAGATTTTGCTAAAGCATTTGATACTGTCCCACACAAGAGATTTATTAATAAAATGGAGAACCTAGGATTGGGTGAAAATATCTGCAGATGGGTAGGGAATTGGCTATGTAATAGAGAACAAAGAGTGGTTGTGAATGGTGCCGTATCAGATATGATACCGGTACTAAGTGGAGTGCCCCAGGGTTCGGTTTTGGGGCCCATTTTGTTTAACATTTTTATTAACGATATTGGGATAGGGTTACTCAGCAATGTATCCATCTTTGCGGACGATACAAAACTTAGCAAAGTCATCAAATCACCAGAAGATGTCACCATGCTTCAAAATGATCTTGCAATTCTAGATGAGTGGGCAAAAAAATGGAAGATGAGGTTCAATGTAGATAAATGTAAGGTTATGCACCTTGGGAGACACAACCAGTGTGCAAGTTACAACCTTAGCGGAGAGGAACTGGGTAATTCCATACTTGAAAAGGATCTAGGAGTCCATATAGACAGCAATCTAGGATGTAGTGCCCATTGTAATGTAGCTACAAAAAAGGCCAACAAAATTCTGGCATGTATTAAGAGGGGAATGGAAACTAGGGACTCAAGGGTAATTATGCCACTATATAAAGCATTGGTGAGACCTCACCTAGAGTACGGAGTACAGTTCTGGGCCCCACACTATAAAAAGGACATCATAGAATTAGAAAAAGTCCAAAGGCGAGCAACAAAGCTTATTAGGGGAATGGAGAATTTAAGCTACGGGGAGAGATTAAGCAATTTGGGACTATTTACATTAGAAAAGAGACGTTTAAGGGGGGACATGCTCAACATGTACAAGTATATCAAGGGCCAATATAAGGAACTGTCACACACCCTATTTTCTACTAGAAAGGAATCTAGGACGCGAGGGCATGAGTATAGATTAGAAGAAAAAAGATTTCATTCAGCTAGTAGAAAGAATTTCTTTACGGTCAGAACAGTCAAACTCTGGAACTCTCTTCCCAGAGAGGTGGTAACGGCTGGCTCATTAAATGCGTTCAAGGCAAAGTTGGACAAACATTTACTGGAGAAAAACATCCATGGGTACAAATAAGAAATATAATTTGTCTGTAAAATACCAGAACCAACCAAATCAGCAATGGATATCTATACCAAGTTGAACTAGATGGACGCAAGTCTTTTTTCAGCCTTACCTACTATGTAACTATATGTAACTATATATGTGCAGAAAAGGTAGCCAGGTGAGGCACTGCCTCACCTGCCATAGACTTTTTACTCCATCGTTTTGACTATAAAAATGATTAGAATAAAAATAAGATTTTTAAAATAAATTATTTGTATTTTTGACATACTTTATCAATTCAAAGCGCCGGCATATGCGCAAGTATGACAGGAAAGGCTGTGCCCCACCTGCCTCACCCCACCGCACGCCACTGGGGGTTGGGCTGAAAATCTGGTGCTGTATGGGGGTAAATGGCAATCAGAAATCTGCTCACAAACCTAGGAACAGGGACAAAACCATTAAGCCATATTGTCAGATTTCGAGGACAAATTACTGAATTATAAATTACATTTATCACATCCAGTACCAGATTTTTATTCCATCCAGTCAACTAGTTGGATGGTAGGATGAAAGTTGTTTAATGGAGTACAGGGATATCTGATTACATACGGAAATGGTGTGGCTGTGATACAGCGTCGTACTTGACCACATTAAAGTGAGTATGACCACAGATGCCAGATGCCACATGATTGCGCATTGCACCATTTCTCTACATGCAGTGTTTGCGCCATTACTCCACTCTATGCATCAGGGGAAATATTTGGCAACTTCCCCAAAATGGTACGAACCCATACATCAAAGGGCAAAAGTTCACTTGTAGAAGCATACCTCCTAAAAATCTCTAATCAGAATCAGAATCAACTTTATTGGCCATGTGTGCTTGCGCACACTCGGAATTTGTTGTGGATATACAGTGCAGCATCAAGCAGGGATGAAGGGGCGAGGCATTACATACGTTACATTGACACATTTCATGCTAATTCATCAGGACATACCCATAAAGGAGGGGACTATCCCACTGAATTTCAGATAGTTGGGAGGTATGCAAATTAACTTTTATCCTGATAGCAAATCCAGATGAAGGGGGGGGTCACACTGTACCCAGGCCCGCCTCTCTCAGGGCACCCCCGGTCAGAGCACAGTCACATCACTAGCTCTCCCATAATCCTGTCCCAGTGTGTAAGCAGTACAGAGGCTTCTATGTGTATATTAAGGTTGTTGTTTATGTTGTCTTTGTTCCACTACAATAAAACGTCATAAAATAGTTGTCTATCAGTTAGGTGGAGCTGTACACATTACCCAGACATTATTAATCTGCTAGTTTAAATCTAATACACTCTAATGGTTTAAATGAAATATACACAATCCAGACCTCCTAACATGACCCATTCCAGGAGGGATTGAATCCTCTTTATCGGACTTCTCTCTTAATATATGATTGCAATCATCTTTGTTGGATTTCCTTTATTATAAATGAAATAGTTCAACACATGTGACACCAGTAATGTATTAAGATGGAAGTGCAGATAGAGAGCATTGTGACCCTTATAGAGAGGGTCAAATATACACAATCTAGTATATATCCCCCCCCACACACACATCTGGACCCCCTTGCCTTAAGTGTCCCGGCCCACCCCCCCCCCCAAGCCTTAACCCATCCCTGCCTGATGGGATGGTAATAGCAACAAGAAGAGCACATCAATAATGTTATTCAAAGTAGTGTTAGTTGTTGAAAGTAAAATGTGCACACTGTAATTAATTTAGGAAAACCCGATCAGAGAGACATACAAAAACATCATATAGGTGCAATTCAATAGTATGCAGTGTTGAACAACTCTGGGATTGAAAATCTGGACCTAATCGTTTGTCCACACCAGACCCGGAGCATAGGTTAGGAGACGCAGTTCACTATGCCCTCGCTTTAGTCATGGTTAATAGCATTTTTGGATGTGCTAGATGTGATGCTGTAAGTGTGCCTGGTAACCCCGAAGCTAGCTGCATGACCTAGTATAGTCTGATTTCTGCTCACATATCAGGAAGTTCCTGGGGCTATTTAACATTGCAGTGAAATGAAATCCACCCAAAGCAAAGCAAAACATGCAAGTAACTTAATGCTATTCTCATACCGGTGTAGACAATATTTGTTTTAGTTGCACTGGCTACATAACCAAACTTACCAATGAAGTCAGAAGAGATGAATATATATAGCTAAAGGGCAGGGTGATACATAAGAAAAACAAACATTATCAAAAATATTAATATAGTGTAGCAAACAAGGAGACAAATATTTTAACGAAAGACATAGATCCATTGACGTATAGGACAAGCATATTATTATAACCTGGCCCGCAAATCTTCAGAATATCCAACCTCACAATGAGGGGAATGTCCCATTACAAGCAAACAATTTACCGTACGGTAAAAACTGGCTTTGCCAGATAGTAGTCTCAGGCTATCCAATTACAGCCTGTATTTACCAAGTGGTAAATGATCTGTTATTCTCATGGGATCCGGGCAGGGGCACCCCAACCTTCTTACTTGGGGGAGAGGACCGGTGGGGGTGGGGAGTGATATAATTTTATTTTACTCTGTCATCCCTAAAGCTTAGCAGAATATCATCCCCTCAGTGGGACCTGGACTTACCCACCACATCACCTATCTAATGAGAGGGATATCTGTCTGTCTATCTACTTATATATCTACCTATGTACCAAAGCTAATAGGATACTGCCTTAAAACTACCCAAACACAGACAGAAAACATTCTTTTCTGCCCTTAAATTCTTAAAGTCTAAACCCATTCATTTCAAACAAAACAAATTTATATTTTTATTATGTAGACATACAATATACATTATTATATAGATAGTAGATAACCCAGGCACATCAATTAAAATATATTTATTTAAAAAATAGGAAACTATGACAAGTAAAGCTGAGATAAGTTACCATTGACATTGTATATGAGAATGTGGCTTGTCTGGAAGCTAACAGTTTCCTGCAGCCTTGAGACACACTATAAGGAATGCAATGTTACTTACTTCAGCATGTAAATGGGTTAACATGGTCCAGTGTGTAAAGAAGGGAAGATGTCACATAGGCTAATGTGAGGCATGATAAGTGAAGACTGAGTTCCTTCCCCTTCTGAGGCACACTACAAACACCATCTATCTAGAACAGGCAGGCCTGAGATCCTGCCAGGAGAATGATAAGAAGTGCTGCTCTGATTTACTGCACTCGCTCTTTAAGCACTTCCTTAGGTCAGGCTATTAAGACTTTAATGTAGCACCTTGGGTCTGTTTATTGCCTTGTAAATTAGTCTAATGTGAGCTTGTGTTTCCTCAAGGAGTGACATAAGTGTCATCCTGAAGCAATGTATTGAAAAAGAAAACAGAAGTTTTACTTTGTACACTGATCCACTAATTGGCCCTTATTTATGTTGATGTGTACATATACACTTCCATTCAAAAGTTTGGGTCACTTAAAAATGTTCTTATTTTATTTTTAATAGCACTGTTTTTTCCAATGACGATAACATTAAATAATCAGAAATACACTGTACACTGTATACATTGTTAATGTGGTAAATGATTATTCTAGCTGCAAACATCTTTTTTTTTTTTTTCAATAATAGATTTTTATTAGGTCTTCAGAAAAAAGTACAAAGTACAAATGCATATACAAGAACATGAGCGATACTCAAACCCGACAGTGTATATAACGTTTGCGTCACAAGAGGATCACCCATTAATCTGGTTGGGCAATGTCAAGGAGATATATAGCATTTTTATAATCGCCCTTAGAGACCTAAAATTTTCCAATTTTAATATAACCATTAGTAAGTACAAACTTGAAAGGTATCAAATATATATAAAAGAAAAAGAGGGGAGAAGAGAAAAGAAGACAGACACAAAAGGGAAGAATTACAGCCACATAGTATAGGGTAGTAATAGCTTAGTACCTGCGTCACACTAGGAGTGGCTCGTTGCCAGGTAGAGAGGCATATAAAAAGAACTATCAGTGGATTGAGGCATATTTTCTATATGTGTGGAGGCTAATTGAAGGCTGGGAAGTTCCACCTGTCGTCGCTAAACATAGAGAGGTTCTGCGATTCCCTATATTCACACCACTTCAGCCACTTGAGGTGAATCGATGAGGTGACAGGTGAGTATTGAACGTTTGCAGTTTCGAAGAGGTAGTGGTTATGGACCTTATTCACAATATGGTTGATTGAAGGTATGTCCGTGGATTTCCAGAAATGGCCTATAGCTGCTTTTGTAGCTATTAGGATATGTCTTAAAATATATAAGTCTCCCCCACCTAGATGTTCATGATGGTGCAGTAGCGCTACCACCGGGTCTAGCTGGATACTGGTTCTAATTACTACGCTAATAAGATCAAAGATTTCTATCCACAGGGGCAGTGGCGTAACTAAAGGGCCGCAGACCCCGCGGTGGCGGGGAGGCGCCGGGGGTCTGCGGGCGCTGTTGTTTCTTCGCCAGCTCCCCACTGCTTGTGGGTGCAGCGGGGAACTAGCAGGGGGGTCCGTGCGGCGCGGGGGTACCTGTGGTCAGGGACTCGGGAGAGCCTGGAGGTCCCTGCGGCGCTGATTATGAGTTGCCGGGGTCCCTGCAGCGAAGTGGAAAAACTGCGCTACCGCCGTGCGGTGGCGCGGGAAGCGCTTCTAACTTTGAAAACACTGGCCGCGGCCGCACACTGATTGGCTGAGATTCAGCCAATCAGCATGTGCCCAGTGTTTTCAGAGTCAGAAGTGCTTCCCGCGCCGTAGCGCAGTATTTTCACTTCGCTGCAGGGACCCCGGCAACTCATAATCAGCGCTGCAGGGACCTCCAGGCTCTCCCGAGTCCCTGACCACAGGTACCCCTGCGCCGGGGGGGGGGGGGGGGGCGGCGACGATATTGTCCTGGGGGGGGGGGACGATATTGTTCCGGGGGGGGGGGCGACGATATTGTCCCGGCGGGGGGGAGCAAAATTTTCTGTTCCGCCACTGCACAGGGGACGGATCTTTGGACACTCCCAGAAGATGTGGAAGATAGAACCCACCTCGCCACAATTCCTCCAGCATAAGTCTGAGACATTCGGCCATATGGCATGGAGTCTCTTGGGAGTGAAATATGTCCTATGTCAAAGTTTATAGAACATTTCAACATGTTGCGAGCATTTGGACATTTTAAAACCTGAGTAAAGGATAGAGTCCCATGTGTCTTCGTTCAGGGAAGTATTGAGGTCAAGTTCCCACTTTAATTGGGCAGGTAGTTTCCCTTGCTTAGTTGTAGATACCAGGAAGTTGTACCACCTAGAGATGCCACCTTTGTGCGATTGGGGAGATAGCTTAGAGGTGAGTATTTTAGATGTAGGGAGTCCTACTGCGGAGCCTGTGCTAGTAGCAGAAAGCCAGTGTCGAATCTGTAAGTATTTATAGAAATCATTTTTATGTAACCCGTATTTCCCCTGGAGCAAGGAAAACATCTGGTTTTTAAAGGAATAGCTACATTGGTGTATTGAGGCCCATTTCCAGGAACCATCATTCCAGTGTTCTACTTATACATTGTGTTTGCTAATCATGTTAGAAGACTAATGGATGATTAGAAACCCCATGTGCGATTATGTTAGCACAGCTGAAATAAGTTTGCTCTTTAGAGAAGCAATAAAACTGGCCTTCCTTTGAGCTAGTTGAGTATCTGGAGCATTACATTTGTGGGTTTGATTTTACTCCCAAAATGGCCAGAAAAAGAGAACTTTCATGTGAAAATCGACAGTCTATTCTTGTTCTTCAAAATGAAGGCTACACCATGTGAGAAATTGTCAAGAAACTGAACATATCCTACATCGGTGTATACTACATCCTTTAGAGAACAGCAAAAACAGGCTCTAACCAACAAAGAAACAGCTAGAATGCCAAAGGTCTGCAATGCTGTAATTGCTGCAAAAGGAGCATTCTTTGACAAAAGCAAAGTTTGTAGGATAAAAATAATTATTTCAAATAAAAATCATTATTTCTAACCTTGCCAATGTCTTGACTATATGTTCTATTCATTTTGCAACTCATTTGATAAATAAAAGTCAGTTTTCATGTAAAACACAAAATCGTCTGGGTGACCCCCAAACTTTTTGAACGGTAGTGTATGTATAAAGTTATATATATATATATATATATATATATATATATATATATATATATATATATGTTGCACCTGGGAACATTCTTAATTAAATGCCAATTTAAAGGTTGCAGGCAGTCACTACTACTTTTTAAAGATTGTGCCTACTCAGATGACCTGTCTTTGCAACTGCAAACAGGTTTAATTATATTAACAAATGCTACCAAGTCCTGCAGTTGGTTCATTGGTGGCTCACTGTGTTCCTTATCCAGAGGAGTCCTCATTCTACATTTCCTAGGACCCTCACACGTTGTCAGACTGAATTTTGATGCAGTTGTTCTATAAAATTTAAATATTAAGATCCTCTACAGGATTTGACCCTCTAGAAGGACTTCCTTATTTTTGATCCACATTCATAATACAGCTGGAACTTGATGCAGCTGAGCACTATATATTAATTATCCGCATAGGACCCGTTTTTTAGAAGGTTTACATACCGGGTGTGATTATCCTCACTACCCATCAACATACGGAAATTTTACCCCTGAGGAAGTCGTATCGACGAAACGCGTTGGGTGTATTTCCTTGTTTCTGTATGAACTATACTGCACAGATGAAAACTACATGTTTTTAATAAATGTTGTATTAAATCAAAAACTGTGAATTTTGTGTTGGAATACCATTGATTTTTGGTTATATTCTGGTGGTGAATTTATATTAGGGGCGCACTCTGTTTTTCTTTTTCTCTGTTTCTTCTACTTCCCTCACTAACAGGGGGGACTAATAGAGTTGCTGCCCCGACAGATAATTTATAGCGCATTGAAAGGGTATTTCTTTTGTTCCATATATATATATATATATATATATATATATATATATATATATATATATATATATATGTTGCACCTGGGAACATTCTTAATTAAATGCCAATTTAAAGGTTGCAGGCAGTCACTACTACTTTTTAAAGATTGTGCCTACTCAGATGACCTGTCTTTGCAACTGCAAACAGGTTTAATTATATTAACAAATGCTACCAAGAGTAGTAGTAGTCTAAACATTTTTGCAACATATTATAAAAAACTCTGCACCCTATGCTGCTTAAGAGTGGTCCTAACTCTACACCCAATACAACGACCATCTCTACATTTAGCAACGCATTCAGGTATTTTTAAGCCAATTTATGAGGAGGTGTGCCATGGCACTACAAGGATCAGCACTTCCTACAAACTACTGATCCTATATACATACCATATGTAGGATCAGTGATACACAAAAGTGGATGTTGCCCAATTCGGTATCAGCAGGTGCTAGAAAGGGAGGTGTTATCTAGAAGAAAACACACAGACAAATCCTCAGAACACTGCTGTACACCAGTAATGCATATCATACATATATCTACTGTATATTGGAGATGTACGTGTTCGGTTTAACCTGGATTTACCCGGATCTCAAAGTGCGATCTTATTGGCTATCCCAAACAGCTGATAGCCAATCAGAAAATAACAAACGCGCTAATTGTTGCAATAAGAACCAAGTACATCCGAACTACACATCTCTAATCTAAATGCTTTACTTTTCTACTTCCTATACAGTAGTCCCAGTGACTGCAATGACTCTTGGGGGTTACTCTTAGCTCAGTTGAATAAGCCAAATACTGGATAGAGAACCCCAATGATAACAGGTGCCCAGGATATACAGTCTTAGTTTAAAGCTTTTGTTCTCTGAAACAGTATCTCTGCTTAGCACCCATGTTCACACAATAGTTCCATAACAGGACCTGTCATCATACAGCACATAACCCTGCCTAAGGTCCTCTATACCTTCATTGTTAGTAAATAGCTCTATTTGTACTCTCTGAAAAGCTCTACTAAATGAAAGAGCAGGACTTGTCTTTTTCCTCTGGCAATTGTCCTACAAACATTAAAATGGAAACAATTTCTGAAGAAAAACCTCAATGAAGGTAAACAGAGATGGTCAACACACAATGATGCCAGTGGGAAAACGAATGTTCTAAATCTCTCTCTATTTGTGTTAGTTCAGCATAGGCAACATTGCATATACTGTGGGCTTGCCACTGGCAAAGGGTGTATGGTCCAACCATGATGAATCGGGATGGGTGTAGTATGAGGGTCTGACAGTCGGGATTCCAACGGTCATTAGACCGATGTTGGAATCCCGACTGCTGGAACTCCAGCAGCAGGGTGAATGCTTGCCACACTACGGGCTCCGTGGCTCGCTGCACTTGCCACAAGTTATATTCTCCCTCGAGAGATAACAAAACCTGTAAGTCACAATTCTGACTGTTGGGTTTTTAACAGTTGGGAATCCCAACTGTCTGGAGGTCATCCGGCACCCAATAGAGACAGGCATTACCTCAGAATAAGGTCCCCTCCCAAATACATTCATAAATATATGGACTAAACTACTAATGTCCTTTCTCTCTCTCTCTCTCTCTCTCTCTCTCTCTCTCTCTCTCTCTCTCTCTCTCTCTTTCTAGGTGGTCAGACATGCTACTTAGCCTGCTCCCTCTTCTGCCCTGTGTGCTAGATCCTGTTTAAGAGATCTGCACCTTTGAGGCAAAGAAAAGAGGAGCTGCATCTGCCACAGTAATTATTTTTTTATAATTTGCTCACCAAATTGTACATATTAGATAGGAAAAATGCCTTGCTTTGTCATGATGTTAAGACTAGCAATGTATGCCATGCCAAAGTGAATGTGCACACTTCTAAGACTCTCATTTGTCAGACTGAAAGCTCAGTTTTCCACGGTTGGGATCCTCACAATTAATTCAGTAGACGGATGATAAAATACAGGGTTATACAGTATTTACCGTTTCATCATCTAAGAATAATTACTTAGGAAAACAACTTATGAAGTCATATTCAGGGGCTGGGCTCCACTGTGGCAACTTCCCCAGGCTTCAGCAGCCGTTTGGCCTCCTAATACACTGCTACTGGCTACTGAACTACATTGATCGTCACTAGGACTGCACTCACCAACTTCAATACATAGCTGCCTGCCAGCACACACTGCATTGATCAAATAATTATTCCGTGTATAAATACATTGTTTAGTGGCCCTTATGAATCTGGATTAAGTCCCTTATTAGCAATCAGGCAATTTTCACACTTCTGCGCATGAACAGCGGCTGCAACGAATGTGCGTAAAGTTCAGATTGATGGACAGCAGAGGGCACTGAGGAAGCGGCAACACAGCATTTGTGGTGAATGGTCCAGCCAACACAGGCATATCTGGACTGTTTTCGGGGTGGCTGTGTGACATCATATGCAGTCGCTGCGGAGGGAAACAGCTAATGCAAGAATCTGTGTGTCTTCAAGGAAAAGCCAGTCACTGGTACCTGCCCCATGATACTGTAGGTGCAAGAGATTGGTCAGAAACAGGCTTTCATGAGCCATATGCACAACTCAGAACAGCATGGGTCTTGAGGAACACGCCCCTGAAACTTCCGAGAGACAGATTTCTTGTACAGTATGTTGTTGGCCACATTTAATCCATTAAATTGTGCAGCATCCCTTAAGATATATACAATTAATTTGATAGGACACATAGGGAAAATGGACAAAAGTGTCACAGGTGGCAGGAAATAAAGGCTTTAAGTACATAAGGTCAAATATTTGTTGACATAGATTATCATCATCTGAAACCACTCACATATGCTACAGTAGACATCTAACGCATGCGCAGTGGTGATTTAAAAAGTGACATCTGGTGGATGATCACTGGTATTGCGCTCATCCGGTAACACCATTTGCCAAATGCCAAGCTGAGCAACTTATAGTGCAGCGGCGTGACTAGGCGCGCAGTGGCGAGTTGGCTAGCCAAACGCCATAGGCAGGCTAAATGAGTGTGCCTCCATCTGTATATAATTCTATAGATCCAAAAGGATGGAAAGACTAGAAGGTGGCAGATGCCTTGAATATTACTAATATTTAATAATACTACTGGACTTGCTTTGCTCATGAAAATAAAAATGGAAGTGCTTGTGACAGCAGAGATTAAAGTGACAGATGGCCTAGGATCCAAAGAAGAACAACCGCTAAGCCTAAAAAGTCCCCCATTATATGACCATGTGACTTTTCAGTCTATCGCCATTTTCAAGTCTGCTAACTTATTAGACTCTTATTTTAATTAATTAAGATCCCACCCTTCCTTCTCTAACCTTTAGCAGCTTGCTTACTAGTATCCTTACGTTATCTCCTTACTGTTAACAGTTAGTTTCTGGGGTATTAAGGAAAGTACTAGTTGTGGGTCTTTGCTCAACAGAATACTATATTCTATAACATATATGATGCTTCTAGCCTCCTCCATTCCTCTACTACCCTACAGTCCATCATATCACAATATTCAATTGAACTTAGACTTCTCGTAGAGTCACTCACACCACAAACTGGGCTGCTGCAAGCCAATATGGGTGTGGATGTAAAGGCCTACAGTGTCTAGGTCAACACCAAGATGCACAAGGTTGACATGCACTACCGTAGGTAAATATTGTCAAAAGGTTGACAAGTAAAAGGTTGACCTGGGAAAGGTTGATACTTGAAGAGGTCATCATGATTTTTTTTAATGGTTTTTGGTGTCAATGTTGACATCTGTCAATATGGACCCCCAATTAGTGTAGCACGTACCGAATGCTTCGGTGCATGGTGCCTCACTCCATTACTGCTGCACACAGCACACTTTATCATTACAAATCATAGTCCACATGGATAAAAAAGTCCAGAAAATGTTAAAAAGTGTCAAACTCATATCGACTTATTCATGTGTAAACACATTTTGCTTGTATTGATCTACAGTGTCAACCTAGTGCATGTTGACCAAGTACATTGGCAATGTCGACCTTTTGGTGTTAACCTATTGGCTATCAGCCTAGACACTTTAGATTTATCACCTGGAACCAGCTGGAAAACAGATGTCCATTCTATAAAATTAGATATGAGTTCTTGCTTGCAAACTATGAAATAGTTCCATACTATGATGTTTCTACTTGCTGGTCACACCACATGTGGTCCTGTGTACCGATCTCCAGGATCCATTTTGTCTGATCTCATTCCTAAAATTCTAATTTAATCTGACTGAACCACTATACAGGCCTGGGGGAGTGGCCGAAGATCTTTGAAGTAATAGTGCATACTTGTTTGATAACCAGGTGGTACAGACACAATATAAAATACTTTACGTAAGGCCAACAAGCTAAAAGAAAGGAAATGTTCATGTCGGCTATAGTGTGTTACGCAATGCATGACTCATTCGGCTCACCAAGCACTTTTTAAAAAACACAAGTTATAAAGTGCTTTTGAAAACTACTTAAGGGAAAGACCTGACATGACAACCAATCACTTTGACTACTTATATTACCGATGCTCTTATGCAGTAATAGTTACTTGTTTCATTTCTCCTTAAGCACTCATCATCAAATGTATACTTTTACTTCATGTCATTCTTCTGTGTACAACTTGTACATTAAAGGCGACATAAATACAGACATATGACCAACAGGGGTTTTTGGATGATGGACAGACAACAGGTAAACAGCAAAAGGTTCATATTATCGACATGCACTAGGTCGAGACTGACAAAAAGTCAACAGAGGCAAAAATGATTTTTTCACAATTTGTTTCCTTCGTTTTTTGGACTTTTTCATATATTAACATCCACTTGGACTCTGACTGGGAATGGTGAAGTGTTCCAAATGCAGAGGTAGTGGAACGAGCCATGCGGGAGTAGACACTACACGAAGGGTGGTATTAAATCCTCTGCTGCTATTTCCGACGGGGGAAATAGTGACGGGTGCCTATTTAATGCTGTCTTTCCCAACAGCATCGAAGAGGCATTTCAGCAGAACGGACCCATCTACTGTATAAAAGCAGTCGGGCCTGTTTTGCCGAGAACGGCTGTGGATTGTCAAGTTTACGGCCGTATCTCGACATTCATGGCCGTTTCCGTTGATACACAGACTAACAGGCAAGCGGGTCGAAAATGGGGCAGGGACTCGACCGTCAGGACGCACCAACAGTCAGGACCTGCGGGATTGAATACCCCCCTATTTGTTGGTCCACATACACAGATGACAACATTCACACCAAAAATGTGAAAAACTCATGTCAAACTTTTCATGTGACAACTTTTTCCACGTTGACCTTTTGTTAATGTTGACCTGGTGGTGTTGACCTACTTTTACTGTCTATCCTATGATCCATAACCAGTAAAACATTTTTAACTTTACCTGTGCCATTTTTACAAAGCCATGTACACAAGGGGTGACGGGTGCCCTGTTCTGAGCGATACTGCTAAGCACAGATCCCCCAGCACACAGCTATGCACAAGCGGTGTATGCTAAACGATATGTCACAGCCAGTGTTCTCTGGTGAAAGAACATCGGCAATGACTAGATTTATACTGCATGGATCGCCGTCCCTGGGGGGGTCTACACAGGGAGCGATCTGTACTTCATTTCTAAGCAATCTAGTCAGAACACTTAGAAATAGAGCTTGTTGTCATTTTCTTACTAGTAAAGTTACGTATGGGTGTGTGTATTCCATCTATTAACTTCTACCAATGATGCAATGAGCGCTTCATTGGCTTATGGCCCAGAGAGAGAGAGTGCATTTAACCCATGCACGCCCATGACTCCTACATACAGTACATGTAGCATATACTGTACATGTATTACCAGGTGTGGTATGGTGGTCCCACAATCGGGATCCCGACGGTCAGTAGTATCCCAACATCAGAATCTCGACTGCCGGTGCTCCAACAGGTGGCAAACGCAAAGAATCACAGGTTCTATTCTCCCTCTATGGGGGTCGTGAACCACCACAAGGGAGAATAGCCCCTGTCAGTCGGGATCCCGACTGTCAGGCATTTAAACAATCATGATTCCGATGTCGGACCACTGACCATCGGAATCCCGACTGTCGGGCAGTCATCCAGAACCCGTATTACCAGACCACAAAGCAATATATTTGTTATGTTATATTACAGACAGCTTTTACTGTGGTCTCCTAATAAATGAAAGTGACGTTATGAATTCTCCAAGACATTTTAAAAAATATATATTTTAGTCCCTACAAATTAGTGTAAAATAGTTCTACACTTGAATTGTCAGTATTAAACACTTTTACTGTACGTAGATTACGACTTAATTCTTTATAAGGTTTCACTACATTATAACCTTTTGAAAGATGGCTTGATCTTGGCTTGTGCATACAGAGGGCAGCTGCAGCTTGACACCCATTCACTAGTACTGATGAAAAAAGCTAAGAGATTAAATAAAAAAGCAATGAAAGATGGCAGCAGGTGAGAGAGAACACAGCAGCCCAGACACCCCCTCCTCTTATTCCCCCCTTCACTGAACATGGACCAAAACCCAATTATCATAAAGGTGCTGTCTGTTCGCTCATTTTTTCCATTCTAATATTCGCTCCTCCTGGAAGATGTATCGCTCATTTAAATAAATAAAACACAAACCACTAGGTGTATGATTTGCAGAGCTGCTGGCAGGTGTGTTTTCCTGGTGAAGAGTTCCACACATTTGAAGGAAAAGGTAAATATTGTGTTTGAGGCGATTACAGTTTCCATATGCCGGAACACAGGGAAACTCCGACCTTTCAACAAGAATTATTTGTTGAGGAGAGTAAACAGTCTCAACTGTTTATATACAAATTTTTTATTCTTTTTATTCTCTGTTCTATGTAGTGGTGTTTGTGCAATACAAACGCAATGTGCACCATTCAAACAGGAGGGAATCAACATTTGGTGGGTTAGCTTTATTCTGTCACATGTCACAGGGTTTAGGCGGTTGGAGCATAGTTTGGGAAGTTTGTGGATCAGGGGCAGGGCTTGCTTGGTCACGGGTGACAATCTGATTGAGAGGTGTAAGCTATTTTTGAATATTTTCACAGTTGGGTGATGGATATGTATGTGCGCAGGAGCAGCATGTGCAGATCTAGGGATGTAATGTTGCTTACAGAGACCCAAATGCCATAGTATGATTGACCTGCTTCATGTGTTTGTGGACAGCAACAGGGAACATTCCAGAAAACAAGGGCGTACGTCATTGTTTTCTGGGCATAACGAAGCCAGTAGCTTTGTCCTTGGATGCAGCTTCACTGGCCTGGCAGCATGATTTGTCTGAACATTCGGAATAACCTGTAGGTTACTCAGATGTCTGATAGTCACACAGTTGATCCAATAGAGCGGATCAGAGAAGTCTGTGACTGTCGCCATCACCTTGGAAATCACAAACCAGAATGCCTTGTGAGTGAACTTGCGAGTGGACAAAGCATGCTGGGTGAGGAACATTGTTCCCTGCCCCAGCTAGATTATATGCTGCCTGAAATCAGCTGCAAGAGGGGGAACCTCCTTGTCACCTACGATCAGTGCCGGATTTCCCATTAGGCACGTGAGGCACAAGTATACAGGTGGCACCTGCTGGGGGCGGCAGGTTGTTTGCATGGCCGCAGTTGCACCACCTCCCTGTGGGCGGCGGCCTTTAAACTCTTTTGCATGGCCGCCACTTTGATTTTCAAAAATGGAGCCCCCTGAAAATCAAGATGGCTACAGTGAGCCAATTATAGCTCGCCGCTTTATTGCTCCACCCCTTTACAACTAAAATCGACTGTGCAAGAGCAAGAGAGGCAGGTTGATGGCAGAGGAGGAGTGTTGAAGAGCTCCTGAAAATAGAAGATGCCATGGAAGGCCTGGATGGGCAGCGACAATGCAAAAGTGCTTAAAGGCCACTGCCCACCAGTTGAAGATAGAAGAACACACAGTGGAAGCCCTGGATGTCAATGGGCTACTGCTATTAGCGACCACCTCACACAAACACCTCCAGCGCTGTGATGCCTCCCAATACCTCCACTTTCATGGTATTCCTTCCCCCTGACCTACTTGCAGAACATAACAGACCAGGGGCAAAATTAAGGTTAAGGCAGCCCCTGGACCCAGCGTTAGTTGCTGTCCCTATCCCCACACCCAGAGCATGAGAAAGAAACTTCACCTGGTGGGTGGCAGCCTTTAAGCTCTAGCTGGGGATTATTTTGCCACTGGGGTATATTTCTACTTGGCAAAGAGAAGTATTTTACAGAGGGGCATATGTACATGGCACAGATGCCTTATTCCAGAGGACATATCTACAATGAATCACTAGGAAAATGGCCACCTTACCATTTTCCAGGTTATTTCTGTCTGCAGCACTGTCTGCCACAGGACTGTAGAGGGGTATGTATAATTATATGGATGCAGGAATCCGGGGGTCCGTGTACATCACACACCAGCACTTATTATAGATACGCCAATGCGTTCACCTCTAAATCAGCCACTAAATGTCTACATTTTGGGAAGTTAGCAGCAGGCCAGGGGAAGATATACCACAAGTAATAGCATACAATTTTACCATGTGATGCATTGCAAGCAAATTTTCTCATGCAATAAAAACTACAAAGCCTTAATATGTATTCTACAAGGTCTCTCAGAGTATCCACTTTTGTGTGCTTACATGAACAATATAGGAGGTATTGATCCCTGGGAGTCCAACTCATTTTGGTCATGGAATTAAAGTGAAACGCCACGCTTTAAATGGTGATTACATGGTGCAATGAAGGACACACGTTTCTACTAGGGGCAGAGGGCAAGCAGGAAGCTGTCAATGACATGGGTGTTTTGATGAATAAGGACTGGCAGCATCCAGGGGCATATGTTACTCAAAGTGAAGAAATATAAATTGTGGAACGAATTGAAGAAGGCACTGCAAATTATGTCAGGCTCATTTGTCAGGAGATAGGATCATGTTCTAGATTAAGGGTGGGCAATGAGCAGCCCACCAGCTGCTATGGGACTACCCATCCCAGCAAGCCCTGTCACAGTTTTGCTATCGGGGATGCTTAAACTATGGTAGTCTAGAAAGAGGTTTTAGTTATTTAATAGGGCAGTGTGCAGATTAGGGGCTTCTGTTAAGGGAACACTGAAAGGGACAATGGACCTTATTCAAGTCCTGCGACCTGCGCCAGATACAGATATAACAATGCTAATCCATGCCATGATGCATATGCATGCTATTAAAGTCTATGGGTGATTTCTAGGTGCTACTATTTGCAGCCCGGCACGCCATGCAGCATATGCCTGGGCATACACATTGGGGAAACACCAAGGGTGTAACTACCATAGGTGCAGGGAGTGCAGCTGCTATGGGGCCCAGACCTGAGAGGGGCCCACTTTCTCAGTCAAAGTAACATGTGCTATATACATTTTTCACCACTGGGAGGTATATAGGGGCCCTTGCAAACTTTTGCTATGGGGCCTACATATATCTAGTTACGCCACTGGGAAACACTGAACATGGCAAGATCTGTAGCACAGAGAACCAACGTTCTTTAATTTGTGCATACGCTAGACGCACACTGCACATGTGCACTTGTGGCACCCCACTGCAGTGGTGCCCCTTGTCCCAACTTTTATGTCTCTTGATTGCAGCAAATGCTGCCTGCAGAACCCCTTCCCTGTGACCAGGGCTGTGAGGGGTTAAACCAACCTGGCCAGCACTAGGACCCAGCAGCCACCCTCACCTGCAGTCCTGTGAGGAGAAGCCTGCCCAGGATGCAGGAAGGAGAGGTGAGAGGTCAGCCAGGAACAGGGGTGTCGAGGGGGGGGGGCAGGTACAGTTTACCTGGGCCCAGGCCTGCCAGGGGAGCCCAGGTCTGGACACACAGTTTTTTGGTCGCGAGTGCGCCAGGTCTGAGTTCATCGGAGTCAGCTTTTCAGTAGCGGCATTGGGAGTGGGGATGTGGGCCGGTGTGGGGGCAGCAGCATCATAGAGGTCCTTCCGCTCTCCAACTCCAAGGCCTGCTGAGAGCCCGCCACGTGACTTGAGTTTACCATTGCTCGGTGACAGGAGGATACTTAGGGTAGGTAGTCCCTGGGTGCCGGGAGGAGCTGGGTCAGAGAGAGGAGTACCACCCTCTCTACAGAATCCAGCCTACCCCACTCTCCACATTCCCATCCCAGCCGCCACCAGCAGCAGCAGGTGCCAGTGCTATGTCTCCAGCCCAGCAATGCCAGACCTGGTACCCCACCCATGTCCAGGTCACTGCGTTCCAAGGTGGAAGGTGGGTGGCTGGTTGCTCTGTGTCTGCTGCCTCCCTGCATGCTGCTGGGGCTGAGATCCAACTCTGGAAGCAAAGAGCATGTTAACTCCTGGCAGAGAATGTTAACCCGTGGCAGAGCATGAAATTCCAGGTAGAGCATGTAAACCCATGGCAATGAGCATGGTAATCCCTGGTAGAGCATATAACCCCTAGCAGAGCAGGTTAATCCCATGGCAAAGAGCATGTTAACCCCTGGCAGAGAATGTTAACCCCTGGCAGAGCATGTAACTCCAGGCAGAGCATGTAAACCCATGGCAATGAGCATGTTAATCCCTGGTAGAGCATGTTAACCCCTGATATCAGGCACGAAGCCCATAGAAACGAGCATTTAGGTAAGCAGAATTTACAGTATGTGGCATAATATGTGTGGTATTATATGTAATAGACATTGCAGTGTGTGACATAATATGCATTGAGTATTACGGTGTGTGGATTAAAGTATAATTGGCATTATGGCACGTGGTAAAATATGTAATAGGTATTATTAATAATACATGTATAATTAATAATACATATATAATATAATAATAATAATAATAATAATAATAGGTATGGCATAATGTGTACTGGCCACTATGGTGTGTGGCATAGCATGTAATGAGCATTATGGCATGTGGTATAATATGTAATGGGTGAGTGACATGTGTAATAGGCATTATGGTGTAAATTTTTGTCCCTGTATCCACCTTGGAAGCAGTGGCGTAACAAGGGTCCGCAGAGTGTCCGGGAGCTCCGTCCATGGGGGCCCCAGGAAGTTGTTGTACCAGGGCCCAGGATTTCTCTTGACGGCCATGGCCAGGCAGCGTGACAGAAAGAGAGGAGAAAGCCCTGTGAAGGAGAGCTGCAGCAACCCCAGTGTACAGGTCTGCATAGGCGGACGCTGGGTGACATTTGACTGTCAGCAAATGATCAAAACTGAGGCATGTCGCTGCCATTGCAGGGTAAAGGACAGGACCAATATGTCCATCAGGGGATGGAGATTCCCTAGCCTCTTTGCAGCTCCTGTGGCAGCCAGATTGCGTGACCACATAAGTCATGCAGACAGCCACTGTTGTTGGAGATAATACTATATTGTGTCCTGGGATGCAGCTCGGATTGGCAGTATGTGACGCCCCTACTGCATTACCATATTACAGCTATCGCTTCTGCTTTTATGTAAGCTGCAGCAACAGCAATTCCAGCCACATCTGAATTAGGCCTTGTAACTTTTGCATGTATAAAATGTTAGTTCAGTAGTATACAGCCTTGTATAAAGCCTGCATGTCTTGGAGTCAGTTAGGGCAGTACAGTACTGAAGTCATGGGTTCTATTCCCACCATGGCCCTAACTGTGCGGAGTTTATATATTCTCCCCATACTTGCGTGGGTTTCCTCCGGGTACTCCGGTTTCCTCCCACAATCCAAAAATATACTGGTAGGTTAAATGGCTTCCAACAATTAACCCTAGAATGAATGAGTGTGCGTGTACATGTGGTAGGGAATACAGATTGTAAGCTCCATTGGTGAAGGGACTGATGTGAGTGTTCAAATATTCTCTGTGCGCTGCGGAATATGTGTGCGCTATATAACTAAAATAAATAAATAATGTGATTCAGACCTGATCGTAAAGCAGCGAATTTGTAGCGGCCAGTGAATTAGTAAATGCCGACACACTAGAGTAATATCATGCCTTGTGAATGAATGCGCTTGCTGTGCATATAGATGTGCACGGCTGAGAATCTATACGCAGCCGAGCAAACATGTCCAAAACCATTCAGTAGCCACTCTCCATCTAATTATTTCCCCACTGGTCATCACTGATCGCATGGAATTACTTGAGGTCTGCCTGCTCGAGGCTGGAGCTTACGTCACACACATCCCCTAAAACACTTGGACATGCCTGCATTTATCCTGGCATGCCTGCATTATTTTACATGCCCATTAATCAGCCGGTTACCACCCCTAACGGCTTCCTGCCAATCACATTGCGTACGTGAGTGAAGTGAAGCAAGATTTCATCGCTGGCTTGCATAACGCATGCACATTGCGGCCCAGATGCATGCACAGTCTATTGATAATCACCGCTGTGCGAATTGTTACATCAATGATCAGGTCTGAATTAGACCCAATGTCTGATGTTCATGTATGCAGCAGGTCCCTATAAGACCCGTTGCGTAGTATAACATATTCACCTTAAATGGAAACAAAAGTAATGTTTAGACTTTAGAGAAATGGTAGATACTCTATGCAGATCTGGATGCATTTTGCTTTTATACCTCATTACACTTAGGGTCAGATGTATCAAGCTTCAAAAAGTGATAAAGTGGTGAGTGATAAACCACCAGCCAATCAGCTCCTACCTGTAACACGGCAGGTAGGAGCTGATTGGCTGGCTGTTTATCACTCTCCATTTTAGCACTTTTTTTAAGCTTGATACATCTGGCCCACAGGGAGATATTTTTCAAATCTTGGGGACTGATAAAGTACCAAACAATCAGCTTCTAATTGTCATTTTGCTAACACAGCGCTTTAAATGTGGGGTTGGCCTGGTTCCAGTACCTGCTGTTGCTGGAGTCATACAGGGGCCCATCAAGACCTGTAGGATTTAATATTGAACCAGAGAATGTGTCATATTCCACCCTGCAACCCCCCTCTCACCCTGCGTTTCTCTCTCTATTGGTGGGATGTACCAAGCACGGTACACCCACCACCCTATTTGCCGATACTAGTCATATATGTACTAACATATGCTATTAGTAATGCAAAGGGCAGCTATCCCTATAAGAGCTGCCCTCTGCAACACGCTCCGGTGCCTGATGGGTGGAGATCCATTGGTGGTGGGGGTGGGATTTACTATTGGTGGAATAGGTAAACCCAGAAGAAATGACACAAAATGGGTGGTTGCGGCATGCAACTCAGAGTAGGGTCCCAACAAAACAATCAGGTCCATGTATTTTCCATCCCATTCCCAAGTGTAACATGTTAGGCAGCCATGTTGGGAGCACCACCAAGGTTACATTACATTATGTGTTCAAGAGTGGGTGTAATTAGTTTTAATTATTGGAAAATGGGGCAGACAAAACACCAGATACAAGACACTGAGACAGGACTGTGCATTCCCCAGATTGTGCTGAAAGCAGATTTACCACATAAGAGAGACAAGCCCCTACAATTAGCTGTACTTGGAATATAGCCTTGTTCACTGCAATTTAAAGTAATAACAATGTGAAAATTTGCACTCAGTAAACTAAAAAAAGCTCAATATTATGTACATAATTAATTAGGATAAAGTCTGGAGACAGGACATATGGAAGAGAAAAGACCCTCTATCATCAATACGCTCGAAGTGACATTTCCTAGAGAAAGGCAGCTTCCTTTGCACCTTGTTTGTTGACCCCGTTAAACTGGAAGTAAAAAAGAAAGATGTTTCAGGCCGTTATCTGAGGTGGTGATTGTTGGAGTGATTTACAGCTCTCTAATAGAGGAGTGCCATTGAAGGAAAAGGGATTAAAGTCACACCAATGAGAATCTGTACTGACTAATTTTGAAGTTTAAAGTTAGCTACAGTAGATATTATAATATATTATATTATAATAAAACAAATGTAGATTGAACATCTCCCTGTACCAGCAATACAGTGGAGGTCATTTACAAATGAAAGGATGATATTTTTGGGCCATGACTCAAGACTAGACAAGTCCTAGTATGGCTCTTACTAATTTCTCCATCAGCCTTTTTGCAAACCAGTAACTGTAATAACTTACTATAGAATATGCCAACTGCAGTCTCAAAGCCTTCAGTATACACTTACACTCTTTGTATGTGATTCATTGTACCAAAAAGGAAAAGTTTTAATTCGTATATTATACTCTGATATGTGCATTTACATAGTATACCATTCAGTATCCAATCAGTACATTACAGCCTCTACAAGTATAACATTCTGTAGTCAATCAGTGCATTACAGCCTTTACATAGTATACCATTCAGTAGACAATCAGTACATTACAGCCTTTACATGTATACCATTCAGTATCCAATCAGTGCATTACAGCCTTTACATGTAAACCATTCAGTATCCAATCAGTGCATTAAAGCCTTTACATGTATACCATTCAGTAGCCAATCAGGGCATTACAGCCTTTACATGGTATACCGTTCACTATTCAATCAGTGCATTAGAGCATTTACATGGTATACCGTTCAGTATTTAATGAGTGCATTACAGTGTTTACATAGTATACCATTCACTATCCAATCAGTGCATTACAGCATTTACATAGTATACCATTCAGTATCCAATCAGTGCATTACAGCTTTTGTATGGTAAACCATTCAGTATCCAATCAGTGCAATAGAGCATTTACATTGGATACTGAATGGTATACTATCAGTGCATTAGACTGTTTATATGGTATACCATTCAGTATACAATCAGTGAATTAGAGCATTTGCATAGTATACCATTCAGTATCCAATCAGTGCATTACAGAATTAACATTGTATACCATTTAGTATCTAATCAGTGCATTACAGCATTTACAAGGTATACCATTTAGTATCCAATTAGTGAATTAGAGCATTTACATGGTATACCATTCAGTATCCAATCAGTGCATTACAGCATTTACATAGTATACCATTCAGTATCCAATCAGTGCAATAGAGCATTTACATAGTATACCATTCAGTATCCAATCAGTGCATTACAGCATTTACATGGTATACCATTCAGTATCCAATCAGTGCATTACAGCATTTACATAGTATACCATTCAGTATCCAATCAGTGCAATAGAGCATTTGCATGTATTCAATTCAGTAGCCAATCAGTGCAGTAAAATATTCACAGCACAAAATGTATCAGAGACAATAAAACAGTATTACTTTCTTTAAAAAAGTGGATACACACTATTAAGGTCCAATAAAAGGTTAGAGCTAAGCTCAACAGAGAAATGTACAATGTCTTCAAAGGTAATGCGGAGTATATGAGTGCATGGAGAGGAGGATGCTGAAGGAACTGATCACACAGCCATTTCTTTCATTGTCATAATGTCAATGAATTAGAATGGAAATCACCTGTTTGCTAAATTCTACCCAATAAAATGAAATATCTATAATCTTAGCAAAATCCATTTGCTATGTGAGATGTCACTTACTATATATTGCCTTATGAATCTGATACTGTTAGGCTCTGAAAAGGTTAATGCACTCTTGAACAGAGTAATAACAGTTCTGGGGTTAGATGACAACTTGGTAATTATATTCTAGTCTTATCCAGCCTCAGGAGCAGGAGGGTGAATGTGAATCCCAGACTATGGTTTGAGGGCATAGCTGTCATTCCAGCAGGCTTGGCGGGGCCTGCATTAAAGCGTGTCATACAAATTGAGGGGGATCTCGCCTAATGACAGATGTGTGTATAGCATGTAATTGCTCAGAAAAGGCAGCGCACAGTTTCTGAAGGGATAGAAGTACAACAGGATTTCCAGCTCATGAGATCGCCACCGTCTAAGGCTTTGCTGTATTCCTCTTCCACCAGTCAGAACTGAGCTCCGTATCAACAGGTGGTGGTTTGTTTGAATCAGAGACCCATCACCCAAACCCCTCAGCAAGGACACGTGAAAATGACAGAGCAGGGAGACATGCTGAGATGGGATCCATTACACAGTCTTCTAATCGCTCCTAGAATTGTGTCCAAAGGATCTCCTTACACCTCCTACCCAGGGGCGGATTTAGGGAGGATGGCGCCCCTAGGCACAACAATAATGTTTACTAAGTAGGACAGTTTATAGGGGCAGTATCTGCATGTCCTATCCATTTACACTCTATTTAAGATGGAATATAGTACAGTACAGTGGATATTTTGCAGTTATTGGTACATTTTGGGCTAACAGTACTATCACAGGCATCCAAGTGCCGCCCCCAAACATGTGCCGCCCCTAGGCCGGTGCCTCACGTGCCTAATGGGAAATTCGGCTCTGCTCCTACCCAGGATAGATTTCTTATACTTTCTCGGTCGATGTTTTGCAAACTCAGTCCTTAAGACAGTGACAGTTAAGATTTTAAGGATAGCTATACTTTAGCACAGATCAATGAATTAGTGCCTCTGCTATTGTGCTTTCAAAATGTGTGCTCACACATGGATAGCCTTTAAACCTGTTAGAGTGCTGTGAGGCCCAAGGTTGGGATACACTGTTCTGGGCCAAACACAGCTTATTCAGAGTCAGCCTCAAGTGTCTCAAGTCGGGTTGGGATCATTTGGTCTACAGCAGGCATGTCCAACCTGCGGCCCTCCAGCTGTTGTGAAACTACACATCCCAGCATGCCTTGCAATAGTTTTAGCATTCCCTAATAGCAATACTATGGCAAGGCATGCTGGGATGTGTAGTTTCACAACATCTGGAGGGCCGCAGGTTGGACATGCCTGGTCTACAGCATGATGGTCGACAGTCACCTAAACCCATGTCGACCTTTTCCCATGTAGACCTAATGGTGTCGACCTAATGACTGTCGACCATCATGCTGTAGACCAAATGACCCCATCCCCTCAAGACTAGACTTTTGCATGTCTGTGCAACTTTTCGAATCTGCATTGTTTAACCCTTTCAGGTCCAATGTCTAGTCAGGCTCAACAGCCCTAGCACTAGTAGCAAATCCATTTAGTCTCCAAGCTTCATTTGCAACTCTCTGCAGCTAAGGGGCTGGGATTACTGGTGCTTGAATGGGGTATTATTAAGAGAAGTGTGTGCTGTGATTTATTGCATTTTCTGTTCTGTCAGTGAATCCACACCGAAAATTGCAATCCAGCTCCACCTCTGTCAGGTACAATATGGGGAGGGAGTAGCAGTCAGCAGAAGAGAGTTGCACTTGTGTTTGACTCTGAACAAGACCTGTAATTATAAACATTAAAAATAAGTTCCCCAAGACCGAGTAGCTTTATACAGTATAAGCGAAGCATTGGAAAGGTCAGTCTAGGTGAGCTTTTGTATTATACAATTGCTTATGATATGCTTGCTAAAGTTAATATTATTTTCAGACTATAAAATGCACCTTATAAAAAACCCTTACATTAAAAAAAATGTAAACATTGTGGATGTTAATAATAATAATAATAATAATAATAATAAGCAGGGCTTAAAGTGGTCATGCAGGGAACTCATTTCTCTATGCCACCTAATTACCCCTCCTCCCCTACCCCCATTAGGCAGAGACAGGGCCAGTGGTAGGGTTTTTTGGCATCCCCTGCAAACTAGAATGCTTTCCTGTGAGAATTACTGTGCAGGGCCAATGTGGAGGTGTAAAGGTTCCACCTCACCATGGGGGTTATTCTAGTCCATTCTTTCTGACAAAATCCTTCTTAGATGGACAAAACCATGTGCACTGCGGGTGGGGCAGATGTAACTTGTGCAGAGAGAATTAGATTTGGGTGGGGTTTTTCTTCAAAGTGAGATCTATATTGAAGTGTAACATCATGCAGTCAGTATTTTCCCTGCACAGAAACAAAATAACTCACCCAAATCTAATTCTCTCTGCACATGTTACATCTGCCCCCCTGCAGTGCACATGGTTTTGTCCATCTAAGAAGGATTTTGTCAGAAAGAATGAACTAGAATAAACCCCTATTAGAGGTGGTGGAACTCAGTTCCAACCCTTTCCCCCTCACTTTAACCCCTGATAATAAGTGAGCTTTAATGCACTAGAATGCTTCCTCGTGTGTACTGCTGATGTATTCCTTGTGCTACCACTTATGTGCAATTTCCAAAGCTTTTAATAGTTCACAACTTCACCTGCCAATGTATGATTCTCATTCAGGGACCAGCAGAAATTAAATTTACATCCTATTGGATACTATCCCCATAACAAATAATATTTTATGCAAAAGTTCTGGTCTGAATACATAACAGAATCTCACCTAAACAGAGTCAGACTGGGACATGTTAACTAAACCGCCAGATGTGATTGGTAGGAGGGAGGGGCTTGGTGTTTTTTTCTATAGAAATAAACCAAACACCCTTTTTCGGTCATGTTTCTGCTCTACCTGGTAATAGGGTAACATGGTAACATTGTATAATACAAGTTTACAGTCTGGAACCTGACAATAGAGGATAGTTCGGGCCCACAACCAGTTCAGCCCACCAGGGTTTTTTCAGTCCGAACCTGCACCTAAACTATTCATAACTTATAGTTATAAGAAGTAATGAGGAATTCAGCAGTATGGTATATGCAGGCTGGCACCTTGCAGTACTTTCTGATGGTGACCTCGGCAAGTCTGGGGGGGGGGGGTCTGTGGGTCTGATATATTGGAACAACACATGATCCAGATAAATCTGGTAGCTTAAACATATTTCTACAGATAGGTCAGTAATGAATAAAGATATATTTCATGGATACAAAATTTACAAGTTCAAGTATTTAAAATTATGTATTTTTCAACACATGAACACTGTTCCCTCCCGGTCTCTCTGGCCTCTACCTTCAGAGATTTGACAAAGGGTAAGGCCAACTTAGTGCGTCCTTAATAACCCAAATTAAAGCACATTCAGTATGGAGGACAACTGCTTGTCCAGGCTTATGAGAGTCCTGGGCGGTGCTGGCTCTCCTTGTGACTATGATAGTGGCACCTAACCATATTAATCTTTTAGAACCTGTGATATACTGCTGTTTGCATGGTCATAATGCTGACATGCAGCTAGTCCACATGCTTGTCATGTCAACACTGACCATATCGACTTTCATCATTCAAATGTCAACAAAATGTCCCTGAGGTGGGATGGTGGCGCCATCAGTGTCTTCTGGATCCAGCGGTCTGGTGATGATGACTTCTGGTACATCCAGTGGCATGGTAAGTATATCCCTCATCTCTAACTGTAACTTTCCCTCAACAGCCGAAATCAAACCTGGCTCACACCTAGTCTAACCATAACCTCTCCTACCATAGCCAAAATCTAACTCTCTCCACCTGCCTGTGCAGAATGTCGACATTTTACATTTCAACACTGTGAACATGTTGACATTCTGCAGTTGCCAACATAACCAATGTTGACATTTCAGCAATGTCCACATAATAACTCTCAAGATTGCGGTGTCAACTTTATGACTACTGTATACCTATCATTTACGTCTCTGAAACGGTATACTTCACTAAGGAGTGGGCAGGTGCGGAGTTCTGTTGCTAAAGGGAACTATATAAATAAAATGATTATTATTAAAAACACACTCTTCCGGACGGTGTACTGCCTGAGAAATTGGTAGTTTCTTAAACCTTTCAGGAGTGTAGGCAGTTATGCACCCCTTTAAAAATAAGAAAAACAGCACGCATGCAATCTGCTCTTTTTTTCAGGTCATTTAAATATCATTAACACTCTAATTTGTTCCTGTTCATTGTTTTGCATTTGACAAGAAAATCTACGAGGAGCTTATACAAGAAGGAACATGCTCTTCAAATAAATATTCAAGAAGCTAAAAAGGCACTTGGAGGACAATTACACTTAGCTTACAGGCCTATAAATGTTACTGTTTTGAATTAATTCTAATATTGTAGATAGCATACCAAAGGCATACTCCAGGGGTTCCTAAACTTTTTGGAATCACACCGCAAAAACGGCATTGACCCGGTAATTTTAAACATTTTTAAAAATGGGTCAGACAGCCTTAACCCCTTTCACACTGCATATCTTAAACGGTATATTACCCGTTTAACTGAGGTCTGAAAGGAGTATTACCGTTTCAATGCCGTTTTGTCCCATCATATTACACAGGGATACGGAAACGGGTAGGACCCTGCTTTTTAACCGTTTTGAATGACTGGTTTTCTTGAACCGGTAAATTCAAAACGGACCTTTCACACCGCACATTACCCGGTAATAAGTGAAAGGGGTATTAGAGGATCAGAATTTTTTCATGGCACCCCTAGGCCAGAAGTTTTTTTTATTGAGAAAAACCTTAAACAAGGTAAATTGTGTTTATATGTGATCCTAAGGGCCAGTTAGGGGGCGAGGCACATGATTTGCTTCTGTTTGTTTGCATATGTTATGATTGGAAGCCACCAACTCTGGTTTTCTCTATTACAGTGACCATAAATAATTTAAATTGGTCCTGGACAACCAATCCATAGCACCCCTGCAAGTGTCCACACAGTTTGGGAACCACTGGCATAGCCAGAACTTTGTTGGCCACATAGCAATATTCTGAAGAGGCCTCTGTCCCATTGTTTCTAAAGAGACCCCTCTCCTCAGCGGCTGTTAATGTTAAGCACAATAGTAGTGGCCTAGTATATTTCAGGAATCCTAGTAATGCCCTAGTTCTCATGTCACATTGTGGAACTGTCAGTACACATTGTGCAACACAGTATCCTAACTTCACATTATTATGACATACAATATCCTCAGTTCATATTATGTTACATTAAAGTGCCCCTAATTCATACTGTGACCACATAAGAGTGGTCACAAATGATGCCATGTTGCAGTGCCCCAGTTTGAGCCACACTATACTGCCTCTACTTCATATTGAGCCACACTATTGTGCCCCCACTTCATATTGTGCCACATTACAGTGCCCCAGCTTATCTTATGATTTTTATTTTATTGGAATGCCATTTTATATCACATTGCAATGACCTGGTCCAGAAGGAGAAACTAAATACATTATAGAGCGCAACGGCTGCTATGTCTCACACAGTGGCGATAAATGTATATAAAACATATAACTTTAACACGGAAGGTGGGCCCCTCTCAGTTCTGGGCCCCATAGTAGCTGTACTTCCAACACCTATGGTAGCTTTGCCCTTGTTATGTACCTAAATCCTACTGTAAGCCCCATTGCCGCACACAATACACAACTCCATGGTGTTCTCTCTTACTGAGCCTAGAGACATGTTACACCCCCCAAGCCTTATATAAAATGTGAGAACATCCTACCCACTTATTTGGGTTCTTACAGGAACATTCACAGCATACTTGTCTAGAAACCTACCCCTAAATCAGACAGTATGAGACATTCACTGTATTGATTTTGCTGACTTGCATGTGAAATTTTTCTAACTGTTTGTTGTAACAAGCCTGGAGTCATAAATAAATGAAGCTTCATAAGATCATGTACAAATGTATACAGGCGATTATTATTGTTAATCCATGTGTTCAAGCTCAGATTTTTTATGCATCAGACTGACATAGAAAGCAATGCACGCATATTCAGTGCTGTAATTGCATCATCAGATAATAAGTTATGCCTTAATGACTAAAAATCGTCTTCCTTCATAATTGTAGCTGTCTGTCAGCAGTGGGATTTTGCATTTGGACACTCTTAATTCTGCTGCTTCCTCAGGAAGAGCTGTGTGGAGATAGATATGATCAGGGGAGAAAAGGCAAGAGAGTGATCCATCACAGTGTCAGGTACAGGCTCTGCACATAGTATGGCTTATTAGAAACCAACTGGATTGTATACAAGGGAGGATTTTTTTTCTGGGGGGGGGGGGGCACCCGGGTACGTGCCCCCCTGTCATTTGTGCCCATGTTTTTTTTAATACTTGAAGCCGGGCAGTGCAAGCAGCTGGATAAATACTTATTGGCATCCGGCCTGGAATGCGGGAGCACGTGGTGGTGAGTTGCGGACTGCAGGAAATGGATGTTGTACGGCAGGGGGGGGGGGGATTGGATCTCTGCTGTGGATCCTATCCCCGGTATTGCTCCGCCAGCCTGTTGACAGCGGTCACAGCCACCGGCGCTGCAGCATCAGTGTGCCAGTAGGGCTGTGATGGGGGGGGGGGGGGTGCTGTTGGAAGGAGACCAGAGCCAGGAACCGCAGCTAACCTCCCACCCAGCTCCCCGATGTTTTGGCAAGTCAGTGGCCACAGGCTACCAGAGGGGGACAAACATAACAAAATTAAAGGAGGTCTTGTGAGGGGGGGTATACATTTTATTTAGAGACGAGAGGCTGTTACTAATACTACTACTACTACTACTACTACAGGGAGGAGGCCAGGGACTAATGCACAAACAGGCTGATGATGATCAGGCTGCAGCCTAGATGCTAGGTCCTGGGGGAAGCAGCACATGGCCACTCTCCACCCGCCACCATGGCCCTGTGTGGTGTGCGCTCAGCTCTTTGACTGCTCTGCTGAGGGGCTCAAACCTACACTGACAGACATTCGAAATATGGCACCTGCCCACCAGCCTATCAGAGTTCACAGACCAGCATCTGCAGTCAGAGATTGACTGCCAGGCTGCAATCTCCAATTGGCTCACTATCCTGCACCATATTTTAAATGTCTGTTGGTAATGTATGAGCCGATCAGCAGCATAGGAGCTGAGCACACACCACACAACGCTGCGGCATTAAGCTCTCTCCTCCTCTCTTATAATATGGGAATTCTGTAAGGGGCACTACTGGGTGAATTATGTGTAAGGAACGTTAATGGGGGCATCATTTGTAATGGCCAGTACGGTGTGTGTCATAATGTGTAATGAGCAATACGGTGTGTAGCATGTGTAATGGGCATAACGGTGTGCGGCAATGTGTAATGGGCATTACAGTGAGTGTGTGGTAGTGGGCATTACGGTGTGCAAAAATATGTAATGGCATTACAGTTTGCGGCATAATTTGTAATCAGTACTGCAGTGTGTGACAACGTGTTATTGGCATTACAGTGTATGACAATTTGTAATGGGCATTACGGTGTGCATAATCCTGGCGCATTGTGTCTAAGGGGCTATCCCTGGTCGAAACAGGTATTTTGAACCTTGGTTCGACCCTTTCACACTAAACCTGCATCGCTCATTATACACAGAGCGGCCCAGGTTTAATCCTTCTTATAACCCATGTTGAAATGCCAGGTTGGTCAACCTGGTTATTCAGTTTGGCGCTTTCACATCACACCTCGAGCCGGCAAAAATCTGGGTTACAAATGCAATTTGGAAAGGGTATGAGGTGCTCTGCCAGGTGCAATGTGTACCAGTGCCAATACTCTGTGGTGTAATATGAATAACCAACATTACTGTGACACTATTATGTGTCCACACCACTTTCCCACAAAGTAATCCACTAAATACGTAATGGACATTATGGTGTGTGGCTTAACGTGTAATGGGCATTATGGTGTCAATTTTTGGCGGGCAATGTCCCTGTTTATAAACTTTATTGTGAATTTTGGCTCAATCCATGTGGTATTATGTTAATTTTGGCTCATTACATTTGGCATCATGTGTAAGGGACAAGTATAGTGGGGTCTACTATTTTGTTGCATAATGTGTAGAAGTGGTATACGGTGTTGTACAATACACTCAAGGACCTGCCCTTGAGTGGCCACACCCCCTTTTCTGGAGCACGTGCACAACTGCATCCTTCATTTCACCAAGATTGGCCAGTGTACTTTAAATGCCAGGGCCTATTTATAATCCCATTCCCACCCTATCTCTGCTCTCCTTCTCTCCCTCTGAGCGGGCACTCTGGCACCACTAACACCCCCTCCCCTATCATGGTAGGGAAGCCAGGTAAGGAAGCCAATAATATCCCATTGTATTAAATTCCAGGAATCTCAGAATTGAATTGTCTTCCAATTTATTTATATGGAGGGGGGTTCAATTTCAAGCTCAGGATCGTAAAAAATTTCCTACTCACTCTGAGTAGATGGGTCCCTGAGGTCCAAGACAATAGTAGGCAGCAGCATGGACTGCAGACAGACCCCTCTCTCTTTAAACTGGCTGGAGAGATGACTGTTTACAAAGGCAGGTGCCCTTGGGGCTGCGCAGTGTGACCCCTGACGTCACATGGAGTGCTCAGTGCTGCTGGGGGAAAAGACACTGTCCAAGTGCTCAGTGCTGCATGGGAATTGGCCACCTTAGTGCAAGGTGTACTGCACCATATAGTTACAAAAAGGAGAGGTGTATGATTTATAATAAGGGCCTGTTTCAGAGGTGGATGTAAATATCATCATGACTGTGATTCTCTTAAGGTGCCCACACAGGAATAGATTTAACGTACAATCCAAAGTCTTTTACAAATGCCCTTGAAATCCAGAACTCTCCTGGCCAAACAATATCATGCACACACACAGAACGATTGAGTAAAAAATCAGAGTGTTAGATGGGCCATTTACAGACTGCAAATCATTTACTACATCATTGCCACATCATTCAACATAACTACGCCATGAACGATGTGTGCCAAATTACACCTACTGATGTGGGATGGTCAAAGAAATTTCCCAATATTTTAGCAACTAGGTAGATCTATAAACTATAGCTGACTCTTCTGGGAGCAGTGTGCTGAGCGATCTAGTTAAGCACAGATCACTCAGTACACAGCGCTGACCCGCCCCCCCCCTTTTTCCCTCCCCTCCCTCCTCTCACTGCTGTGCTGTTTGAAAATGACCTTACCTTACCCTGACATGCTGCTCAGCTCCCTGCTTTTAAGGATGGTGGCCCCTCTGTGCAGGTGACACCATCCTCTGTGGCTCCTCTGTGCAGGCTGTTCTGGCACGGCATGATGTCAGTACATCATGTCGCACAGTAGTAGGGACTCTACTGCAGCAGGCAGGTAAATTAGGCTGGCGGGTAGTATGCAGCGGGCTGCAGCAGATGACGATTCGGAAGTAAACGACCCCCTCTTATGGCGGCCCTGATCACATCCATTGACCCCCTAGAACCCCGCCTAGTCTCAGCCCTGATCACATTTACATTAATATATTATATTTATGGTGCATATTTCACCAGATGCACTACATTGTCCCCCGGAAAACTCTTCATGCTCCAGCCTGCTGGTGAGATCCCTGCATTACTGCTGGTTTTCTCCTACATTAGGTAGGCAGTCTGCAGAGTTCCTCTAGCTGCCTACTCCTAAAATCGTTCCGGTCCCTGCTGTTAAGACCAATATTCCAAGAACATAGGGGTTTATTCTAGTTCATTCTTTCTGACAAAATCCTTCTTAGATGGACAAAACCATGTGCACTGCAGGGGGGCAGATGTAACATGTGCAGAGAGAATTAGATTTGGGTGAGTTATTTTGTTTCTGTGCAGGGAAAATACTGACTGCATGATTTTACACTTCAATATAGATCTCACTTTGAAGAAAACCCCCACCCAAATCTAATTCTCTCTGCACAAGTTACATCTGCCCCACCCGCAGTGCACATGGTTTTGTCCATCTAAGAAGGATTTTGTCAGAAAGAATGGACTAGAATAACCCCCATAGTTAGCTCAGTGGGGACAATACAAAACTTAAATACATGGCTCAGTAACCCATAGCATCTGCTATGGAGACCTAACAGAAGAAACAGTCATTGTACAAGTGTAGTGCAATATTTTCCATGTAGAAGATGTGGATGTTCAGGTACCTGATCGGTGAAGAATCACATGGAGGAGGAGGAGGAGGAGGAGGAGGAGGAGGAGAGCCTCTGGGCATAATGCAGCGAGTTACCTGAGACATAAACAGCAGTATATGTGCACATAGTTCTCTGAATGATCTATCTGGTCTTAAGGTTATGCTGCTAAAGACAATGTAATTCAAGGACTATAATGTACCGCCTAAGGGACATGATGTCAGTCAGACTTGTTTCTCCTACATATTCTTCTCTAATGGAGTGGAGAGAATGCAGTCTCTCTAAAGATGTAATAGATGCACCTCCATTCACAGACTGTAAACAAGCTAATATGAATCCTCTCCCAGGGACTGCGCTCTGTTAGACAATTCGCAAACCAAGAAGGCAAAAAACCCATTCACTTATGTCCAGGCAAAAAATCCCTCCTTGATTTTTTGCCACCATATTATCTAGCTTTTCTTCAGGCCCAACATATGGGGGGAACACGGACACAGCAGCAAGGTATAACTTATGTGCATAATAAACACCTATTTACATGCCTGTATACTGTGCCATATCAGTGAGGTGAATTATACCCCTTTTAGACATACTACCCGGGATTTTGGCCAGGTTTACCCGGGATTTTCAGCCAAGGTCACTCCCGGGATTTTAGTAACAGACCCCCTTTCACACTACACCTCAGACCCGGGAAAAACCCGGGTATACCCCTTTCACACATAAGCCAGGCTTTTTCAAGCTTTTCAGTGTGTCATCATTAAAATGGGACACTTTGCTGGCTCACAAGAATGACATCATGCAAAGGTGGGGGCTGACTACAAAAGGGCCTGTGGGGAGTTCCCACAATACATTGCTGTAATGGCTGCTGAGAACATGTGGAGGATGGAGAGTTTGTCTGCTCTTGTGGATTTGGTGTGTTTTGCAGGCTGTGATGCTTGGATTAAGCTACACATGCTGTTCATTGTTGCACAGTGTGAGATGCAGAGAAGGAGGTATCATTTTTTGGTGGAGAGGGAGGCCAATCGCCGGCATTACTTACGCCGGAGGAGAACCTTGATCATGTCCAGCATCGCATCCATACTACGTGTGACTGGTGCGTCAGCTCGTACACTGTGGGCTAGAGATCAGCAACATGGGCAGGTTTTCTGGGCTACGGTGGAGGCATTTGAGGATAATCAATGGCTGGCACATTTCAGGATGTCGCATGGAACCTTTAATTATCTTTTGGAACTCCTTTCCCCGGCACTTACCAGGCAAACAACACGTTGGAGACAGCCTATTTCCCCCAGCAGAAGACTGGCAATTGTCTTGTGGTGGTATGCTACCCCTGGCGAGTACCGCACAATAGCCTGCTTGTTTGGTGTAGGCATTTCCACGGTGTGTGTGTTGGTGCGGGAAGTGACAAAGGCAATCCTGGATTCCTTATATCGCCGTTTCATTTCCCTACCCCAGGGACAGAGACTGGATGAGACTGTGGCTGGGTTCCTGCGTCGCGGATATCCGCAGTGTGCAGGTGCCATTGATGGCACCCACATACCCATAATTGCTCCTACAGACAGCGCAGCAGACTACTACAACCGCAAGGGGTGGCATTCCATCATTCTACAAGCAGTAGTGGACCATAAATATTGGTAAGTACCTTTGTAAGTTTGGAGGGGGAGGATTGCTGTTGTGGAACTACACATCTCAGCATGCCCTTTCACAGATTTTGCATTCTCTAGGAGCAAAAGTGTTTTAGGGCATCCTGTGACTTGTAGTGGCACAGCAGCTGCAGAGCCTAGAGGTTGTTGTACACTTGTGTATTGTATTTCTAACAAATAATTTTTTTTCAGTTTTACCGATGTGTTCATTGGCTGGCCAGGACGTTCTCATGATGCCCGTGTTCTGGCCAATTCGGACATCTACAAGATAGCGGAGGAGAGGAACAATGGCAGGCTATTCCCTGAAGAGGTAAATTTATGCTTGTGTCCCCTATAATATATATGCCCATACAAAGTCTGTATCATACTTCCCAAGTTTACACGTTACACTGCTGTATATTGATACTGTTTTTTCTTTGCAGAAGTCAAAGTTTGTGCAGGGGGTCGAGGTTCCAATCCACATCATTGGTGATGCTGCTTATCCGCTAAGAAGGTGGCTAATGAAAGGTTATACCCAGCATCTTAGGTTGACACCGGAGCAGATACACTACACCCATACCCTCAGTTCTGCCAGGATGGTGGTGGAGAACGCCTTTGGCCGGCTCAAGGGACGTTGGCGGTGTTTGCTGAAGCGCAATGACATTCACATTACCCTTGTTCCTGACGTTGTGGCAGCATGCTGTATCTTGCATAACATATGTGAGATACAGAAAGAACACTATTTGCCAGAGTGGGATGTGCAAGATGATCAGGTTGGCAGTGAAATTGTTCCTGCCCCCCCACATCCCCCTGAGACCCAAAGTGGTGTGAATGCCGCAGAAGTAATACGTGCCACTATTACAAATAATCTGGATGCCATGTTGCAGTAATTAATAAATCATAAGTCTGTTGCTTAAACCATACATTTTTATTTCAAATGCATTTCTTTCATGCATTAACTGTTTGATAGCATGTGTAACAATGCCTTCATAAGGAGTTTCAAAAAATAAACTACGTTTATAACACAGGCCATGTGTGAAATGTCTTGTAAACTATTCTCTCAAACAGACAATACAAAAATACACTTTTTTTTTAAGATGGTGAAATTAAAACTTGCATGGGTAGTATTCAATGTGGCTGGCGAGGGGGTTAAACAGCGAGGATTGCAGAATTCCTGCGATCCTTGCTGTTTAACCCCCTCACCAGCTGATGAAAACCTGCTATATTTGGTGTCAGCGAGCAGGAAGCCCAGCGAAAAATTGAAAAAATTTCAAATGGAACAAACAAGCATTTTAAAATAAATAATTGCCACCTATACCTTAGCCGTGGCCAAACAAATAATTTTAAAATAATATTAAAATCTGGACGTATATTAAGTCCAAACAAAGTATCCCCAAACTTTTCAAGAAACATGGAATAAACTGTAGAAAAAATCTAGGGGAGATATATCTACCCCAATGTACTCTCTAACCTCTACATATTACGGTAAATTCTGAACTCTGTGTTGTTTGGAGAAGGGGAATGTTGCCCATTATGCCCATTCCAGCCACTTTCACCAAATGCAGGTGTAGATTGTGCTGGAGAATTGGGTACAAATGAGGGTGGAGAGTGCACCTGTTGCACATACTGAGAAGTATGGGCAAATGATGGCGGTGACTGTGGTTGGTGACTATATGCGTTTGGGGGTGGCAACGTTGCTGTGGGTGGTGACCAGGATTGGGACAGTAATTGTCGTAGAAAATCACGATTTTCTCGACAAAGGTTTGCCTGATCCTGACTCACCCTGTCATGCATTGCTGCCATTTGGGTTAGTAAATTTTTCTGCAGTTCGCGTTCACTATCCATGAAGCGCTGCAGTCTGACATCTTCTTGACGTTGCCACGCAGAATCCAGGTCCCGCAGTTGCTCACCGAGGATGGTAGTCATGGCTCTTGTGGTAATCTCTATTTTGGTCCTCTTCTTTTTCCTCGATGGGACATTGTAGACTGTGTGCAAAAAAAAGTTGTTATAACGGTGTGCCAGTAAACAGTCATAATACTATATCCACCTGTCATGTCGCCAAAGGTGGACAATACTATATCTACCTCTCATGTCGGCAAAGGTGGACAATACTATATCTACCTGTCATGTCGGCAAAGGTAGACACCACTATATCCACCTGTCATGTCGGCAAAGGTGGACACCACTATATCCACCTGTCATGTCGGCAAAGGTGGACAATACTATATCTACCTGTCATGTCGGCAAAGGTGGACAATACTATATCTACCTGTCATGTCGGCAAAGGTGGACAATACTATATCAACCTGTCATGTCAGAAAAAGGTGGACACCACTATATCCACCTGTCATGTCGGCAAAGGTGGACAATACTATATCAACCTGTCATGTCGGCAAAGGTGGACAATACTATATCTACCTGTCATGTCAGCAAAGGTGGACACCACTATATCCACCTGTCATGTCTATAATCAAGAGGCACTTACTGTTATCGCGCAGTGTCGGCATGCCTCCCTGGGTCTCCAATTGGGTCTCTCCACCCTGGCTCGGTTGTGCTGCTGTCACATCGGGTGTGCTGTCTGACTTGTCGGATTCTAAAATGATGGTATCGTCATCATCATCATCAAATAGAAGTTGCGATGGCGGCGGGCTCTGCGGACTGCACTCCGTTGTCGCTGCTGGCGTCTGTGCCGTAGACGAGGCATTGCTTGATGACGACAAGGCAACAGGGTTGCATAAAGCTGTATGGCCAAAAACAACATTGCAAAGGTCGTACAAGGGCCACTCTGTGCGTCCAGCCCCACTGCGATTGCGATTCTGGTCATTGACCTTTAGGTACTGCTTTTTCAGGGACTTAAGCTTGTTCAATACCTGCTGCTGGGTCTTCCTCACACCTCTGCTAGCAAGGACCTTTGCAATATTTCCATACACTATGGCATCCTTCACAGTGCCTGTGATTTGAGATTTGATCTCCTCTTCTCCACGGACATGTAACAGCTCCCTGACCTCCTCATCCTTCCAATGCTGTGCCATAGCACCTGTCTGGCCACAAGAATCTGCACCCTTTTGCTGGAAAGGGAGCACAGGAGCAACATGCAGCCACTGCCTCTGCTGGCTCCGCCGCACGTGTGCCTGGGGCGTCTTCCGCGGCTGCAGCTGATGACCTCATCAGAAGACGCCGGGGCAGCAAAAAAAAGCGTTGTCGTATGTGTAAAACAGAAAAACCCGGGTAAACCCGTTCAGACATAACCCGGGTATTATACCCGGGAGTTAAATACCGGGAAAAACCCTGGTCAATTGCAGGTGCTCAGCATCCGGGAGTAAAATCCCGGGTATACCCTTTCAGACATACGCTACTCCCGGGTTTGGGCGCGTTCATGTGAAAAAACCCGGGATTTTCGCGTATGTCTGAAAGGGGTAATAACTGACTGGCCTGTGAAAGCTTGCATGGGGCAGGACGCAGACATCAGCAGTAGTGATAGGGGAAGAATCTGAAAGGGAAAACGGCACGTTACACACACACATTACCCCAGATAAACAATAAGGAGAAGGGGGGAATAATAAAAGTGTTTGTATGTGCAACTTGATTAAAGAGTGTCAACTTTTAGTCTGACTAATATATAAGGGACAACTGCAACAAATACATGCACATGAGACAGAGCAATCCCAAATATTTGCAACTTAAATAAAGGCGAGCATCGGAAATATTAAATCTAAGGTATCCCCTTCCACCACAATAAATGATACCTCCACAGGCATTGGTCAAGAGCTGTTGAGAAAGAAAAAAAGAAAAGAATATAAGAACTATATATCTCCCACAAAAAACCTATGCAATATAATAAGGTCAATGAAAAACTAAAGTATCATAAAACAGTTACAATTGAGAACTGGCAGTGAGCCCAGGAAGAAAGATCAAAGATCAAGAATACATGAATAGAACTGATAATGATACAAAGTACAGAGAAGTGTTAAGTGTGACACATATTATCAGGGAATCATGTCTATCTCTTAGACAACAAAATAAAGAGCTAATTATCCAATTAAGAGGAAACTAAATAAAAATACAAATAAAGTATATCCTCATTAAGCGAAAATAAATTTGGAAAATAACAAGGGGTACATGACACGCTAATATAAACGTACAATTAAAGGCACCAACAAATCAGGACTTCACAATCATTCTTTTAAAGCACCATTTCTTACTTTAATGCACTTCTTTACGTTACGAGAAATTATATACATCTCACCTCTTTTTAACAAGAGTATAAATAAAGGTTAATTTTTAATAAAATCACCTTCTCTCAAACTAGTTGAACGGACCGCATAACAATCCCAAGAGTGCACCCAAAATATCTCTAACATTTTCTTCTTTCGCTACACATGTATATATATTTAGAGAAGGGTAGCACCATATTTGTTGAGATATAAAAGGATATATACACAAGAAACAGTGTAAAATAAAAATATAAGAATACAGAACAAGCAAAAGGGAATTGTGGGTGGTCCGCACAAAGGAATACTCAGTTTTTACCAATAAGGTAATAACATTTCTGAGTGACGCTGATTGAGATAACCAACTTGATAAAGGGTTTTTAAATGTAGGTTACTCTAGAAGAGCCATAACTTACTTTTACCTAATACTAAAAGAACCTCATTATACTGGTCAATTCCAAACAGGTATCTCTAAGTGGCGGGCACACTTCCCCAACCTAGACGAAAAGACTATTCTAAAGACCTTATTGTACTCTCCGAAAATGATATTGGCCACGTCTTACAAAGATATGTTTTTTTAAATATTTTATAGGGGATATTTATCTCCTCACCGTTCTAACTTGATGGGCTTAACCAATTCTTCAACGTGCCCTAAGTGCAGCCATTCTGATGCAAATTTGTATCACTGTTTATGGGAATGTACAACTATCCAAAGATTTTGGTTGGCAGTTCGAAAAAAATACATCAGTCCCCAACTGATGTATTTTTTTGTCATACATGTGCAGAACCCATTCTGTATGTGTGCTGATGGGTCCTGCAAACAGGATGCAGGCAGGCATCAGACTATCAGTGCCTGACAGTCTGCTGTTTGGGGGTGGGGAGAGGGTGGCGATGGCCTCCATTTGCGAAAACAGAAGCACTGTGTAGGGGAGGGAGGTAGAGGCCAAGGACTCTGTTGTTGGATGAAGATTTCTTACTGGCCCCTGACAAGGATCTATGATGGGTGGCTTGCGCATGTCCATGGGTGCCTTAAGCCGCCAGATCATCAGCAGCATATGTGCCAGTCTTGCTACAAGTATTTATCATCAGTTCTCACTGTCCCTTTACCAGGTACAAAAGAAATGCCTCCTAATAGTATTAAATATGCCTACTTGCTGGTCTGCCAGGGCCGCATTGTCACCCCATTGCTGAATTTTTGAAACAAGGATGCCCATTCTGCCTCCAGGCATAGTGTGTTCAACTGGGAATACTTAAAAAATGTATAGGACTTCATATACAAGTGAATATGGGTTGAGTATCCCTTATCTCAAATGCTCAGGACCACAAGCATTTTGGGTAAGGGCTTATCCAGATTTCAGATTTTATTTATATATACTCACCTAGTCCCCTGGTGGTCCCCCGGCAGGCCCCCAACGTCCACGGTGTGGCCTGGCATTAGTGGCGATTATCGAAACTCATCTTCATTGACATCTCTGGTCCCAAGGATACATGTGCGCGGGTGCGCGGGGGGGGGGGGGGTAAATTAAAATATGCAGAGAGACAAGACTATCTATATAAAATAGCTTAAAATGCTGAACTGCTATAACACAGCTGTGTCACTGTTAATCAGCAAAATGAGAAAAAAAAAACAACCTGTATTCTACCTTTAACGTTGTTAGGCAAAATAGTCAGAATGTGAAAACATTACTAGTAATTCCCTGATCCACCTGTTTTTGGACCATGTTGTTTTCCGACTAGTCAAAAACTGGAATTTTGATTGAATAGGTTGGATCTAAATTTGACCGAAAAACGGTGAAAAGAGCTGTTTTTTCGACTAGTCGGGACCACAAGCATTTTGGGACTAGTCAAAAAAAATGGCACTTAATGGAATACCCCATAAGTGAATCTATGGATGCATGGATTACATCCTGTAACCTGGAAACAATTCTGTGGGTCAGACATGTGGAAAGAATTGCTCTTTGAAATGAAGGGACAGAAAAATGTTGTTGGATGGAATGTGCATTGTGATGTCTAACACAGGAACAACAAACAGGTCATTCATAGACTGGTATCTTCTTTAAAGGGTTTCAAGGCAGCAGCTAGATGTGTGAAGGGTACAGAAAGGTCTGTCCATCACTGTGATAGGAACTGTGCCACATAATAATTCCTCGTGATAGAGGCACCAATCTTCCGTTTGTAAAAAAAAAACATACACACACTTATAATGGACACTGTATTCACAGCTGTCCCTGTAATAGAAGGCTTTGGTCACAAGTGCTGAATAGGTCATCAGACAAATATAAATATAGTGCTGATAGTAAGCATCAGACAGCACCTGAAATGATAGCAAAAACCAAAGTACATATTTATTAAGACAATAGAGTAAGTGAAAATAAAAGCATGCCAACTTGTATTCAGCACTAATGTATAACAATAGGGGTGAAATTTACTAAGATGTGTATTCTTCTTCACATGTGATGTTGCTATGGGCAATCAATCAGAATCTACTTCTTATTTATTTAGAACCCTCTAAACAGGGGTGTCAAACTCAAATTCATCGGGGGCCGCATCAGCAGTTTGGTCACCCTCAAAGGGCCGCTGTATAATAATAATGCAATGACATCACAGGCTGCTCCCGCTATATAATAATAATGCAATGACACCACAGGCTGCTCCCGCTGTATAATAATAATGCAATGACACCACAGGCTGCTCCCGCTGTATAATAATAATGCAATGACAGCACAGGCTGCTCCCGCTGTATAATATAACAATAGTAATGCCATGACACAAATTATTATACAGGGAGAGCAGCCTGTGGTGTCATTGCATTATTATTATACAGAGGGAGCAGCCTGTGGTGTCATGGCATTACTTTTATATTATACAAGGGGAGCAGCCTGTGGTGTCATGGCATTATTATTATACAGGGGGAGCAGCCTGTGGTGTCATGGCATAATGCCATGACACCACAGGCTGCTCCCCCTGTACAATAATAATGACACCACAGGCTGCTCCCCCTCTATAATATAAAAGTAATGCCATGACACCACCACCAGATATATTGTTTTTTTATGTAACTTACTGTATTTTATCCCTCAGGCTCCTTTACTGCTGCTGCTGCGGCTCCAGTCATTTCTATTCCACTCTCTGCGCCACGGCCTGTCCTGCTGCGGCCCCCCCGACTCGGCCTGCCTTCCTTCCTCTCTGCAGACGCGTGGGTGGGAGGCATCATCGTCATGACGTCCCCACCCAGCGTCTGCCACTGCAGCGATAAGAGGGAACAGGCTGCCGGGCCCTCCTCCACGTAGCCGTGGAGGCCGGCGGCCATGTTCCTGTGGCCGCAGACATCTTAAAAGACCACAGGAACATGGCCGCCGGCAGTGCAAAAAAAATATCTCTCAAAAAAGATCTCAAAAAAGAGAATAAAAGGTGAAGGCTGGCGGCGGCTGCGCGGGCCACATGACGAGGTCTGTCGGGACGGATTTGGCCCGCGGGCCTTGTGTTTGACACCCGTGCTCTAGAAGATAGTAGACAGGATCTGATTGGTTGCCCATAGCAACATCACATGTGAAGTATAGTATTGGTACTAAGTACTAAGTATTAGTACTATCTTAGTAAATTTCCCCCTAAGCCTTTTGCAGTCCAATTTTTTTTGCAATTCAAACAGTCTGGTTTACATTTTTAACTTAATTGTAATTTATTTTTTTATTCAAAAATGGTTTACATTGAATGTTGAACAACGTTAATGTTCTTATTTTAAAGTTGCTCACCATTGTATCTGCTACTAGCGCTAGGTCTGTTGAGCCTGACTAGATGTTGGATCTGAAAGGGCTAAATGTTTGTTTCTTCAAAGGTTACGAACTACCTCACATCCTTCATCTTTAAACGGTACTTGTGTAATAGCACGGCGCCCATTACATAGTTAGCGTAGCATTCCTGTCAGAATCAGCGTAGTGTTTGCGCAGCCAGCGTAATTAGCATAGTCAGTCAGAAGTAGCGTAGTGTTTCCGCTAGCGTAGTAAGCGTAGTTAGCGTCCCTGTCAGAAGTAGCGTAGTGTTCCCGCGGCCATCGTAGTCAGCGTCCCTATCAGATATGTGTTCCTGAAATACCCTCACTATCCACACCAGCCCAAAGCATGGCGAGCGCAGCGAGACCCTCGAGGGGATGCGTTACGCGTCCCCCCAACCTGTTCATACCCCCACTATCCATGTCGGCGTGGAGTTGATTTTATAAAGTGTGGTGAGCACAGTGAGCCACCGAGCCCCACGAGGGGATGTGGAATACATGTAAAGTAATCCGCATCCCCTCGCAGGCTTGCTGCGCTTGCCACGCTTTGGACTTGGGGGCTTGCTGCGTCGCCATACTTTATAAAATCAAATCCATGCTGATGTGGATAGTGGGGGTATGAACAGGTCGGGGGGATGCGTAACTCGTCCCCTCGCAGGGCTAGCTGCGCTCACCAAGCTTCGGGCTGGTGTGGATAGTGGGGATTTGAAAAGGAGGCTCTCCCTGAAGCGGACACGGGCAGGGTTGCCGTACCCTGCCGCAATAATACTGAGATGCAGGAGCGTCTGAGACGCACTGCATCGCAGACAAATGGAGCGCCTCTCCGCCGGTGCCCGCATGATCCCCTCTCCACCAGCGTCCGCCAGCACAGGGGATCTGGCGGTTACCGGCGCTGTGTGAGAGGCGCTCACTAGGCTTTCCATGGATGCCGGGGACAGAGCCACGGAGCCACTACACTAACTACGCTAGGCAGTCGTTGGGCTACGCTGACAGCGTAGCTTAGCCTACGCTGAAAACATAGCGTAGCCAGGCGCCATGCTATTACACAAGTACCATTTAAACATGACCATATCTACTCTAGGACTGCTCTTTTAAGGTCCTTGATGAAAAAATGGTCTAATGTGAATTAGGCCATATACACAGCACTATGTCAGCCTAGCCTCTGCAGCTGAAAGTAGTGCAATATGACTGTTACGATACACTGCCAGGATTTCTGACAGTCCTAGTTGTTGCTAGGCAGCAGGAAGCTGCAGCTCATCTGTAATCAAGCAGGTCAGCTGCAATTTAGTCTGCAAACAATAGTTAGCTTGCATTGGTTTCTCTTCCTGTCCAATTACAGTCATTTCCAGCAATTCCCTACTGGTGATAGTCTGTACCTAGTGTCGTCTATTTGATTCTGTCCGGCTCCCGGTCTCCTACAGTATCTCATCAGAGCCATTTAGCCATTTACCTGCATTTATTCATCCATGTTCCTTGTCAAGCATCTCCAAGTCTGCTCAGCCATGTTATCAGCCTGCAGTCCAGTCATGTTACCAGCCTGTGGCCTAGTCATGCTATCATTTGTACATCTGTCTACAGTTCAGCTGCATTATCTGTTACCAGCCACTGGTCCTTCCTTCTTTACAGTTGGTACAATTTAATGGTTACCATTCATACTCGAAAAATTTACTATCTAGGGCAACTCCTACCGCAGCATATCTCCATCACTACTTGTGCTCAGTGGTGTAGCTAGGTGCCACGGCGCCCCGGAGCAAGGGCATGTTTCGTACCTCCCCCCAATTTGTAGTAGGTGAGGCTCCTGCGCAGTGAAAAGTGGGCACGTACCAACATTATACCACACACCGTAATACCCATTGCACATTTTAGTGAACTTTGTAATACCAATTACACATAAAGCCACATGCTGTAATTCCAATTACACATACACACACCGCAATGCCCATGACATACTATATAACACAGCGCAATGCCCATGACATACTATATAACACACCGCAATGCCCATGACATACTATACGACACACCGCAATGCCTGTGACATACTATATAACACACCACAATGCCCATGACATACTATATAACACACCGCAATGCTGTGTGTCCATGCACCTCCTGCTGTGGTGACAGATGCAGCATGCGTGCGTGCGGTCGGCACCCCCCCCCCCCCCTGTTGCCGGCCCTGCCCGCTCCCGGGTCCCCGCTGTCTCCGGGAGACGTGCTGCTATGTAAAATTCATATCTCCCACTGGACCGCTAGCCAATAGGCTCTCATGGTCCAGCAGCCACCAGTTGATTGGCTGCTGTACCGCAAGCGCCTTTTGGCTAGTGGCCAGTGGGAGACGTGAATCTTAAATAGCCGCACGTCTCCCGGACACAGCGGGGAGCCGGGAGCTGGCAGGGGCGCGGGTGAGGGAGCGGGCAGGGGAGCGGGCGAGCTGGTGGTGCCGGCACAGCTCCGGCGCTCTGCTATCTTCCGGCGCCCGGAGCTTGTGCTCCGCCGGCGCCGCCCTCGCTACGCCTCTGCTTGTGTTCCATTCACACTCTGCTTTTCAACCATATCTTTGGAATTATTTGCTGGCAATAGGGAACTCTCCTACCAATTGTTCATCTGCTGTCATATCAGTCATCGCCCCAAGTTCATCGATGAGTATTCAGGTTTAGCTTTTACCTTGTCGGATTAATGCTGCTGCTTCCTCAACTCTTGTCAGTACGGGGCAGATGATCGCTGATGTCTGAGGGCAGCATGGGTAGCTTCCAGTGTATTTCTTGCTGGGCAAAAGCATGAGGAGATGCTGATGATGCCGCAGACGGAACCAGAACTGACACAATGTGGTTTGTCTCGATGGAAGACTTATTCCGCCATTATCAATATTATTTTAAAGTACCCCCAACTGGTCTGCAGCTTCCCCCACTGACATAAACGGTATCTAATCATAGTAGCTAGAGTTTTTTGTACTATACAAGGCCTTTACATGATCCATGGGGTGACTAGCAACATTCTAAAATAGTTTTAAAACTACCCAACATACAGTAATGTAAATGTTGTAACATTGACAAATTTTTATATTGTGAACTTAAAAACCAAACAAAAATATAGTTTTTATTTGAACAGAATACCATTACCATCAATGTTTTGTTTTTTTTAACTCTGAAATGAATACTTTAATTCCTTTACTGTAGTGAGATATTTTAAAGAGAGAGTAGGAAAAACCTTACACCAGAAACACGCATCCCCGCAGGTTTAAATATAGTTTCTCCAAGCCACAAATATCTAAAACAATGACGAAAGGCATCCTGGCCGCTGGTCCCAGTATTTCAGAATTGTTTTGAAGTCAGATAACTTTCATAATGATTTTACAGCCTGCAGTGCCAGTGGTACTTAGAAAATTAGGACAACCACCTTCTTTTAAGTGGGGATCATTGTAAGAAAGTCTACTCACCCAATCAATAGCTGGCAGGATTTACTAAATACAACAAGCTAAAAAATGAAAAGCACTCAGTCAACATGCTTTTATTTATATATATATATATATATATATATATATATATATATATATATATATATATATATATATGGAGCAGACTCTTGTTTCGTGCCACCAACTTATTGGTTACTATTTCTAGGCTGCCAGACTTACAGTACAAGGTCCCCTGTTGGATGGGGGAAAAGGAGAAATGTGGATAGCAGTTGTAAGTTGGTGCCCTTGTTTAGACCTTTAGTAATTGGGTCTGTATAGCCTATTGACAAAATTCAAAGCAAAAAAAGTAAAGTCAAAAATTTATAAACATTTATTAAAAAGTATCTTATTCCACACAGTAGTAGTGGTTGTTCCAGACCATAAAAAGTTCAATAGTGCATTTCAAATATTTTAGAATAGCAAACAGATGTTCCCAACGCATTTCGTCCCTACATGGGACTTCATCAGGGGTTCGCAAATAGCACAGACATACAGTAATTTCCACAATTCTCACAAGCAGGATGTATCCCCAACCAGACATTTTACAATAGGTCCTTTAAAAATTCTGAGGTGCACTGTTGCTTTTAGACCTTCTCTTTCAATAATTGAATCAGTATTGGGATCTTTTATTTCTTGTTATTGGTTATATCTCCGCATGTTATTGAACGGATAGCTTTGTAGGTTGAGAGGTTTAAAATTTACTCCAAAAAACATATCCAATGACAGGTCAATCCCAATTGTGGGGGTATTTCTGTTAGGTGACACCTGTCAATATATATGTTTAAGTACAGGTACACTCAATACAGAGTCTTGAACTGTTCAGAATCTGGTTCTTTTTTTTTTTTTTAATAAATTTTTATTGATTTCAGCATATAAAAAACAAGACATACACCGAACAATATACAATAACAGACATCAACAATAACAACACCCATCCATCCCTTAATTCATAATTAAATTACTAACCCACTTAACAACCCCTGCTTTACAATTGCTAAATTCCCGGACTAGACAAATAAAACTCACATTTCAGAGAACGCCCATCCAATATTTCCCACCCACTAGACAAAATTCCCTCTCTAAATCCTCTCTATCACCGGTCAGGTTCAAATACCGGAGCGCTTGGCCCAATCTTACATACATACTTTTACTCACTTTTACGCTATACACATTAAGGACCTGTCTGGCGGACACTCATGACATATCAACCCCATTTTACAAACGTGAAGGAAGAGAGAAAAAAAGAAAAGAGAAAAAGAAAGAGAGAAAAAAAAAAAAAGTACAAACTTACAAACTTTATCTAATTTTTACTACGTGTTTATAATATTTATTTCCTTTAGTTTAGTGCAATCTGTGTTTCTTGTGTCTAAACATCTATTCCAAATCTTCTTAAATTTCTCAGGTGTATTTCTACAAGTATGCACGAATTTTTCGTGTTTAACCGTGAACTCTACTAGTGTTAGCCATTCTACAAACTTAGGTCCTGTGTTGGCCAGCCAGGTCCTCACTATTACAACTTTAGCAAGTGAGCACATATTATTTATAAATAATCTGTCTTCTGCAGGAATATTCCTGCCGTTAATAATATTTAACAAACACCCCCCATTAGTAAGGAGCTCCCTTTTAATACCCCATATCACTAGGGTCTTAATGATTTTCCCCCAGAACTCCTGTACAGTAGGGCATTCCCAAATTAGATGGTAAAAAGATCCAACCATAAAATGACATTTCGGGCACCGATCCGATGCTCTACCCCCAAACTTAAGCAGCTTTGGCATCGTCATATATGCACGATGTAGAATATATAGTTGTACTTGTTGTACTTTGACGGAGTTAGTAGCTTTAGGTATGGCCGACAAAACTTTGCTCCATTCCTCTGCTCCAATTTGACCCACATCTCCCTCCCATTTCTCCCTTAAGTTACCCAGATCATCACCATCTCCCTGTAATAATAGACTATAAAGCTTAGATGTTATCTTATATGTGTTATCCAGATTGAGGAGTGTTCTAAAAGGGGTAACTGCGAACCTGAGGTGCCGATTCTTAAAATGAGCACCAAGCGCTTCCCTCAACTGTAAGTACCTAAAGAAGTAACCTTTGGGTATCGCAAACTCCTCCTGTAGTTGTTTGAACGATTTTAGAACATTCTGTACATAAAGTTGCCCTAGCGTGAAGATCCCATAAGGCTCCCATACCTCCGACACTTGGAGCTGTGTAATTTCCTTGATCCACAAGGGATCATTTAGAGGATATTCATAATCTATATCATAGAACTTTATTAACCTAGTTGCCTCTCTCCACACCCTGACCGCTTGTGCTACAATCGGTGTATCAGATTTTAAGATATGCCCCACCAACAGTTTTTGCAGAGGCCTCCCCCCCTTTTGATTATAAGACACAGCTTCTTTAATTGCTTCATTCTTACATATAGGCCCTACCCAATCCCTTAATGAGACCAACTGACTGGCCATGTAGTAGAACTTGAAATTGGGCAGGGCAAGGCCCCCATTGTCTTTTTTCCGCATTAGGGTTTTTAGTCTAATTTTTGCGCGGCCCTTATTCCAGACAAAGGAGACCAGTATACTATTAATCTTCCTAAAGAATGTATCAGGTACATATTTAGGCGAGTGTCGCATTAAATAGAGAAATTTTGGGAGGGCAATCATTTTTATCAAGTTAACTCTTCCGATGGTGGTCAAAGGTAATTTGCCCCAACTTTTAACTTTATTAACTAGATATTCCACAAGTGGGTCCAAATTTAGCTTCTTAAAGTCATCTGCATCGCGTGATATCGTGACCCCTAAATATTTGAAGGTGTTAACCCATTTCAGCGGGGTATTAATTAGGGGGGAGTTCGAATCCTTACTTCTGACAGCAAATATACTCGACTTAGCCCAGTTGACCCTGAATCCGGAATGATCACCAAATTCTTTAATAGTATTCATTACTAATGGCGCTGCTTTGCTTCCATCAGCTAGGAACACCAGCAGATCGTCTGCGTAAAGGGCCACAACATCCTCTTTCATTCCCGATACGAAGCCTTGTATGTCCGGATGTTTCCGCAAGATGCACGCCAGGGGCTCAATCGCCAACGCAAACAATGCTGGCGATAATGGGCATCCCTGGCGCGTACCTCTGGATAGGGGAAAAGACGAAGACATATCACCGTTCACGCTGATTCTAGCACATGGATCTGAATACAAAAGTTGTACCCATTTTATAAACCTGGGTCCAAGCCCCATTGCCCTCAACACCCCCCAGAGGTAATGCCACTCGACCGCGTCAAATGCCTTGACAGCGTCGAGCGACATCACCACCGGGAGCGGACGTGTCGCGGTTGTGGCCTGCAGATGCATCTGTAGTTTTTGAATATTGATTGACGTTGACTTCCCTGGCATAAAGCCAGTTTGGTCATCGCAAATCAACTCATCGATGCATCTATAAAGCCTAATTGCCAAAATTTTGGCCAAGATTTTTGCCTCAGTTGCGATCAGGGAAATGGGCCTATAGGATTCTAATAGTAACGGATTCTTATCCGCCTTCAACAAGACAACAATTTTTGCCTCTAACAGGGATCTGGGCAAACTATTCTCGGCAAAGCCAGCATTATACTGTACATCTCAAGAAGCAGAGGGGCTAGGATGTCTACATATTTTTTATAAATTTCGGCAGGTATGCCATCAAGGCCCGGGGATTTACCGCATGGAAGAGAGCTAATAGCGTCAGTTACTTCTTGTAGACTAAGAGAGGCATCGAGTTCTAACATATCCTCATAGGTCAATTTTGGTAACTCTATATTGTTTACATAGACCCTGGTCTCCTCCAAACTGGACTTTGTTCTGGACTCATACACACCTTTAAAATACTCCCCAAAGATGTTAACAATCTCCTTACTATCACATACTTCCTTTCCCGCTACATCCAGTATTTTAGAAATGGTATTTGGGGGGCATTCCACCTGAGCAATTTTCGCTAGGAGTTTCCCTGATTTGTCAGCCGAGGCATATCTTATTAGGGAGTTATGTGACATAGATCTAACATTCTCCTCTTTTATATAGTTAAGCCATCTCTCCTGAGCTTCAGCCCATTTATTTTTTGATTGATCGTCCCTCTTAAGGATATAATCCGCTTCCCATATATCGCATTCCCTTTCTAGCTCCTGCCTTTTGGTCCTACTTTCTCTTTTTAGTTCGCCCATGGCTTTTTTAAGGCCCCCCCTCATAACCGCTTTGAAGCAGTCCCAGATAATCCCCGGGGATGCTGTGCCTTTATTCATGACCCAGAATTCCTCCCATTGCTCCCGGAGATTCACTTTTTCCAGAATCTGGTTCTTACTGTCTGATAGACAATTTCATTCTTAGACCGACCGATATACACTTAAGGACAGGTACAATCAGTACAGAGTCGCGATTTGTTCAGAATGTGGTTTACACTGTCCTTTTGGAGGTGTATGCCAGTGAAAGGTTCAGTGAGAGACTCTCACAAACATTAAATTGATAACACAGGACTAATAATAAAATAATTCATGAATGCATACATCCTTGGGTTGTTACTGCTATAACACAGGGACAACCAGCACCAAGCCTGGTGTCAGTGTCTGTGATGTGTCTGGATTTGGGGCAGGATCTAAGGTTGTCATGTGGTTGGAGATCGTGTGATGAGAACTCAAAGGTTTAAGGTCTCTCCTCATAGATGGTAAAAAAAAACTTGTTTATTAAAAACAACGAAAACACATATCTGATAGGGCTCAATGTACAGTCTTTGATGACCAGCAGAGCTGGCGAAAATGATGAACTGAATGAGGAACTGAAGAGCACAGTTTATTATAGATTGTCTCAGAAGCCAATGGGTAATAGATAACACAATTATGCTTCTTAGCATGAGGTAGTTTAGTCAACAGGATGGCGCAATGCTGAGATTATTAAGATGTGGATAAGAGTCTCTGAACAGTGCTCACCAGTAGAAAGTGCTCCAGGGCACTTGTACTGGAAGTGACACAGCTGCAGACTGAAGAAGATTGGCAAGTTGGCAGAGGTTGATCTGTGATAAGCCCAGCAGAGCAGACTGGCTGTGAATGGTATTTAGAAGGACTGAATAGAACTTGAAGCATGGAGCAATACACGGAGACTGTGGATAGTGCTCAGCAGATGGGACAGTGCTGGAGACATACACCACTTTATACAGGAGTACTGAAAGGTGTTCAGCCGTACTGGCTGGGTGGAACTTGAAGCATGCAACAGGGCACAAGAGTCTATGGCTAGTGCTTAGCCGGACTGGTGGTGCTGGATAAATACGTATCCTAGAGGCACCTGCTTCATATGTAGAAAACAGATTCTGTCAGTGTCAAGTAAGATAACAGAACAACCAGTCCAGCCTATGACACCAGGCTGGGAAATACATTTGAGTCAGCATGAGGCAAAATTCCATATTGGAAAAGACCACAAAAATGATGCGGTCCCCCTCAGTGTCATAAATTTATATACATGGTCTATCTCCAAATAAGCTAAATGGGGGGCAACTGAAAGATAGAGCATTCCCATTTTAATATACTTTTGAAAACAATTGATGTTATTAAATGTAACTGCATGTATTTCATTATTATTTATATATTAAACATGATTTGGGTATTATTGTTGGGGGGAATGATGTGTGCGGGTGCTGTTGTTTGGTGGGTTATATAGGTACACACCAGCACATATCCTAGTATCCTAGTAGCTTGTATGTCTGAGCCTGGGTGAGTACTTTAAATCCTGTGTGACGGGGCACATTACGCCTACATGCCTGGGCACATTATACCTGTGTGCCTGGGCACTGTGCTATTAGGTGCCTGGCTTATAACCTGTTGGGAACGATGTGTATGCAGGTGTTGTAATGTGAAGAGTTATATAGGCACACAGGTTTCTCTGGAGCTAAACATAGAGTTTGGGCCTCCACCATGTCACATTATAGTTTCACACAGTATCTGACTGTACTAAGGAAAGATGGCTGCAGTACATCAGATTGGAGGACAGATCCCCCTGGCTGGTGGGGGCCCAGGGGCAACGACTTTGGGGAGGCCCACACATGTAAAATTGCTGGCAAAGCCCCCCTCTCGCGCGCGCGCACACACACACACAAAAGAGTTTCTCCTCTGAGAAGTCAACCTCCTCTTCCTCTACACCGCCGGAGTGTCACCTTTTCCTTCCCTGCAGTCTGGGCACCCAGCCAGTGACTTAGCTGCAGGCTGCTGCTTTACATACTATTGTACAGCTGAGCCGTCGCTCGGCTGCCCTATTCTCCTATACGGCTCTGGCGGCTCAGCTGTCCATCAGTGCAATGGGGAGCCGAGAGCACGGGGATCTCTTACCAATCTGCGGGGGCCCCCTCAGAAAGGCTCTGAGTATGTGGGGGCCCTGGAAATAGTGGGGAACTTGGGATGCCTGTGCCTATTGCCCCTCCCTTAATCCGGCCCTGATGGTCAACCGCATAATGCACCGAAGTTGAGTTCTGAACTGCTACAAAGCAAGTTAACTGTTCATTTAAATCCTGTTTATGATTTGTGAATAAAACAAAATTAAAATAAAGGCTTAACTGTCAGTTATATTTATGCCAGCAGTACTGTGTACATATTACAGAAGATTCTTGACCACTAAGCAAAAGTGGCTTGCGCATTAGAAAATCGATTTTGTTTCAGAAAGGATTCAAATACATTATTGTAATATGCATGATTCCTCAAAGATATCACTCTTCAGCAGAAACATGCCAGTAATATTTCAAGGAAAAGAAGCATTTTTAGTTTTTCTCTTTGCACTTGGCTCTGATGACATACTGGCAATCTGACCTTGTACATGGTAAGAAGGCTGTATGAGGACATTTCTGTACACAGTATAACGATATTGGATTCATGCCCAGTGATGAGCAGCTGTCTATTCATCCATCTATTTATATGTGTTTGCAGCACCAGAGCTAAACTAATGTTTATTAATGCCGTCTCTTCCTAACTGACTCCAAACTGCCTGGTGAGCCAAGAAAGGTCAAAAATGTCTTCTGTTAACCATTACACCAGATATTTCCAAACTCTCTTGAATCGCAGTGGCTTAGAGCACAGGTTCTCAAACCCGGTCCTCAGGACCCCACACAGTGCATGTTTTTCAGGTCTCCTCACAGAATCACAAGTGAAATAATTAGCTCCACCTGTGGGTCTTTTAAAATGCATCAGTGAGTAATGAGTGCACCTGTGCACCTGCCGGGTGACCTGGAAAACGTGAAGTGGTCCTGAGGACCGAGTTTGAGAACCCCTGGCTTAGAGTATGAGCATTTTTTTTTCATGGTAGCCCTAACATAAAAGTTTAATGTTGATATGTTTGGAAACATTTTTTAAATTAATTAAAGTGCATATCTCCCAACTGTCCAGATTTTTACAGCATAGTCCCTTTTTGGGACTGTCCCACTGTTGCACAACTTCTATTCATGGGACGCAGTCGCACTCACAGAGCACTGGGCATGCTCACACAGTGATGGCAAACAGTATGTGTGACACTCCTTTTGCCAAGGAGTCCTGACTCTGTATTTTGGAATGTTGGGAGTTAAGAAATTGGGCCTATCGGTCATCCATAGGGGCAGTTATGTGTTGATGGACAGTAGTGCTTCTGATGGTCCACATTTTTTATGATAGACAGCCACTCGAGATAGTTTTGCCTGTCATTTTGACCATAATTAACTTGGTTTGATACTAGGCAGCCCAGCAAGAGACTGAAGCCACCCAGGTTTTGGAACCACTGCATTAGACAGCAATCTCATTACATCAGACAGTGCTGCGATGTAAACACAGCTTAGAAATATCCAAGATCTTTTGCCAATTTAATGATTAGATTGCCAGAGAAAGTGGATGGTCAATTCACAACAAAGGACAAAGAAATAAAATGTATCAAGAGCATAATAAAAGCATATGAGATACTGCAATCTGTAAAGTATGTTTAACCGATTCACCAGCTTGAAGGTATATTTTTCTAATAACCTAGACAGCGGCGTAACTATAGCACCGCAGCCCCCACCACCGAGTGGGGGGCGCTGTGCATGTGGGGGCGCCGGGGGCTGCGGTGCTATAGTTACACCCCCCCAATCCCCCGCAGACTTACCTATCTCGCTGGTCCCGGCGGCTCCGTTCTTCTGCTGAGGACCACCACAAAATGGCCGCCCCCATATAGCACACTGTTCTCTGAAACTGTCTGCTGTATGGGGGCGGCCATTTTGTGGTGGTCCTCAGCAGAAGAACGGAGGCGCCGGGACCAGCGCGATAGGTAAGGCTGCGGGGGATTGGGGGGGGGGTTTGCATGGGCGGCGGGGGGGGGGGGGGGTGCCTGGCGGTGCGACGGCGGGGGGGGGGGTGCCCAAAACTTAGCTACGCCACTGAACCTAGACTACCAATATTTGCAGTTTGCAGAAATGACTAATGGATCTCATACGTCTGTGGCCAGGTCGGGGGGTCAGGAATATTAACAATCCCGATTCCACGATCCCAACCAAAATCGACAGGGATCGGCAAATTGGGTATTTTTATCATGTTTAATTTTCTGGTTTTCCCAGTGGTATAGCCCATCCCTGATTCCCTAGGGCAGTGGTTCTCAAACTCAGCCCTCAGGATCCCATACAGTTCACGTTTTTTAGGTCACCCGACATGTGCACTCATTACTGACTGACACATTTTAAAAGATCCACCCTGCTCATGACTTGTTCAGAAGGCTGCCGTCTGGGGGGGCGGTACGGCTTGCAACTGGTGAGGACAGCCAGACACAGAAACATTTTTTCCCCCAACCAACTTCCCTAATAAACTTAAAGGATGAACTAAACACCCACCCTATTTGCAACTAAACTCGGCACATGTACCTAATAATGTACGAGCATGCTGCCCTTCCCATGTGCATTGATTCTGTTTTTTGTATTTGTCTGTTATGTATGTATGTATACTGTCTGGGAGCAGTGGAACAAATTGCTTGTGTATTGTGTATTGTGCACTGATATACTTGGCAATAAATTGATTCTGATTCATTAGATTAGGCATTAGATCTTTGCATTCAATTTGGCATTCGATCTGTACTTTTGCATTAGATATTGATTTTGATATCGAATTCGATTCACATTCAAGGTACAGTGTACACATTCAATTTACCGGATCAAATTCAATATTTCCTTGCCTGCACAGTCTATTTTTCTTTTCAATATAGAGAAAACGGGAGCGTGCATCGAATAGAATGCAGATCGAAAGCATCTTAAAAACCATTTGATTTTAAAAAACCTGTCAAAATCGAAGCGTGTGTACACCCCTTAGGATGGACCAAACAATACTTAATGACAATTCACGTTACTTTCCCTGCATACAGTATATCACCCATTTCCAGAGAGTAGGAGGAGCAGATGTTCAGTAAATCATTTTACCCCAAATACTGTAATGTGACAAATGCTAGTTGGAGATGCTTTGAAATATGTCAGCTGAAGTGAAGGTCCTTCTGTTGGTGAAGGAAAGAAATCGTGAGGGGAAGAAGCTTTTATAAATCAAGTCTTAACCTTGTGAGATAAGATTATTTGTTCTTAATTACATCCAACTTGGAGGAGGTGCACATTACTTCCTGTACAAACATTTCCATACACTTCTGATTTATAGGAAAAACGTCATCAAATGATATCATATAAGTGGACAAATAACGTCAGAATGAATAAGCTTTATGTTATTTTCAATCATTGGATGTGTAATTTATTTTGTTTCTTTTCTAGAAAAGTGATCTCTGCTCCTGCCGCTGCCCGGCAGCGTGTTATCCTGCCCGGTTCTCTGAGCCGCCCCCTCTGCTCCTGCTGATGGCAGGGACTTCCTCCCCTGCCCGGCTCCCTGCACCGCCCCCCCCCCCCTCCGCTCCTTCCACCGACTCTCTGGTCACGGGCATACCCCCGCTACTGTCCCCCACTCCCTGGTCCCCTCGTCGGCGTCCACCGCCTGCAACTCCCCAGGAGTTGCATGTGATTAAATCGCATGCGATTTATCACATGCAGAACTTGGCACATGAAGTGCCATCGCATGTGATCCCTCCCAGGAAGCTGCCGGGACAATCAGGTCCCACTCGGACTAATGTATGGGGGCCTTAACAGCTGCTTGCAAAGAGAAAAAGAGAGGTCAATCTTTTGCATAGAATTGTGTCCCTAAACTAAAGATGATGCTATTCCCCCAACCCCCTTAGGTGCACCCCCCACCCCACCCAATGCCCAGAGTTCTAATCCTCTTTTATGTGTATGGTGTACAAACACGCATACATGGCTAAAAAACTGTGGACTTTGACCATGACTTCCATATGTGCTGATTTTATTCTAACACCATGGGCATTAATATGGTGTTGGATCCCTCTTAGGTTATTTAGCAGAGTCAGGCACTGTGCAGAACAGCCAAATTCTACCACCCCATCCTTGGAAAACCATTTTTTTAATCTCACTTTATTAACAGGTACATAGTCATGCGCAAACGGGAAAGGATCTTCTCCAAATAGTTGGCACATAGTTGGAAGCATTCATTTCCCTAGAATATCATTGTATGTATGTGATAGCAGTAAGATTTATTTAAATGGATTTAAAAGGCTTAGGAGAAACCATGAAAAGATGCCCCAGACTATTATGACATCTCACTAAAACTTGCAGCACAGATGACAGTACATATTCAGGCATATATCCTCCTGGTATTCTCCAGACCTAAGGACAAGCTCCATCAGACTGCATGATGGCGTCACAGGATTGTCACTCCACTTAAACCACCCCAGCCAATGTTTTGCATTGCACATGGAGATCTGATGGTTATATGCAGCGGCTCAGTCTTCCGTTATGCTATGCTCCTGACAAAGGAATGAAAGGGGTTTGCTTCAAACAACCAATCACTTTAATAGTTCAGACTCTCTCTCTCTCCCTCTCTTTCAAATGTAAAGTAAAATAGAATAGTATATATAGATAGATAGATAGATAGATAGATAGATAGATAGATAGATAGATAGATAGATCAATAGATAGAGCTCCATAATAAAGTTATTCTGTGACATTCATTTTATTTCACTTTTTTCACACTAATCGACACAAAATACTTGATTGTAAAAAATGTAATATAATTATTTGTCAAAATTAATTCCTATTAATAAAACTGAAGGCAAGTGTTTTTATTAGTACTCTTATGTCTCTCATACAGGCCAGTTATACGTATGCAGAGTTCTTGATATGGTTTTGTATGGTTCTCCAAGAGGGTGTTTAAACATGCTGCTCCTCTGCATAAATTACAGGGATTCCCACTGACAATGCCAATGGGAATCCCCTCAGCCATTCACAGAAGAGCTCCAGAGGAGCTTTGCCTGGGAATTTACTGGCCACATCCCATTCTGGAACCAGTACCACCATGTTTGGTTTTTACCACCATATTTATGCCCATGTCAAGGTGTACATTATATGTATGTAAAAGAGACTGCAATTTCAGCTTACACAGCAGTTAAAACTGTATACTCTGGGCCTGAATCTACACAAAGATATATAGACCACTAAGTCAAGGATGCATAGAAACACTATCCTTATCCCAACCCTAACCCCAAACCTAACCCTAAACCCTAACAGAGGACAGAAGAGGTGTAGAATAGTGGGGTGACTAAAGGGTAAAGGCCCCCATACACTAGTCAGAGCAAATTCCCCTTGAGCCCCCCAGCAGCTCCCCGGGAGGCTCACTTACGATTTGGCACTTGATGTGCCATTTTTACATGCGATTTATCACATGTACATTTCTGATCAGCCGTAATACTCCCGGGGAGCTGCAGCAGCGGCAGGGGGCAGGAGAACCAGGCAATGGTGAGCTGCGGGGCGGGCAGTGACAGGTGCCGGGCACCGGGGCATTTTTTTCTGAATTTTCTCAGCCAATCAGCGGCCAGCGGTCTTTTGAAAGTAATTTTTTACATTTTGCTGCCTGACACCCTCAGTTGCCTACCCTGCCGCTGCCCAGCACTGCCCACCCTGTGGCACCCGTCGCTGTCTACCCCTGCACATAGGTGTGTGCCTGCGGTGCTTCTCAGCCCGATCCATCATACTAGTGTAAGGGCACCTTATGATGTGAGGCCTTGTTAGATATTTGCAAACATGGGGCAAATTATAGAGAATGCAAAGAGGGAATGACTTGAGGGAGTGTAGAAAGGGGTCATTACAATAAAGGGGGATTACCTTGCTGCACCAAACAGTCCTATGCACAGTATTGCTTTGGAGGGAAATGAGAACTTTTAAAACACTAGTCACATTCCTCCATGAACTGGTCATGACCCTTCCACCTAGAAAAACTGATAATATTATGCCAATTTATACACACACTGAATTATGTTTTGCAGGGTATACTCAAAACAATGTAAAATGTATTTTTACTAAAAATACTACTGGACAGAGGTTAGTAAGGGATTAACCCCTACTGTGGTGACACATGGTGCCCACTAGTCAGCTCTAGCAGTGACAAGGTCCAGAATAGCAAGCCGTGGCCTCCTCACGTCTACAACTTCAGTGCCAATGCAACACCCATCATCCCTGACAAAACCCAACCTCCCTGTGATGTGCTGCCTGACTACAGCCACTGGACCTGCCCTCTAAGATATAGAGGCTGCATACCAGCAGTACAGTAGATGTGGTCCTCCCGTTGAGTCTCAAGAATTCAAACAACACTGAAGAGAGCATATGATGAATAAAAATAAAGGTCTAGAATGGGTCATCTTGGTAACCGACTGGGCCAGCTCCCCTGTCGCACCCCTAGACACGACCCTGCATGCATGTTACACACAACATTTTACTTAGTTAATTGTTGACAGTGCAGTAGAACAAAGAATAGAACAGAGAATTTGCAAGAGGAGGGAGGGGACATTTAAAAAACACATAAACCCTAAGCTAATCTGCGGTACTGCAAAGTTCAAAGTTAATATAAAACGTATGGCTCCAACATAACTTGGTAAACAGCAAGCAAACCACGGCAAGGAGTTTGTAAGACTGAAAGCCAAAATGATTTAACAGTCCTTAGCTGCCAAACCAAGGACAGCCAGGTAGCAAGGAAAAGAGAAAGAATTGTGCCCAAGAAAATCTATAGAAAGTTACGTGGAGAAAAGCAGGAGCTTTAGAACAATACAATTAGTGATCAGTGGAATAGTTGCATGACATTGGAATAGACGGGAGTAATCCCTCACTATTATATGCTGCAGACGCGCAGCGCAAAGAAAATACAGAAACAGCTCTGTGCCTGACAAGGTAAATCCCAGCCATACATTAGGGCTCCTAATACATTGCAAAATATCTGGCCTGCACAATAGGGCTGGATGGGGGCCAGGGAAGGTGGAGCTTCTGGTACCACTGACTTGGCACTTTGTATCTCTTTTCACTTTACTAAAATCACACCCCATTTCTTAACACTTGTGCTCCTGGTTAACAGAAATTGTCATGATTCCAGTATATTGTCTCTGATGTAGAACTATGTGGTGATCAAACTCTTATGTTTACGCTGATTAAATGTTTAAGGACTGTTTACCTTTTACACTATATACTATACACTAAAGTTAGAAGCTCACATTCACTTTATATGCTAGGCTGCCCTAATGACTAGGCTCTCTGGGGCTACAAATTCACCCCTGAGTCCTGACCTTGATAGTTCTGTGCCAGCTCTATTGGTGGGGAGTGTGTTATTTGAGTATTTTTTTTCTGTTCGTCCAAGTGTCTGTTTGTAGAATGGGAACCGGCAGTGATGTTATGACAGAGAGGAGATTAAAGAGAGAGAGAGACAAGTCTTATCTAGTGCTATGTTACAGAGTGTGCACCTTCCTCCTCTCAGCCTCTCCAGAACACCTACAGGCACCCTTCAATCTTCTTTGCTGTGGATATGCTGCCAGGCTAGATTTTTCTTCCATTATTATCAGTTAGAGATTACAGAGTGGGCAGTAGGTGTGCGGTGCGCACAGCCCCTGTCACATATTATGCATTAGCAAGTCTATAATTGGTGCATTGTGTGCAGTGTGTGCAGTGCTCACGGCCCCTGAGGTACTTGTCTCAGGTTCATGGTGGCGCCATGTTTCCAGAGACCTGTGCATGTGCAGTAGATGCTGGCACAATGCCAACCTCTATGGGCTGTGCTTTCCATGATGTGTAGATTGGAATATTGTATATTGCTAAATGCATTCATTGCTTGCAGAGAATGATGAAATGATGACACCTATAAATGATGACACCTTGATTTGGCACAGTTGCTACTGTAACAAAGAAAGTAAAGCGCTTTTACAATAAACTCTAATGTACTGGTACATATGTTGCTCTACTGTACACATCATCCCTGCAATATTTGAAGGACCACTGCTTCTTTAGAGCATGTTATAGATAAATACACAGGACCTATATGCAATGCAATTATCATAATGCAATGTGGTTGGAGTGCATTTATGTATTTAAGCACTTATGTAATGGGACAGGGCCTATAAAATATATATACATACAGTTGTGCTCATAAGTTTACATACCCTAGCAGAATTTGTGATTTTCCGGCCATTTGTCAGAGAATATGAATGATAACTCACAAACTTTTCTTTCACTCATGGTTAGTGGTTGGGTGAAGCCATTTATTGTAAAACAACTGTGTTTACTATTTTTAAATAATGACAACAGAAACTACCCAAATGGCCCTGATCAAAAGTTGACATACCCCATTCTTAATACCGTGTATTGCCCCCTTTAACATCAATGACAGCTTGAAGTATTTTGTGGTAGTTGTAAATGAGGCTATTATTTTCTCAGATAGTAAAGCTGCCCATTCTTCTTGGCAAAAAGCCTCCAGTTCCTGTAAATTCTTAGGCTGTCTTGCATGAACTGCATGTTAGAGATCTCCACCGAGTGGCTCAATGATATTGAGGTCAGGAGACTGAGATGGCCACTTCAGAACCTTCACTGTTGTAGCCAATGACAGGTCGACTTGGCCTTGTGTTTTGGATCATTGTCATGCTGGAGCATTCAAGTACGTTCCATGTGCAGCTTCTGAGCTGATGAGTGCAAATTTTCCTCCAATATTTTCTGATAACATGCTGCATTCATCTTGCCATCAATTTTGACCAAGTTTCCAGTGCCTTTGTAGCTCACACATTCCCAAAACATCAGCGATCCACCTTCATGTTTCACAGTAGGAATTGTGTACCTTTCATCATAGGCCTTGTTGACTCCTCTTCAAATGTAACGTTTATGGTTGTGGCCAAAAAGTTCAATTTTGGTCTTATCAATTCAAATGACTTTGTTCCAGAAGTTTTGAGGCTTGTCTCTGTGCTGTTTGGAGTATTGTAAGCAGGATGCTTTGTGGCAGTTGCGTAGTAATGGCTTTCTTCTGGCAACTCAACCATGCAGATTATTTTTCTTCAAATGCCTCCTTATTGTGTATCTTGAAACAAACACACCACTTTTTTCAGAGAGTCCTGTATTTCAGCTGAAGTTATTTGTGGATTTTTCTTTGCATCCCGAATAATTTTCATGGCAGTTGTGGCTGAAATTTTTGTTGGTCTACCTGACAGTGATTTTGTTTCCACAGAATCCCTCATTTTCCACTTCTTAATTAGAGTTTGAACACTGCTGATTGGCATTCTCAATTGCTTGGATATCTTTTTATATCCCTTTCCTGTTTTATACAGTTCAATTACCTTTTCCCGTAGATCCTTTGACAATTCTTTTGCTTCCCCTTGACTCAGAATCCAGACACGTCAGTGCAGCACTGGATGAAAGATGCAAGGGTCTTTCAGGAGACAAAAAACTCACTGACCTTTTATACACACACTGATTACAAGCAAACAGATCACAGGTGAGGATGGTTACCTTTAGTAGCCATTCAAACCCGTTTGTGTCAACTTGTGTGCATGTTATCAGGCCAAAATCTCCAGGGTATGTAAACTTTTGATCAGGGTCAATTGGGTAGTGTCTGTTATGACAACAGAAGCGGGGAGAGCAATGGGGGGAATGGCAAGACGAGCAGTGCGGGGAGTGAAAGGGGGATTGGCAGGGTGAGCTGCGAGGAATTTGCCATGCAGGTGGTGCTGCCAGATTGTGAACACCTAGTTACAGTGGTATGCAGGAAAATCTTCTGTTGTTGTAGCCAGTTTCGGCAGTGCAACTGACCACGGAAGATTTCAGGGCAAACCACTGAAGAGGTTAAGAGAGCTCTGTAAATAAAGTGTGACAGAAGAAGACCCTGAACAACCAAAGCATGTTTATAGAATCCAAATAGTGTGTTGTGCAAAAAGGAGGGGCATGGATTCATGGGAAGGGCATGGCTCACATCCCTGGATCTCATTTTCCTCACTCCAGGGGTCCTGGAGATGCGGGCATAGTAGTACAGCACCGTGACAGGAGCCAGATGATACACATAATGTTACAATGCAGCACCTAGCTCCTGTCACTCTCAGCGAATGATACCTTGACACTGCCCGCACCCACCTCAACCTCCTTGTACTGTATATAATGACTCTATATGCCAAAGAGGTGATGAGAATATCAGCAAATAAAGTAGAGGAAGGAGCAGTGCAATAAGCCACATGGTAATAAGTAATCCTCGCCTTGCCCCAGCTCCCTCTGCCAGAGCCGGCCCTAGCCTAAATGACGCCCTAGGCAAGATTTTGGCTGGTGCCCCCTAGCACCGCCACTAGTTCTGCCTCTTTCCCCTTTCCCAGCACCATCAACCCTCATCATAGCAGTCATCATTTTGGTGCTCCTACCCGCAATATTTAAATAGAAACAGTGCACACATTCGGTGCACAGCCCATACAGGGGTGTGTTCTTGCTGGGAAGGGGCATGGCCACCCAATAGTACACCCAATTCAAATTATGCCACACAGTAGTGCAACTTTATTCACAATATATCATGCGATGCTTTCCTTTATTCACGTTACATCACAAAGTAGTACCACTTTACCTTATGTACATTACTCCTCACATTATTCACATTATACCCTTAGAAAAAAATCCTGAGAAAGTATTGTATTTAAAGCACCTCCATGGCCACACTGCAACCCAGCACAAAGCAGTGTGTGCTGGGCAGAGGAGAAGAGCTGCAGCTGCTGCTGTCACTTAAGGGGAGGGGGCCCGAGGCCCCCACTGGGCCCTTCCATCAGACTTTGGCCTGGGTAATGTGTACCCCCTACCCCTTTCTCTCGGCACCCCTGATAATACCACACAGTAATGCCCCTTACACATGACACACATTATTAATGTCCTTATAACCATAATGCCCCTTACACATTATGCCAACCTTTATTAATGCCCTTCATACACATAATGACACACATAATGCCTCTTACACATATGTTGCACATTATTAATTCCCTTATACACATGACACACATAAGGCCCCTTACACATATGTTGCACATTATTAATGCCCTTATACACATGACACACATAATGCCCCTTATTCATATGTCGGACATTATTAATGCATTTATACATGACACACATAATGCCTCTTACACATATGTTGCACATTATTAATGCCCTTATACACATGACACACATAATGCCTGTTACACATATGTTGCACATTATTAATGCATTTATACATGACACACTTAATGCCCCTTACACATATGCCAAACACTATTGCACAACCATCCCACCCCCAGACATCACTCGCACAGCCGCAAACACTGTGACCTCTGCCTGGATACAGATGTTTCCTCATACATCTTGCCTCAATAGACCATGCAGCTCCTGGCCAGTTCTGCTAAAGTTGGGTGCCTTTTTTGCTGAAAATTCATCTTATTTGCATTGTTATGACCAGCACACACAAGGAGCTTCTGATGATTAAAATGATATGTGGCATGAATATATTCTGTGTGCAACTGTGGCTGTACCTGCATACAGAATGCTATGTTACAGTGATTTCAATGAATATGCAGATACAGCCTCACTCACACACAGAATATAGGCATGCTGCATATCATTTTAATCAGCAGAAGCTGCTGATGCCCCTAGGCATTCCAAATGTCCTAGGCAATTGCCTAGTTTGCCTATGCCTAAGGCCGGCTCTGCCCTCTGCCACCATCCAGAAGGCCTGAAAGACAAACAAGGAGCTTGATAATCACATACCTCCCAACATGCCCCTCTCCAGGAGGGACACAATGCTCTGTTCCTGGACTTCCCTGGTAATGTGTGATTGCCATCACCTGTTTTAAACAGGTAAATGGGTAAGAAAGATGTTTCCACACAGGTAATAGCAATCATACTTTGGCCCTTATTCTGGTTGGTGCGGTCAGAGCCGCACACGGGGCTCCGACCGCACAAACCAAGGGCCGCCCACCGGACGGATCGCCACGGCCGTCCATACACGGACGGCTGGCGATCCGCACAAAAATGGTGGAGGCTACGCCTCCACCATGGTGGGAGCTGCCCCCTGCCTTCGATGGTCGACGACCATCGAAGGCAGGCCCGCACGCCGCGGCAGCTCCCGCAAGCTCAGACCACACGGACAATCGTCCGTGTGGGAGCTTGTAAGGGGGCTGAAAGCTGACATCCGGCGACGTCAGCTTTCCGCCCCCATGTCATGGTAATGAGGGCGTCATGCCCTCATTACCATGCATACGCCCCGCGTTTGCATGGGAACGCCCATGAAACGCGGGGCGTACACATAGGGAAATGAGGGGCTGAAGCCCCTCACGCCCCTATACGCCCCCTTTGCGGCGGACGAAATCCGTCTGCGGCGAAGGGGGCTGCACATGCGCAGAATGACCTCTGCGCATGTGCAGACAAAAAACATCGGCGGTACGGCCGCACGCGGGCCGTACCGTGCCGATCAAAATAAGGGCCATTATGAGGGAAGTCCAGAAACAGAGCAATCTGTCCCTCCTGGAGAGGGCCATGTCGGGAGGTATGTAATCATGGTGAATTCATATAACCTAATGTTATCAAAACCAGATTTTCCAGCCCATATAATTCATAGAAAAAGCAAGTGGCACAATTACATAACCCAAATCTACAACAATCCGCTCCCATAAGCTACAGAAACATACTCTAGTAATCAGGATGATGATAGGGAATGTAAAGTGGAATTCAGGTGAGTGTAGAAAGACAGAGAACAGGTGGTGAAAGTAATAGACTTTGCACAATTAATCAGATAAGAGCATGATAAATAAAAATGTGTGCATTTAATTTAAAGCAAACTACTTCACAGACCGCAGTGCTTCACCATTAACTGCACTTAAGATCTAATGCACCCGCAGAAATACACCAGGTCAACATTCACTGTATTCTTATTAACCCCAAAAGATCTTAAAATATTTGTCCATTTTATGTAGTATTCTGTATACCAGTGATTTTCAAATCCTGTCCTCAGGTACAACCAACAGGTTATATTATATGGACCATGCACATACAGTGCTTGATTAACCGTTTGAGTGCCAACATCTCTGTGAGAGATGTGCAAAATACCTGCTAAAAATGTCAGCATCATTCACATTTGTGATATAAATTCAAATAAAAAATGCTGTGCACAAAAAATATTATATTTCCTATGTAAGGTAAACATTACAGGTCATTATGATAAATAAAAATGTTTGCTTGGCAATTGTTACACCTATTTTGACAAATTCCCTTGGCACTCAAAGGGTTAAAGGTTACAGGTGCCCTAGGCTAATACACATGTAGCTCCCCTAGTACTGCTGTTAAATAGATGTGTATGGGCGCTCATGGTCTCATCATTCATGCTGCCCATGTGCATGTAACAAAGGTTTTACAACTGGCATGTATGACCGGGCGGTGGGATTCCGGGGATCAAGAGACTTGCCAACTTTTTCAGATTTTTTGGGACCCTCCAGACTGGGTAGGAAAGTATAATGTTACTTGATAATAAACTTTAAACCACCAATTCATCTTTTTTTTAATATATACCTTTTTGTTAGATTTTCATGTTATTTTTCAGGCCAGATCTCACTAGAGGTGAGCGGCTTCAGTTCCTAGAGAACTGAACCCCTGCAAACAAACCTGATCCGAGGCTGCTCACGAGGTGCTCAATCCTTGGTGCCATTTTCTGGATCCATATTGAGGCTGAATCTCATCATCCTGCTGTCGAATTCGCGCAAGACCCAGACTCTATAAAAGTCCCGGTGACGGAGCCATCTTCATTCCCGTAGTTGATTTCAGAAGAAATCACATGTGCATAAGTATTCACAGCCTTTGCTCAAATCTTTGTTAATGTAACTTTGGGAGCAACTACAGCTTCAACCCTTTTTGAATATGATGCCACACGCTTGGCAAACCTATTGGGCAGTTTCTCCCATTCCACTTTACAGTTTCTCTCAAGCCATCAGGCTGCATGGGAAGTGTTGGTGCACAGCCATTTTCAGAACTCTCTAAAGATGTTCAATCAGATTCTAGTCTGGACTCTAGCTCTGCCGCTCGAGGACATTCCAATCTTTTGATATGTTGGCTGTCTGCTTAGGGTCATTGTCCTGCTGAAAGATAAACACCCCGTCTGAGTTCAAAAGCGCCCTGGAGCAGGTTTCATCCAGGATGTCTCTGTACATTGTTGCATTCATCTTCCCCTCCACCCTGACTAGTCTCCCAGTTTCTGCACCTGAAAAACATTCCCACAGCATGATGCTGCCACCACCATGCTTCACTGTAGGAATGGTATTGACCTTGTGAGCGGGGCCTGGTTTCCTCCAAACATGGTGCCTGGCATTCACACCAATCTTTGTCTCATCATACCAGAGAATTTTGCTTATCATGGTCTGAGAGACCTTCAGGTGCATTTTGGCAAACTCCAGGTGGGCTGCCATGTACATTTTACTAAAAAGTGGCTTCTGTCTGGCCACTCTACCATAGAGGCCTGATTGGTGGATTGCTGCAGAGATGGTTATCCTTCTGCAAGATTCTTCTCTCTCCACAGAAGATTGCTGTAGCTCTGACAGAGTGACCATCGAGTTCTTGGTCACCTCCCTGATTATGACCCTTCTCCCTTGATCACTCACCTAGATGACAGGTCAGCTCTAGGAAGAGACCTGGTGGTTCCAAACTTCTTCCATTTACAGATGATGGAGGCCTCTGTGCTCATTTGGACCCTCAAAGCAACAGAAAATTTTCTGTACCCTTACCCAGATTTGTGCCTCAAGACAATGCTTTCTCGGAGGTCTACAGATAATTTCTTTGACTTCATGCTTGGTTTGTGCTCTTGCATTCACTGTCAAGTGTAAGACCTTATATAGACAGGTATGTGCCTTTCCAAATCATGTCCAATCAACTGAATTGACCACAGGTGTACTCCAATTAAGCTGTAGGAACAACTCAAAGATGATCAGTGGAAACTCAATTTTGAGCTTTATGACAAAAGCTGTGTCTACTTATGTACATGTGATTTCTTAATTTTTGTATTTTGAATACATTTGCAAAAATCTTCCAAAAACTTTTTTCTTCTTGTCATTATGGGGTACTGTGTGTAGAATGAATGTATTCGATTTTGAAATAAGGCTGCAACATCGCATATCGTGGAAAAAGTTAAGTGCTGTGAATACATTCCGGATGCACTGTATGTAATGTTTACAGTCAATTACTCTGCTTTGCTTTTATATTGTGTCACAAGTGGTAGGGTTGCACAGGACTATGAATAAGAATGCAACTTTTTTTTCCATATATCTTTCACTATATGAGGGTTGTGCAATAAGATTTTGGCTGTGCAGTACATAGTTGGAGTAGACACTATCGGACTATATGGTTGTAAACTGTAATTTCTGTCAGGGTACAGAACTATATATATGCAGTACTGCACACCAAAGATGTCAGTATATTCTCTTCCTTTATTAACACATTATATAGCTCAATGGCAAAAGCTTTTTGACCAGCTACAAGCTTTTTTTTCGGCAGGAAGCACCATTCGGGATTACTGTGTTTCTGCGTGGCAGTTGATCCATGGTAGAGGAGTGTTGTGGACAACCAGTGTCCCCCAACACCGACCGTAACCCATTTAGAGAAGGAGATAGGCATCTCATCGGTATCCATCCGCTTCATTTTCCATGAAAAGCTTGACATGAGCAAGGTTTCTGCACACCGGGTGCCACATTAGCTGACTAGAGAGTAAAGGGAGGCTTGGTTGACTTGCTGCCGCAATATCCTGGCCAGGATTGATGGTGATCACTCAAACTCTGTCTTGGAGATCATCAGCAGGGATGAATTCTGGATCTCCAGTTTCGACCCTGAGACCAAACAACAGTTGGCCCAGTGGACCCCAGATGGAGGTGTGCTACAACAGAAGTTTCAACGTTGGCCAAGCAGATGGAGGCTCTTTTTGTGGCCAAGATTGATCATGTAGCTACTGTACCACTTGTACAGCAGCACTCACTGTGGACTGGTATGCCAAACAATGCCTGTCACAAGTGCTGGAAGCCATTTCCAGGAGCTCCACGCGCTCATACTCGCGGTGCTCACCTGCACACAATTCCAGAAATGTGGTAGATTTCTATTTCCCATGAACAAATACAGGAGCTTGGTCATCGGCCGTACGTTTAAGACCTGGAGACCCTGCGACTTCTTTATGTTCCCACAAATCAAGTGCAAGATGTATGGGATTCATTTTGAGTGACAATGCTGCAGTGGAGACCTTCATCCAGCTTGTAGATGATATATAGTACCTGCTTCAGACTGCTCCAGCTGCTTCATCAAGAAGTTTAAGCGAATGCAACTTTGCAGAGACACCTCTGGTGAATACTTTGAAAAAATGTAATGTTGGAGCACACGCAACTTTGGTTAGAGCTGTGTATGTGCAGTCAGTGCCATGAGGGTGTGTGCACCCCCTACACTATCAGACCCACTGTTTCATAAAACACATAACATGCAAAATTTGCTGAATTTTTGTGCAAAGCATTCCATTATTTGACTACCACTATCTGAAAATGTCAGTAGCCTATTGTTGTTTATCGGCTACAGATTGCATTGTTGACCTCCCTAGAAGTGGCTGCTGTGCAGTCATGGCTGGCTGTGCATGCACAAACCCCCTGGCAGCCATCCCAGCACATTACAGGGATAGGCTCCTTTCAGGTTTCCTGTCTCTGCATTTGCCAAATCATGTATCCCACTGATGAAATAGAAAAACTGAAGGTTGATTAAGCAATGAGGTGGCATAAACCACTGAAGGGTCCTGAGATGCTGGCACTTTAGCTAGCAGTGTGAGCAGGGCCGGCACCACCACTAGGCAGCCTTAGGCATTTGCCTAGGGCGCCGGCCGCTGGAGGGTGGCAGTTTGGAGCTGGTCCGCGCCGCATCACCCAGCAAGCTGCCCCATCCATGGGGACCATTGCATCGCTGCGACCCGCACCACCCGCCAAGCTCCCCCCCCCCTGGAAAGAGTCACGGCGCCGGACATCCCCCTCTCCTCTTCCCTCCCTGGGCAGAGTTGCGGGCAGCGCCGCATCGCACGGCAAGGCCCCCCTCTGGAACGTCACAGCGCCGGACCCCCCCCTCCTCTTCCCTCCCTGGGGAGAGTCGTGGCGGCGCACAGCAAGCCCCCCCCCCCGATGGTCACGGCGCAATGCGCCGCATCACTGGACCCGGCAGCGTGGCCCCCCTGGAGCGGGTAAGTGTTTGAGCACCGGGGCGCCCCCCCTCCCCGCCTGGGGCTCTCCGGTGCCTAGCACCGGTCCTGAGTGTGAGGCATATGTAAATGCTCTATAGGATAGCCAATAGGGGTATTAGGGGAAGAGTAGGAAGTCTGGAAGTGATCATGTGGCAGGTGATCTCCCTCTTTGCTGGAAATTCCTCTCTCTCGACATTGATTCTCATTAGTCCATGATCCTGCAAAGGAGATGGCCACACCATCTGCACGGGTGGGTTGTGCTGGGGGAGTAATCACCAGCGGTGTGTAAATGGTATGGTGATGTTACCCCCCCACTTTTCTTCCTTGACCGTTCTTTGGTGCCGCCATCATTTTATAAATAATAGTAAGTTGTCAAAATAAATTTGACATTCACGTTTTAAAATGCCAGCACTTGTGTATGTGTCTTTATTTTTAGTGTTAAGTTATGGTTAAGTTATGGTTTTAGTTTTTAAAGTGTGAGCATAAGGGGTACCTGATGGTGAGTTTATGCATGTTCAATGCTATCCGGGTGGGATCTTAGTGCCCAGATCATAATAAATATGCAGTCCATGATAAATGGGCCACAAAAGCTGATATATAATAGAGTTGTATGAAGGGTAATGTATGCACATTCTGGCAAGTAAGTGGATACAACCTGTGAAACAGCGGCGGAACTACCATTGGTGCAGCAGGTGCACTGCACCGGGGCCCCTGAGGACTAAGGGGCCCACTACTGCCTAGACCAGCAGCTTGTACCTCTGTCACCCTCTGTTGTGGGCCCAAATTGTACTTTTGCACCTGGGCCCACCACTCACAAGTTCCGCCACTGCTGTGAAACTCCAGCTGTTGTGGAACTAGACATCCCAGCATGCCATGCCACAGGTGTGCTGTTAGTTCATACTAAAACTGTTGCAGGGCAGACAAGGATGTGTTCTACAGCAGCTGAAGTGTCACAGGTTGCCTGTTCTTGGTCTAGCACATATCTTGATTAGAGGGAGCTGTTTAAATAATAATAAAGTTATAAATAACTGCAGTTAATATTTTTGCCTGTAGATGGCAGAAACTATTTTCTTTCACTCAAGGTTTTCTATAGAGGAAAAGCAACTCCAACATTTACAGTAGAAATTAGTTATATGTTTTTGTATTTTAAAACTGCACAACTAGATAATTACACTGTAATATAAATACCATAGGCAAATATTACAAATAGTAACAACATATGCATTGATCTCTTCTAATAAGACAACCCTATTTTTTTCTGTCATGATGGCCTTGTAAGTATGCGTGTGTGTTTGTGTGCGTGTGTGTGTATATATATATATAGTATATACTTTATAATATACACACATATACATACATGCATACATACATACATATATATGTAGATAGATAGAAGCATAATATATACATCAAAACGTTTAAATAACAGTTTTAAACCACAATTTCTAAACTATTTTCACATTATCTTTACCATAAAAGGATGCGTTACTTACATAGTTACATAGTAGGTGAGGCTGAATAAAGACTTGCGTCCATCTAGTTCAACCTATGTTTATAGTAGCTTATCCCTTGTTGTTTAGTATGTTCTGATATTTTAAAGACAGATTATGTTACTTATTCGCACCCATGGATGTTTTTAATCAATAAATGTTTATCCAACCTTATTTTAAACGTATTTGTAGTGTCTGCCAACCACTTCTCCAGGAAGAGAGTTCCAAAGTTTGACTGCTCTGACTGTAAAGAAATTTTTTCTTCTAGATGAACAAAATCTTTTTTCTTCTAATCTAAACTCGTGCCCTCGCGTCCTAGATTGCTTTCTAGTAGAAAAAAGGGTGTTTGACAGTTTCTTATATTGGCCCCTAATATATTTATACATGTTGAGCATATCCCCCTTTAAACGTCTTTTCTCTAGTGTAAATAGTCCCAAATTGTTTAATCTTTCCTCATAGCTTAAATTCTCCATTCCCCTAATATGCTTTGTTGCTCTTCTTTGGATTTGCGTTGCGTATTCGAGGTGCGGTCTAACCAATGATTTGTACAGAGGCATAATTACTTTTGAGTCTCTAGTTTCCATGCCCCTTTTAACCCCTTGAGTGGGGTGGGTTTTGCTGGGGCAGGACAAACCTATCAGGGCAAACCTATCAGGTCCTGCCCCAGCAAAACCCACCACTTAAAGTTGTAAGCCCCCCCCCCCCTCACCTCCGCTCCAGCGTTAGTACGCCGGAGCTTTCCTGCAGTGCCGCCGCTGTCCCTCCTGCCTAAGCCGCCTGTCACATTCAGCAGTGACATCGGCGGCAGGCTGGGGGATGTTCGCAGCGGCTCGGGAGGACTCGGGTGCCTGAGCGCTCCCGAGTCCCCCCGAGCCGCGCCGACCATACCCGAGCCTACTGCCGACGTCACTGTAAAATGAGTGACGGCTGGCTAGCTAACGGGCGGGTCAATGGAGCTCCGGTGTACCGATTGCTGGAGCGAAGGTGATGGGGGGGGGGGAATGGAACTGGAAGGGTGTGGGGGGGCTCTAGAGGTGCTGCGCCAGTGGTGCACACCTGGTCTCCACTGGCGCACACCTTTTCTATATTAGTGATATGCCCGGAGCCCGGAAAATTTCCGGGCATACCACTCAAGGGGTTAATACATGCTAGAATTTTGTTGGCCTTTTTTGTTGCTATATAACATTGAGCACTACACCCCAGTTTGTTGTCTATTTGGACTCCTAGATCCTTTTCGAGTACTGATTTACCCAATTCATCCCCACGTAGGTTATAACTAGCACACTGGTTATGTCTCCCAAGGTGCATGACCTTGCATTTGTTCACATTGAACCTCATCTTCCACTTTTTTGCCCACTCATCTAGATTGTCAAGATCATTTTGAAGCGTGGTGATATCTTCTGATGTTTTAATAACTCTGCTCAGTTTTGTATCGTCCGCAAAGATGGATACATTGCTGAGTAACTTACATCTATTTTACTTACTTATAAATCAAGGTTACATTTTAGACATATTATAATCAGTTGAACAGGCTACATTGTTTAATGTCTTGAGTGCAACCATTTTCCCATTATATGTAGAATGGATAGGCCTAATTTACAGGAAAAATGGATCTGACAAGAATCACAGAGACCAATTTTATTAGGGCGATATTCAATGCCGCTGATTCACCTTGTTTTACGGCGAATGAAGTGCTATTTTCGTGCTACAAGGCGAATCTTTTTACTGAAAAAGTGATTCGCCCTATTCAAGGCTCACTATTCGCCGACGGCGAACAGTGAATGACGGCCAATTGGCTGTCTGTTAGTCGCCGCAATTCGCTGGTGTATTTCAATGGGTGTTTCACTGTGATTCGCCGTGAGTGTATTCAACGCTAGGATGGCGAATTGCTTTCAGCGCAAATTGCTTCCCCATGTAGCAATCTTTTTTAGGTGAACTAGAATGTTATCTTTTAAAATATAGGATTTTATTTTTAAATTTGGTGTAAAAAAAAAAAAATATTTTTTGGTACTTATGTATTATCTGGGCTCCCATGTTAAATGCACACCATTTTTTCATACCCTTACTATCCAAATACGCATGGAGTTGATTTTATATAGTGTGGCGAGCGCAGCGAGCCACCGTGCCCGAAGCGTGGCGAGCGCAGCGAGCCCCGCGAGGGGATGCGGTCTCATAAGAAAAACGGGAGCCCAGATATTACATAAGTACCTATTTTTTTCCTGTGAAAGGGCATGCTATTTATATTCATGCACATGAATATATATTTAATTTTTTTTTTTAACATAACACCCAGCTGGGGGCCGTGAGCCGCTCATTACAAATACATATATGCACTTCACACTGCTCCCGCTCATTACATATGCACGAGCGGGAGCACTGCAGCGGCTCCCTAACCACATCCCCTGCCAGCTCTCCGGGGGGAGGGGCAGCTTCTGCTGCCTGTGTCTCTGAGAGCCCTCCCCCTCCCCAAACATTCCGGTGCAGGCAGGGAGACTTCCATCTCCCTGCCTGCTGCCATCCCCCGGCTCCCTGCGGCGTTCGCTGCAGGGGTTAAAATTCGCCATCAAGAGCAGCGAGCCCCTGTGGCGTTTGAGAGGGCGACAGGGAGGGCTGGCAGTGAATGCTCCAGCCCTCCCAAATACGGCGAATGTGCAGCAAATCCTAAAAAAGATTCACTGCACATGCCGAAAATCAGCATTCAATACTGCCCTTAGTCTTTTCCTCTGCCATATAAACCCTGGTTTTTGCACATCTTCACAAGTTATGGGTGGATAATTAATGCTTGCCTGTACTTGGGATTGGCAGAAACATGTTGCATGTTGGATGTAATACCACAGGGGTATAGCATCTGACATGCAGATCATGGTCCTTTGCCAAGGTTCCCTTGTACAGGTACTGGTATGCTCAAGCTAGAGGCAAGCAAATAGTCAGGTGCACAAGGCACAGTTGTCAATCCAGGTCAGAAGAAAATGGACAGGGTGGTAGCAGGGAGAAGGCAGAATCGGGTCACAAGGGAACGCAAAGTCTAACCAAATGTAGTACCAAGGGTTCAGGTGGAGATGGGGCGCTAGGAATAGCTGAGGTCAAGAACAGGTAGACAAAGTCAGGTCCGCTAGATCAAGGTATGGGACTATACTCTGGCAGTCTGTTCAGACGTGCTGTGGCATTATACAACCCACTGCAGTAACCAAAGGAGAGTGGCAGGATGTGGTCATATAGAACAGTTTGGAGTTGGATTAGTATAGGTTCATGACATTTGTCTTGTTATTAGTGAACCATACAAATCCCACACACTAATCCAATTCTATTCTAGGGGACGTGACACATTTCATTCAACAAGGATATCCCAACATGACTACTGTTATCAGGTATCTTGACACAAGATCTTGCATTGACCAACTTGTCCTGTTAATAATTGCATATAGTATACATTCTCATCAACTGATTTTTTTTGTGCACGCCCACTTTTCACTACTTTGATTGGCAAACTACACGTAAGGAGTGAAGACACAGTATTGCAATTCCTGTCCATATGTGTTAATCACATATGGATTGGAATTGCTATACTGAATTGCAATACTATTTCTGTACACTTTCCAGACATGTATGTGTCAATACTCCGATGGGAATAAATAGTAGATGCTATGTTGTATAGCATTCCACAGAGGGGAACAGGCTTTACACCCAACAGGTGGATAGTTTTAATGGTTTACTGCATCATTAAGTCATTGTAAAAGATTGCATACTGTGTATTGGACACAGCTATGTTTTGCAAGCTCTATCAGAGGACATCAACGCCATTGCAGTTAAACTATGTATTCAAAACAGTGGTTGTATGGTAAATTACAAATAGATATTGTGATGTAGACTTAGATTATAAATCCCACAGTGCAGACAGTGAAACATACTTTCAAAAAAACAAATACTACGTTAACAATAAATTATTATTTTTAAAACACCCCCACTATTCTATTAAATAAAAAAATGTCACTTGTCAAAGTAGCAGCCTACTTCAGATATAGGCGCAGAACACACTCATACCATTCTTTCTACAATAGAAATCAAATATTGTCTGGGAAGATCTTCCCACCAACACTGTTACAGAAGTTCCCACAAAGGTGTTGCTTTACCCTGAACGTAGATCTGACATTGGCCCTTATTCTGGTTGGTGCGGCCGGAGCCGCACACGGTGCTCCGGCCGCACAAACCAATCCCCGCCCATGAGACGGATCGCCACGGCCGTCCGTACACGGACGGCTGGCGATCCGCATAAAAATGGTGGGGCGTACGCCTCCACCATGGTGGGAGCTGCCCCCTGCATTCGATGGTCGTCGACCATCGAAGGCAGGGCCGCACGCCACAGCAGCTCCCGCAAGCTGAGACCACACGGACAATCGTCCGTGTGATAGCTTGTATGGGGGCTGAGAGCTGACATCCGGCGACGTCAGCTTTCCGCCCCCATCAGTGGCGTCATACCCTGATTAGCATGCATACGCCCCGCGTTTGCATGGGAACGCCCATGAAACGCGGGGCGTATACATAGGGAAATGAGGGTATGAAGCCCCTCACGCCCCTATACGCCCCCTTTGCGGCGGACGAAATACGTCTGCGGCGAATGGGGCTGCACATGCGCAGATTGACCTCTGCGCATGTGCAGACTAAAAACATCGGCGGTACGGCCGCACGCGGGCCGTACCGTCCGATTCAGAATAAGGGCCACTGCCTGGAAGGTATGTTTTGGGCCAATATCTTGCTGTAAGTAAACCCTTGATTTACTAGGCATAGACCAGACTGTCTTGCATGCCAATGTAAAATACCCTGGTTTCCCTTTCTGGCTCAGGGTGCTAGTCACTCTTTGTAAGCTGCTGACTGGAGATCCATCACACTTCCTTCTCTTGATTTGACAGTTGGTCTTACAGGAGTTTGTTTTTTAAAAAGCAGACAGTTCTCCAAACCCAACAAGTCAAGAGGACAATGCTTTTGATAGCAAAACAGGCATTGTCCTTTTACATTTTGGGCTTCGACAGAGGGTACATCATTTTGCCTACTCAACAGTAAACAAAAAAAATGTGTGATGTATCAAAGATTTCACATTTTCTTCCAGCCTTCAGTATTTTATTGGCAGTGCTTGGTCCAGGTAAGCCTCATTGCTACCATACTAACCATTACTAGTTCTCTGAAAAAGGCCTTGCGGTGTGATTCTGGTCTAGGCCTGATTCTGAGTTGGGTGGATCTCTGTATACGGGTGCAAACAGTGGTGAATTCAGAGGTGGGGCTGCAACACATTCCACAACTTAAATAGGGGAGCCACACTAACTGTCAGTGAGTCCCAGCTAGCAATATTTGGCCTTGCTTAGGGTGACAGTTTTTGTAGCTTCCCTATTTGCATTTTTGACTGCGCTGCTGAGTGACCACATCTGAGTGCAAGCAGATAGTTTGTACATATCGTACATGTGCAGATGCTCATTTACTCATGTTGTGTATCTACATCCTATTATAAGTTGGCTGGAACTTGACTGCACCTGTCTTTCTGTGAAATAGGGCTTGTCCAGGAAGAAACTGGTTGGTGACAATGAGACAACCCTAACATGTGAGAGTGTCATGGACGTGTAATGCATGTATGTGATGGATTTATTTGCAAATGCTAATACTACGGCTGGCAGCTTAAAGCATGCAAATGCACACAGACCTACGGTTTATTGCATTCACATAAGATAGTTAAACTGACACTTTCCCGCCACTATAACTGCTTTGTGTGCAACTCAGAATTAGCTCCCTTGTGATTATTCCAATGCTGCAGAGTCAGGAAGCCAAACTTTCAAGTCTGACTCCTACTCCTCTATTTTAAAAATAGTGAAGTCAAAGTTGAAGGTTTGGCTTAAATACACCACTTTGTTTCGCTTATCAAAATATATATATATATATATATATATATATATATATATATATATAAATAAGGCAAACTGGCGGCACTCAGGGATTTCTTCAAGTAGAGGAAATGCCTGAGTGCTGCCTTTTTGCCTTCCCTGTATACTGACTCCATTGGTCGTAGGAGACCCTGAACGGGTCTTTTTCAAGATATATATATACATCCCAACAGCCCAGCAAGAGAATCAGCAGTACTATACTGCTGATTCTCTTGCTGGACTGTTGTGACTTAAATATGTCTTGTGACATATATATCTTGAAAAAGACCCATTCAGGGTCGAAACGTTGATATTAATGGTATGTATAATCTTCAATAAATATGTGATCCTGGGTTGCCTACATTTACAGTCTCTTCTCTGGGAGAAGCCCTAGAGGAGACTGTCAGCAGAACTGCGGGGGGTGAGGCCAGATATCGGTGTCATCAAGCCCCGCCCCCAGTCCAGCAAATACCGGGATTTGCGGGTCTCCGATGAGGGGGTGAAAAAGCCACAAATTGAGCCCCTTGGCTAAAATGTGATACGCCCCCTTCAATGGTGCTCCGCGTGATGCCTTACAGTGCAATCTATAATCTCCCTGAAACTACTTTTCAAAAGTAAGCAAGTATACTATACATACATAAATATATATTGTGTAACAATATCAGGTCTTAGCATTTTTTGAGTGCAAATTTATAGCTCAGAAATGACAGGCCTTGCAACCTCCTACTTTTGAAACTGGATTATAAGTACGAATTTACGATTTTATTCAAGATATGATGCCATTTGTGTGACAGTTATGATATTGGATTTTAACTTTCTGTTATTACTGTACTTTTCAGGTAATGTACTGCCTATTTGGCTCCCTTTTTGTAAATGGACAATATGGGGGACATTTACCAAAATGGATTTGTAGAAAAAAGGTGTATTCGTAGGCAGAAATACACCTTTTTTTTACGAATTTGTATTTTCGGGATTTACAATCCCAAAAATACAACAATTCGTATTCCTAAAGATGGAACATTCGTATTTGTATTTACAAATACGAATGTCTACACCATCGATAGAATACGACAGAAATCACCATTCAAAAGAATGGTGGTTCCTGATGTACTAAGCAGCCGTACTGATAATACGGCTGCTAAGTGGTGTAAAACACCCACGCAAATACGACAGGAAAATACACCTTGCTTTCCCTTTCGTATTTGCTTTAAGCCTGCACGGATCAGTCAGATCCGTGCAGGCTTTAGTGTAAAAAAAGAGAAAAAAAAATAAATATTAAAAAAAAAACCGGCGTGGGGTCCCCCCCACAGCTGTAACCAGCACCAGGCTGAAAGAGCCGGGGCCGGTAATTAAAAATCAGGGAACCCGACAAATAGGGGTTCCCCGATTTTTAACAACCAGCCCCAGGCTCCAGGTCCGGGGCTGGTTCCCAAAATACGGGGGACAAAATGACTAGGGGTCCCCCGTATTTTAAGAACCAGCCCCAGGCACAACCAGCCAGCAGGGTAATGTCACAGCCGGGGGACACTTATGATATAAGGTCCCGTGGCCAAAACATTAACCCTACCGACCAGTCAGCCTGGCCAGGGGCCCTGGGGGAGTGGGGACCCCCCCAATGAAGAGGTCCCCCCCCTCCAGGACTTACCTGACCAGGCTGAAGCCTGGTGCTGTCCCCGATGCCCCTGGGTGGTGGGCATCGGGCTGATTCAAGTGTAAAAAATAGATGAAACTATTGTTTTTTACTGTGGCACTACAAGTGCCAGCAAGCCTCCCCAGCAAGCTGGGACTTGGAGAACCACAAGTCCCAGCTTGCTGGGCATTAAAGGGCCCGCTGGCACTTGTAGTTCTACAGTTAAAAAAATAGTACGCAAAACACACTGACACACATTTAAAATAAAACTTTAATACATACAAAGCCCACACATACTAATACTTACCTATCTACTTCCCGTAGGTAGCCCTGGTCCTGATGTCCGGTCTGTGTCGGCGTTCTTCTTCATGTCGACGTCCTTCTTCATGTCGACGTCGCTGTCGGCGATGGCGTCCCCGTCCGGATCCGACAAAATCCATGTGGAAGCTGTGGAAGGAAACCATACTCACCTGTCTCGGGGCGACGTCGTCCAGGTAAGGGTCTTGGCAAAAAAACAAACCGACACCCGAAACCAGCCGGACAGAAGGGAGCCGCACGGTGTTTGTGTACATTGTGCGGCTCCGCCTCCCGAATGCAGCTATTGGCCGCCTTGCGCCCCTGATTGGCCGCTAGGCCGCAAGGTGGCCAATAGCGGCATTCGGGAGGCAGAGCCGCACGATGTACACAAACACCGTGCGGCTCATCTGTCCGGGCTGGTTTCGGGTGTCGGTTTGTTTTTTTGCCAAGACCCTTACCTGGACTACGTCGCCCTGGGACAGGTGAGTATGGTTTCCTTCCACAGCTTCCTCCATGGATTTCGACGGATCCGGACGGGGACACCATCGCCGACAGCGACGTTGACATGAAGAAGGACGTCGACATGAAGAAGAACGCCGACACAGACCGGACATCAGGACCAGGGCTACCTACGGGAAGAAGATAGGTAAGTATTAGTATGTGTGGGCTTTGTATGTATTAAAGTTTTATTTTAAATGTGTCAGTGTGTTTTGTGTACTATTTTTTTAACTGTGGAACTACAAGTGCCAGCGGGCACTTTAATGCCCAGCAGGCTGGGACTTGTGGTTCTCCAAGTCCCAGCTTGCTGGGGAGGCTTGCTGGCACTTGTAGTGCCACAGTAAAAAACAATAGTTTCATCTATTTTTTACACTTGAATCAGCCCGATGCCCACCGCCCAGGGGCATCGAGGTTAGCACCAGGCTTCAGCCTGGTCAGGTAAGTCCTGGAGGGGGGGACCCCTTCATTGGGGGGGTCCCCACTCCGCCAGGGCCCCTGGCCAGGCTGACTGGTCGGTAGGGTTAATGTTTTGGCCGCGGGACCTTATATAATAAGTGTCCCCCGGCTGTGACATTACCCTGCTGGCTGGTTGTGCCTGGGGCTGGTTCTTAAAATACGGGGGACCCCTAGTCATTTTGTCCCCCGTATTTTGGGAACCAGCCCCGGACCTGGAGCCTGGGGCTGGTTGTTAAAAATCGGGGAACCCCTATTTGTCGGGTTCCCTGATTTTTAATTACCGGCCCCGGCTCCTTCAGCCTGGTGCTGGTTACAGCTGTGGGGGGGACCCCACGCCGTTTTTTTTTTTTTTATTTAATTTTTCTATTTTTTTTACACTAAAGCCTGCACGGATCTGACTGATCCGTGCAGACTGCTAGAAATAATTCGTATTAGCAGCCGTATATATGGCCAGCTAATACGAATTGTTACACCATCGGAGGGTTACAAAGCAGTCGTATCTGACTGCTTTGTAATTTCCCCTCCGGAACACGACTTTGCATACGACTTAAACAGTCGTATGCAACCGTAGGGGAAATACCAATACGAAAAACTAGGTTTTTCATATTGGTAAATTTCCCCCTATACATCTAAAATATTTGTGTGTGTCACACATCATTTACCTAAACCTATAGCGTAATTTTCATGCACTGATTCTGATTATATGTCAGTATAAAAACCATCACATTAAATTAACCTTACATTTTCAGGGTGAATATATGCGAGGTTACATTTTATTTCTTTTATAGTATCATGCGATGTGTAACCATTTTTTTGAATGTAGCAGAATTTGGTGCTATATTGGTGGTCTGTAATCCATGCTTTGTTTTGGTAACAAATATTTCCGTTTAAACAAGCATTTAATGAATAACAATGTACAATAATTGTCAAGGTGAACATTCCAAACATCTCTGAAACTCCAGTATATGGAGAAAATTGAGGTGTTTATACACATTCGGGGAGTCTGAGGCGCAAGCAAGGATCTGTTTTATATAATGTCCTGTTTTCTTACTTTTCTGAGTAATGGTTCCTCTGGGATATCAACCAGGGAACCAGCTCTCCAAGATCATCTAAACTTGGCAGGTTAAAAGAAAAATGAATTACCTCTCAATGAACATAATGAGTTACTGATGGTGGAGGGTTGTGTGTCTGTGTGCAGACTGCAGCTATGGAGAGGATATGGGAATAGAATGAAGTCCTGCACTCACATCAGATACATGGCAGAACTGCTCCATTAAGGATTAGCCAATCACATAAGCCAGGGATGTAGATGCTGACCTCTGATTATACCTGTAAAATCAGCACACTCTGCTTTGTCCATAATTTAACTGCTTTACAGGATATTATGCTTCTTGGTCCCCATATATACATACACCAACACACCATATTTTAATTAGCCTACAGCATTAGCATGTAACAATGCTACTGGGGCTTTTAATAGGAATTGTTGCCTCGTTTTTTGCTAACGGAAGCTTAGATAGAAAACAGTGACAAGCTGTTCCAATATAAAAAATGCTTTCGGAAAATGACATCGGTATACAAAGTTTTTATACCAGGAATTACATACGCTTTGTGGTTAAGGCCAGTTTTTCTTTGCACTCATCACTTCCATGGCATATTGTGCTTGATGCTAATGTTGTCTACAGAGGCTTCTGTGGTTTTGGCTTTGTATAACATTTGATCCCAGCTCCTATAAAGTCCTTAATACTGTACATATTATATCATGTGCCTATATAATTCACTAGCCTGTTAAATTACAATAATCTAACAGTTTATAGATATAAATGACACGATTTAAACCAGCACATAAAATAATGCATTCCCCTTCTCTACAAAGTGAAACAAACCTGAAATAGTTATTGAATTACCCAGACTGTTACAGGAGGCCAAGTCTATTTCCCAGGGACCAGTGCAGTTTTGTTTGTGTTTTGTTTGTTTTTTTGCACATTTTGTTTTGCACTAACATATAAATTAACATTTACTTTAGAGTTTTCTTCCTCTTAAGGATATTCAATCATTCATTCATTTTTTTTTAAATTACATTCTTCAACTAAAATAATTGGTTTATATTTTTTATTACAACATTTAGGGGTCCATTTACTCAGTTTCAACTTTTAGAACGGAAAGGAATAATTTCCATCAACATTTATTGTGAGAATAAGGAATTATGTACAGCCAGGACGTAACTAAACGCACACTTAGGAGCCCTTCCTTGTGTATGTATCCTTGGTCTGATTCAGCCGAGTGAACAGGACTAACGCCACCCACCTGCTGGTCCACTGAACGCCCCTCCCCCACCCCCCATCGAATCCCCCTTCGCATGCGGATGCACGGCTGCAAATCGTTCGATTATTTTTCCCCCCATTCGCAAATAAAAGGCAGTCTAAAAGGCATCCTCTTGCTAGAGGTGTATAAATCGCATTATCTGGGGGTCGGTCGCTCCACTGCGCATGTGCAGACTGCTGGTCTTACTCTACCTCTACATTGGCTAATACCAACTAAAGATGGCTTTAGTTACTGAGGCCAAGTTCACATAACGTATGAATGGGAATATGCCCAATGTAGCTTACTTCGCTGTGTATCTAGTTCTAATAAATCAAACACTGTACAAGGATGTTACATTGTGATTGCAGGGACTAGTCCGCATGGTTCCAGAGATTGGGCCAGATGTACTAAGCTTGAAAAGTGATAAAATAGAAAGTGATAAACCACCAACCAATCAGTTGCTACATGTCATACCAAAGGCTGTGTTTGAAAAATGACAGGTTGGAGCTGATTGGTTGGTGGTTTATCACTCCCCATTTTATCACTTTTCAAGGCTTAGTACATTTCGCCCTTAGCCTGTCACCCGTCCTACATTTCACCCATTTCATCAGTGGAAGCTGGTCTTCAGCATTCCTAATATTTTCTCAGCAGGTTGAATTGACTGTATTAGTCCCAGTGTGGAATGTCAAAGCACTAAAAATTGAAGATAGTGTCACCGGAACATTGCTACTCTGTGAAATGACTTGCGTTGACACATAACGCAAAGCACGGGGAATTTGCGCATTTCTCTTCCGATGGGAAGCAAACGTCAATACAATGTTCATCAAATATCACAAGGCGTCACTTTACAGAGAAGTTGCTTTTACTACACCTGTATTTTAGTGTTTTTTACTGGTTTTATGTTTGTGCTGATTGCCAATTTATCTATCGAGTGAACTCATTCAATTTAGCATTTAATTATACTAATTTAAATAACATATTCTTAAGCTCTACTATTTTAGAAATATTCTGAATATTGCTGTACATCAGGGGTCCTCAAACTATTTTGCTCCTGGACCCCATTAGACAATAAAAATAATTACGGGACCCCAGCAAGTGAATGTAGAAAGTCATCACATGACACATTCATGTATTCAGCAGACAGCACATACATGGCAGCATTATGGAGGCACAAAATGATGGGAGGAATCTAAAATAACAGACAATTCAACAGTTTTTCAGACTCCTTGAATCACTGACTGAGATTAGAAAAGTCATCAGCCTGATGGTCAGCAACATGGAGTCGCGACCCCATGCTGAGAAAGTCGGGACCCACTTTGGGGTCAAGACCCACAGTTTGAGAAGCGCTGCTGTACATAATAAGTTAAACAAGTACTTTTCTATTTCTTTATAGACCACTAAGTTAAAGACAGCAGATGGGAGTGCCATACATTCAGACCTGTACACATACTACAGCTGCAAATCTTCAGAGATTCTTATAGGTTCATTCCACAGAGGTCAAACCCCTACTACTTACTGAGGGAAATAAAGGTTCAGGTCACTGATAATTCTGGGACTAAAGAGGGATGGGGTTTTGTTTGTCAATTACTCCCTAATTCTACCTTGTCATCTGGTTTCACTTTCACCTATCCCTTGACATCTATCCAAATCTGTCACCTTTTTTTGCTAGGGATTCTGGGATCCTGGACATAGTTAAGTACCAGTGTTGTAAACAACAAAAAACATTCCTTTACAGTAAATGATGTAATATTATTTTGCAAAATCCATGTCAATGATCAATTATTAATATCTTAAATTTTTTTCCATCCTAAGTAAAGGACAAGTCGTTGTCCATATCCTGTTACTACAATGAGCACACTTTACTTTCCATTTTTCAAAATAATTTTTTTATTTAATTTTTTTTTAATTATTTTCCTTGATTTCAGTTTAAGTGATGCCGAGTTGCATTTTTTAACTAAGACTACATAGGCCCTTATTCACATTGGCGCGTACGCATACGAATTCGCCCTACCCTGCTACCCCCATTGCGCATGTGCAGCTAGCGCACTGCGCATGTGCAATGTAATTAAAAAATACTCGCAAGCAAACTTTCGCGGAGATTTCTCCGTGCGAACGAGTGCATCGGTAGTAGGCGTGCAGTGGGCGTTAGCATGGGCGCGACCATTATAATGAGCAAAAGTGGGCGTACACATGGGCGTACACATGGGTGTTCACTATGAGTGGTGGGAGTGCTTTCGCATGAGTGCAAGAGGGATTGTTCCCCTCCAACGCAAAACTTTTCGCCAGCTCAAAGCAGGTTTTTAGTTTCGCACACCTTGCTCCTTGTAATGTGCTCATTCATACGGAGCAAACACACGCACGAAATGGCTAAATCAATGGGTAAATCAATGGCACCTGCACACTATTGACACCAATACATGGTTGATTTCATGAGACAATTACCTCAGCACAACTTCTGATTGCATACCACCAGCAATCAAGTGTTAGCAGATACAAACTTCTTCTGTTGCTAAAGTTATTTTGACCAAACCAATGCGCTAAAACCAAACAAATCCCACCCTTATAAATTTGCCTTATGTAACATACCACCACTATTGTCATTTCTACTCTGCTATATTTAGCATGTTGCCCCTGTCAACATTAGTCGACATGTGTCACCTCACATGCAACATAGATATCAGATACTTCCTTTACAACACAACACATGTGCATACTAGTATTTGGTTTGCTAACATTTGGGGAGTAGAGCATGTTCGTTAGCAGCTTGAGGTGAGTGTGCGTGCGCAAATGTGTGGGTGCGTGCGACCAGTTACACGTACGCGCAATGATAGACCACCCCCCTTCTTAGTATGGTTGCGTGCAAATGATTTTGCAAGCACTGTAGGCGAGCCTTCGCCCGATGCGTGCGTGTGTTTTTTTCCGTAAGAGTGCTTGCGAATGTGCATGCGAGCGCATGAACCTGAATGAGGGCCATAGTGTATAGAATTTAGATATATCTTATTTTTTATATTTTCATATGGAGTTTATTTCTAACTTTATATCATTTCTTACTAACATTTTGTGTAGGAAACACTGGTCTCAGCGGTGTGTTATATAAAAAAAAAGTGAAGGGTTCCTGGTGTGATGGGGTCAGTTACCTTGAAAAACATATTGATTGTTTTGAAAGGCTTCCATGGTCAAGATCCTGCATTTTGCCAAGCAGAAGTAGAAGAAGTACATATAATGTGTGGTTACTAGTACATAGATGACATCTGCTCTCCACTTCCACACGCAATCTCGTGACGCTCTGAGTTCTCCCCACAGCTGACACAGAGAGCCGCTCCCAGCTCCTGCACACTCCAGCTAAACCCGATCCTGTTCTTCAACATTTTTAAAGCCTCTTTCTGTTTGCATCTGATGGGAATGAAATCCCAAGTATAATAACATGTGCTTGTCCCAGCCAGTATAGGGAATCCAGCCCAACAATTTCTGGAGTTTTACTGGAATATAACTTTAACCCTTACAATACCATTCGTGATATGTTTTTTTTTTAACACAATTGGAGCCATGCAGCTGGAGTACGTAACACAGGTGAATGTGTCAATCTTGTTTCAGCTACTTCTGGCAAGTGGAAAGGATAGCTTTTTATGTTTTGAATGTGTAATCTATAGACAGTCTGATGTCTCGCTGTCTTGTCTGTACAAACTTGCAGTTTAAGTTACTACTCATTAATGAATTTGTAGTACAGGAGGAAAAGCAAAACTAGCCTCAGGTCTCAGAAGGCATACCACAAAAACAAAACATGGCCCAAGATTCCTAGATTCCCTGATACCTTTTAGCATTTATCACTGTCACCGATATGCCAGCCAAGGCTAGGCCTTGTGGTCATTGTCAAGACAAAATTTTGACTCCTCTCACTCTATCTTTCCTCCCTACCCCCACCAGCATCATTAATAGGTTTCACAGTAATCAGAAGCTGCCAAGGGCAGAGGGGGAGTATTCTAGCACTGCTGATGGAAGTAAACCTCAATTTCAAGGTCTTCCACAGAACTGCAGCCTGCAACAACTTGTGTAGAGGATGAGGTCGGAGAACCGTGGGAGGAGGGGAAAGGTCAGCTCATAGAGACAGAGATGGACTGCACAACTGATAATGAAGTACATAAGCATTTAAATAAATTCAATATATTCTTTTTTTTCAGAGTAATATATTTTGATATTATAAAGCCCCCTTTCATAGATAAGCCATGTGAAATGTATTTCTTAGTAATGTGTTTGATTTTGATTTTTTCCTGTGTGTGTTTTTTGTACTCTGCTTGCATTGTGTTGGATGGATTCCAAAGCCTAATGTGACACCTTAGATCAGGGGTGTCCAAACTTTTTGCAAAGAGGGCCAGATATGGTGACGTGAAAATGTGTGGGGGCCGACCATTCAGCCTGACATTAATCACATAAGAATGGTCCCCCACTCTGCCCCCATTCACTGTATGTCCCCCAGTGTGCCCCCATTCACTGTATGTCCGCCAGCGTGCCCCCACTCACTGTATGCCCCCCCCAGCGTGCCCCTTCACTGTATATTCCCCGTCTGACCCCCTATTCTCTGTATTTATCCCAGCCTGCCCCCATTCACTTTATGTCCCCCACTCTGCCCCATTCACTGTATGTCCCCCACTCTTCCCCATTTACTGTATGCCCCCACTCTGCCCCATTCACTGTATGTCCCCCACTCTGCCCCATTCACTGTATGCCCCCCACTCTGCCCCCATTCACTGTATGTCCCCACTCTGCACCATTCACTGTATGCCCCCCACTCTGCCCTCATTCACTGTATGTCCCCCAGCATGCCCCTCCTTCACTGTATATTCCCCTGCCTGACCCCCTTTCTCTGTATTTCCCCCAGCCTACCCCCATTCACTGTATGTCCCCCAGCGTGCCCCCTTTCAATGTATGTCCCCCAGCATGCCCCCATTTACTGTATGTCCCCCAGCATGCCCCCATTCACTCTATGTCTCCCAGTGTGCCCCTCCTTCACTCTATGTCCCCCAGTGTGCCCCTCCTTCACTCTATGTCCCCCAGCATGCCCCTCCTTCACTCTATGTCCCCCACTCTGCCCCTTTGACTGTATATTCCCATAAACTGCCACTTTTTTGCTGTATGTACCCATTCACTATATTCCCCCCACTCTGCCCCCATTCATTATGTCGCCCAGCCTGCCCACCCTTCTCTGAATGTACCACATACTGCCTCCCTTCACTGTATATTCCCCTGCAGGAGACAGATGTTTGGGCTCCCGCCGCTGCCCTTCTCCACTCCGCATATTACAGGAGCAAGCTTCCCCTTTGCTGCTCCCCCCTCCCTGCACACTGCTGTCACTGTGATCGCGGTGGAGGGTGATATATAATTGCAGCAGCAGGAGTTGGACACATACTCATCTGAAAGATGGCAAACACGTCTCACAGTGGCAGCCGGCACCCCTTCACCAGTGCAGACAGCAAGCCAGCAAGGTAAAGACACGCTCGCCGGGGTCCAACCTCTAGAGTCCTGTGCTGTGTGTCCCACGTCAGCCTCCAGCCGCCCGCTTCTGGCTGGAGTCTGAGGGCCGCTTGAAGTGACATCACAGGCCGGAATTGGCCCCCAGGCCAGACTTTGGACATGCCTGACTTAGATGGAGCAGTGTTATTTGTGCAGTTTTATTGTTGAGTGGTTTGTTTTGTAGTTTAGTTGTGATATGTTGATGCACTTGTTTGAAAGATATTTATACTCATTTGTATATGATTATTTTTGTTAATTAAATTAAACATGCTAATAATAAGTAAAATCATAATTCGTATTATTTTTTTTTTTAAATAAGACCTTTTTATTATTGCAGAAAAGTGTCTAATATATCTTATATCTTATATTATTATATTGAGAATGTTGTAATAAAGCTTCATATAAAACTTTGGCATACATCAGATTTGGGAACACTTGTAAAAGCCTCTATTAATGGTATATTTTGTTAAGAAAAAATACAAACATATATATATATATATATATATATCAGAAAAGGGGGGGTTGTGGCCTTTTTCTGCGCTGTTAGTGTAGCAGCACTTCTATAGTAGAACCTCGCTGTTAATAAAGGCACAGGGGATAGAAATGGAAAAAGGAGAGATATAGAAGTGGGCTCTATAACTTTCACCAGAAAAAGTACACAATTGTAAAATCAAATGTGTTTTTGCTGAACATCAGTAGCAAAAGTTTTTTCTTCAGATTGGTGATCCTAATAAGATTTTAATCCAACACCATTAAATCAGCAGAAATTACCCTACGCGTTTTGTCCAATGAGGACTTCTTCAGGGGTGATCAGGATCAAATTTGGATAATGTAAAAAGACTATGGGGCAGATTTATTAAGCTTGGAGAAGAGATAAACTGGAGATAAAGCGGAGAATAGGTAAATGGAGATAAAGCACCAGCCAATCAACTCCCAACTGTCTTTTTCAAACACAGCTGATTGGCTGGTGCTTTATCTCCTTTTACCTTTTCTCCACTTTATCTCCAGTTTATCTCTTCTCCAAGCTTAATAAATCTGCCCCTAATTCTCCTCAATGGTTAAGAACGAGGTATTGGATATACTGTACCAACATGAAACTATGGAGTATAGTATTTTGTCATACAGAATGATGCAGCTCCATTAGCACCCAGATTTCAAGACAGGCTTTAGATACTGATTAAACAGCTGACTGACTGATGTTTCTTCACAGCACTGGTACTTAATGGTACATTCAGCTACTTAGAAGCAAATCATGTCATCAGTCAGAGAGCAGGGGACTGTACTAGTAAGCCCGTTCAAAGCAAAAGCTTCGAAAGCTAGTCTGCTACCTTCTGTGTTTGTGCATGCATGAGAAGGAGATGTAGTTTCAATCTCTGCCAACAGATGGCAGTGTTTCAGAGACTCACGGACACTAGATGTATATATTGATTTTATATATATATATATATATATATATATATATATATTTTATTTATTTTTTTAATAAAAAAAATCATGGATAGGTTTTAAATAGATGTTTTTGGCCTAATTCAATCAAAAAAGTCAGCTTCTAGCTATCATTTGATAGAATATACTTGTAGAATTACTAGAATATACAGTAGGGACTGATTAGCTACTATGGGCACTTATGTACTTGTCCTATTTAAAAGGTTTGAGACATCTCTCTATATTTACACATCTGTAAAACAAGCACTGGGAGCTACACCATACACCCTGCACACATTAATTTTATAATTACCCATGTTAGCAGCAGCGCTATACAATTTGTCGGGTATTTTCCTGGCATTTTGCACATGCAAATGACTGGGAAATTGACCACAGCACCATTTTCATGGAGATCTGCACATGCACGTTAAATTATGTTACAGTGCTAAAGTCCCACTGCGCTGCTGGCTAGTGAGGAGGGGGCACATACTGTATACTGGCCTTCTCCTTTCTTAAGGCTCTCCTGGCTAAATGTGTAGATGTATTATTGGGCCAGATGCACTAAGCTTGAAAAGTGATAAAATAGAGAGTGTTAAACCACCAACCAATCAGCTCCTATTTGACATGTCACAGGCTGGGTTTGAAAAATGACAGGAGCTGTCCATTTTATCACTTTTCAAGCTTAGTACATTTTGCCTATTGTGTGAAAGCAAATTTAGAACTACTAGGATTCAAGTGTTGTTCACACAATATATAAGAAAGTGATGCATACTTACCTATTTTCCCATATCCTGCTGCGAGAGATTCGCTGCGAGAGAGTAAAGCCTTAAAGTATGTAAGTATGTGGTGACACAAAAGAAGGTTTCCCTCATAGTTCTGCAGGGTGACAATATATCTATAAAAAGCAGACATCTGTATGACATTAATAATGCCTGAATATCACATTAGCAAGTGGCACAAATGCAAAAACAAAATGTTTAAAGAGACAATAGAGGTCACAGTAAATGTATTAGATAAATATATTGGATAAAAACAAAATCAAAACTAACATCACAGTGATTTAGATAAATCTGTACAGTAAGGGAGATGATGGCAGCCATTTTCTTCCCATGATGGCCACGTGTGCCTTTTTTTTCTCACAGACAGCCCTGGTATCAGCCTAAGTTGACCTGCCCCATGCCTGACTTCATATCTGTCATGCATAAAGTCACAGTCGGTTTCACATAGATTGGCCTGTGGTATTAGCATAGTGACATTGTTCTGGCATGCTGGAAACACACAGGGCTCCTCTGTTCATATAAGGTAGGTTTTTCAGTGTCTTTCCTCCATCAGACAAACATTTAACCTACTTAGCAACTTGCTCTTAGCACTGGCTTCCCTATATAATCCAATCCCTAACGTTATTGCTCACTGAACAATGTAACGCGTTGCAAAGCTCTTTGACAGGGACACAATTACAATCAAAATGACTTTCCTCTTGTGTTTTGTCAAAAAGGACATTTGTAAACCTTTTAATTCCTCAATTTAACAGACACTTACTTCATGCTTACTTCATGCTCTTGACTTTCTGACTCATGATTACATCATATCTACACATCATATCTACAATGTAGGAGCGAATACAACGGCTATATAAAGGTTTGCTTGCAAAATGCAGTTTGACAAAATTTTGCTTCTATGTTTCTATACTTAAAATATCTGAACAATTTTGTCTAGCAAGTGCGGCAGGTGTGAAATCGTAACTCTCATCACTTCTGCTCAGGGAATACTGAGTTACACAGTTCAGCGGTAGCAGGATTGCCACAAATTGATAAACACTTAATATGAGGATCTGTATATTGTCTGAAAGTAAAATCCAATCTGCCAGTCAGCATGTGTTATGATTCAAAACAAAATTAACGAAGAGGTTAACAATCAGTGTGTTTGTGTTACTTATCATATCCAGTTAACACTTCTGCAAAATGGTTCTCATAATTGCTGCCAAATCCATCACTTTCTGCAGTAGCTATTAAAGTCTTACATTTCATTAGCATCACAGACTCCTGCTGAGTCCCCAGTTAAGTATTTAGGTAAATCAAATAGTAGTTGGAAGGAAAAGATCACACCTCTCAATATGGGGACGTCATTGGATTCTGACAAGTTGCAACTGTACTGGTTATGTATGAATGACTACATTTTGCAGGATCCACACGCCTGGTTTATTTAAGGTTGCATAAAAGACAAAATAAAAATAATTACCCTTTTTTTAAATCAGCACATTGGTTAGCATTGTTGCATCACAGCACTGGGGTTTTCCAACAAGGTCTTATCTGTTGGTTCACCACATGCTTGCTTGGGACGTCTCCCTTTTGGCTCATTCACTGAATATACCATATACCTCCCACAGACCCTTGATAATACAAGTAGCTACAGTACATTAAAGATCAGTAACAGATGGCAACTATTAAAGCTTAGAAGACCCTCAGAACAACTGCAGTTCTAAAATAGAGAAATGTTTTCTGAACACACCTTTGTCCAATTTTATGTATAGAACACACAAGGCATTTGATGTGGCTGGAGTGTGATAAACCTGGGCTGCTTAGGTTAGCCAATAGTCAAGGGTTTATTAGTGTGTGTGTGTGTGTGTGTGTGTGTGTGTGTGTGGGGGGGGGGTTATAGGTTTCATATTACCTGGTTAGTTTGGGGGTGGTCTCTTGCCTTGGATTTGTTACCCTCTCGCCTATCCCATTGGTTGGTTGTGAAGAAATTGCCTTTATTGATCTGTTGTTTGTTATTTGTGACCTGCGATGTGGTTACTTGACATTGTAAGAGTAGCCAAAGTCTTTCCTTCGGGCAACTTGGACATCACAATTTTAGGTAGGCTTCTTCTCCCATTGGGTGGGGATCTTTTGGCCCTTCAGTGGAACTATTGCCACATACTTCGTGATCTTAATAATAAAAGCTGACCTTTTTAAATTGGCAATCTGATGTCCACGCTGTTACTTGTGGCTATGCTTGTGTGTGAATGTGAGCAGACCAGGGATTCTAGTTTAAGAAGATAATAACTCGATCTATTAATCTATTAAAAAAAACCACAACACTATCAATATACATTTTGTATTGTCAGTATCTCTTTTAAGCTTCTTATTAAAGTGTCAAGAATACCTGATGACCCTGGGATGGGCCAACCAAGGCTAGTAACCTTTACATGACTTTGTAGATGAAATTGTACTGCAACCTTCACAAGGACAGAGTTAGTGCAAAACAGAAACTAGCTCAATTACAAGACTTTTACTTTTGCTGACAAAACTATGGGTCACTGATCTGCCCTTTCTAGTTTTGGTGTAACAAAAGTGGCTACTCCACTTTAGTATGTAGAATTAAAGGCACTGCAGCTAAGATGCAGGCTGACACATAAGAAAGGGAATGCTGTAAGGTTTATATACATATACAATAAAGTTAATACAGCATAAAAACTTTAAATATTATTCATCTGTGCTAATGTTGCAATCAAGTCATTGGAGAGAATTAACATGTGTAGGCACTAATATGCTGCATGACAAAAATGTTCTTCTTAGCTGAACGGTATTATCATCGCCCTCCAATTACAACATGTTTTTACTGTGTGATAAATGACACATTTTCAGGCAAGACATTTCCCAGACCCATGTGTTATCACTGAAAAGTGGGGTGATAGGGCTTGTTATTAGGGAAGACTAGTCCCCAATAAATGCTGGTGCTTGGGGATTATTAGCCACAGTAATTTACCCCTGCTAATAGGATGCCCCCCTTAGTGGGTGATGTACTAGGTCTTGGAGAGTGGTAAAGGGGAGAGCTACAAAGTACCAGCCAATCAGCTCCTTTCTGCCATGTTACAGGCTGTTTTTAAAAAATTACATTAGCTGATTGTTTGGCAACTTATCTCTCCCCCTTTAACTCTCCCCCAAGGTTTAGTACATCTGCCCTATATACTGCTAATTTTATCAAATGACTTTTAGTCATGTCCTGTAGTTGTTGTCCTGCCATTTGTTTAGAATGACAGTTGATTTACCACCTAGGCCAGTGGTTCCCAGCCTTTTTTCTCTCCCGTACCCCTTGATTAGGCTTTTCATTGATGAGTACCCCTCCTCTCAATTTAAAATATAGACAGTACTTATGAGTGGAGTGGAAGTGAGCGGTATGCGTGTCCTTATGCATGTCCTTATATTAAGGAGTAGCGGACAGGAATTGGGCCCTTCCATGTCTGCCCGCTGGTTGTGTATTGTCTCCAGGGTTCCCACTTACACCTGTAGGATTAATGCCGCTGCTTCTTCCACCTGTGTCAGTGCAGGGCAGATGATCGCTGATGTCTGAGGGCAGCACGGGTAGCTCCCATTGTATTGCTGGTCAGGCAAAAGCACAGTGAGACACTGATGATGCTGAAGACAGAACCATAAGTGACACAACATGGTTCTTCTCCATAGCAATGGGTCTTCTTCTGCCATTAAAATACTTTTTTTCATCTTCCGGCATTACCAATATTATTTTCGAGTACCCCCAACTGGTGTGCAGAGTACCCCCAGGTGTACTAGTACCCCAGGTTGGGAACCACTGACCTAGGCCATACTTGCCTACTTTTGGAAACAAGTTTCAGGGAGATTATAGTTGGTAGTAGAATTTTCACAGCGCCCAATTGAGGGGATGTGTCATGCTCCACCCAAAGGGCGTGTCTAGTGCATATATGGAGAGATTGTGAACGTGGCACCTAGAAGTATGGGTGTGCACTGCAATATTGAGTGGAGTCTTTAGAATGACATATACAAATGTAGATGAGCCCCAAAACAGTTATTAAGAGCTACTATACTTGGTAAAGTGCTGGTAAATGGGGCTGATGATTCAATGTTACTGTATCTATCTCTCATTCCTTTTTTCCCCACAAATGTAAAAGTGTAATATGGGTTAGGTGAAATGAGGGAGTTTTCTAGAATAATGAGGGAGAGAGGGAGATTGCTGTTATTTCAGGGAGTCCTGTAGAATGCAGGAAGGGAGAAAACGGTACTTATGTAGTATCTGGGCTGCCGATTTTTTGATTGTATGCCTTAAGTTAAGGCATACAATCAGATGCGATGCGATGCGATATCGCATCGCATCGCATACGACCATATCGCATGCGATGCGATGACCCGATTTTTCCATAGGATTCAATGTTAAAATGAACTGAGTCCATTTTAACATGGAATTCAATGGGAAAAGGGGTCCTTTTCATACCCCTACTATCCAAGTGGGCATGGAGTTGGATATAAACCTGTGGCGAGCGTAGCGAGCCACCGAGCCCGAAGCGTGGCGAGCGAAGCGAGCCCCGCGAGGGGCCGGTATTCTGAGAAAACTATGACCTAGGCACGTCACGTGCCTATATGACTATATGAATATCAGCAGTGGCATAACTATAGAGAGTGCAGGGGATGCAGCTGCTATGGGGTCCAGGCCCTTGGGGGGCACGAAGGCCCAGCAGGCTATCCCCTGCACCCTTTTGATTTTTTCCCCATACAGTATATGCTGCAGCGCAGGCAAAGGTTGCACCACTGTCCAGCATCTTCATTCAGAGGCGGGACCCCCCACAGATAATTGGCGGTGCGATGATGTGCGTCTTGCAGGAGTCCGTGCCCACAGGACATTCCTTTTCTAAACATCAGGCATATGCTACAGGTCCATCCCTGCAAAGTCAGCTACAATTAGGGAGGCCAATCCCGGGATCGGGATCGGCGGGATCCCGGGATTTGGGCCTAAAATTGGCAGGATTTGAATCCCGGGATTGAAGCTCCCAATCCCGGGATTTTGCGATTAGTACCCCGTGTAAAATTCACTTTTTTTAAAAAAAGCCGGGCAGCGCTGAGCACCTATATGGCTCAGATGCTGCCCGGCTGACTGCTACAGACCAGTTACCTGTGCCACCGGCAGTGCCGCTGTTCGGGACAGTGATCTGTGCCGACAAGCATGGCGGCGCCCAGGCTGTGCAGCGTGACCCCTGACATCACGTCACGCTGCGCAGCCCGGCCGCCAGGATGCCTGTCAGCATACTCTGCACACCAGTTGGGGGTACTCGAAAATAATATTGGTAATGCCGGAAGATGTGCCGATCCCGATCGCCCAGCCACAAGCCCGCTGCCTGTCCGCAGGAGGAGGACTACTGCTCCTGCATGTCCCCACCTCCGTAAGTGACTGCGGATTGTCGGGGGTGACTTATTAGGCATTTCTATTAAGATATGCGGGGCGGGAAGTTTTCGGGGGACGGGACACTTTTTCTTTTCATTATTAGAGAAGCCAATCCCGGGGATCCCGGGAATCCCGGGATTGAGCATTTTTCAATCCCAAATCCCGGGATTGAAAAAATGCCCCGGGATTGGCATCCCTAGCTACAATGCATAATACAGTATGTCCAATATGCAATTTTCACACCTATTTTGACAAATTCACTTGGCAATCAAAGGGTTGAACCAGGTATTTTGTGATACTGCCTAGTAGTATTATAATATTTTATCTTAAATAAAGGCAACATATGGCACAAGCAGAAATTCAACGCAGAAAAGGTAAACAAACGAAAAGGTCAGCATGTGAGAAATTTATGTCACTGTCAGACTCAACACCTGAGCACATGGACCCTCAATTTGTGTACCACGTCCCCTCACATCACTCACCATTCTTTGGGCCAGGTGCCTCGTTGCACTTGGCATGCTTTGCAGTTCACTTGTGGATGGAAAACTATAAAACTGTTTAAAAAAAAATGACAAAGAAAATCCCCAAAAACTTAAATTGACCTAATCATGTGTCAACCAATGGCAGCTCCAGAGGAGGGGCTGCAGCACAATCCATAGTTCACCAATAGCCAATTTCAGGTGACAGTTTGGGGGAAATTTACTAAGAATACGAATACCATATATTGTATTCGTATTCTTAATACAAATTAATACGACTGCATACGGCTGTTTCAGCCATATGCAAATTGGTGTTCTGGAGGGTTATTTACAAAGCAGTCAAATACGACTGCTTTGTAAACCTCTGATGTCGTATTGATTCGTATTAGCGGCCATATATACGGCCACTAATACGAATTTGTCTAGGCAGTCTGCACGGATCAGTCAGATCTGTGCAGGCTGCAGTGTGTAAAATTTTTTTTTTTTTTATAAATAAATTAAAAAAACAGCGTGGGTTCCCCCCAACATCCGTAACCAGCACTAGGCTGAAAGAGCCAGGGCTGGTAATAAAAAATCAGGAAACCCAGCAAATAGGGGTTCCCCGATTTTTTTACAACCAGCCCCAGGCTCCAGGGCCGGGGCTGGTTCCCAAAATACGGGGGACAAAATGACTAGGGGTCCCCGTATTTTAAAAACCAGCCCCAGGCTCAACCAGCCAGCAGGGTAATGTCACAGCCAGGGGACACTTATTATATAAGGTCCCACGGCCAAAACATTAACCCTACCGACCAGTCAGCCTGGCCAGGGGCCCTGGGGGAGTGGGGATCCCCACAATAAAGGGGTCCCCCCCCCTCCAGGACTTACCTGGCTAGGTTGAAGCCTAGTGCTGACCCTGGGTTGTGGTCACCGGGCTGATTAAAGTGTAAAAAAATAGAATAAACTATTGTTTAATACTGTGGAACTATGAGTCCCTGCAAGCTTACCCCACATGCTGGGATTTGGAGAACCACAAATCCCAGCATGCAGGGGCCCGCTGGCACTTGTAGTTCCACAGTATTAAAAATAGTCAAATAAACACACACACTGACACATGAAGAATAAAACTTTAATACATCCAAAGCCCTTTCATACAGATAATAACCTATCTTGAGCCCGTAGTTAGGTCCATGGGTCTGTTGTCCTGGGTCCAGGGGTCCGGCTCCGGTGTCCAGGGGTCCGCCGAAATCCATAGGGGACCTGTGGAAGGAAAATCTACCTACGGGTCTCCTCCAGCGTAGATCTGTCCTCTTCTCTCCTACAGTAGTCCTCCGGTACTTGGCAAAACAAACCCGACCACCCGGTACCATTGCACAGGAGAAGCGCTGAAGGATCATCTTCAGCGTCTCTCCTCCGAATGATTCTGTTGGCTGCCTAGCGGCCAATCAGGAGCCCCAAAATTCGGCTCCTGATTGGCCGCTAAGCGGGCAATAGAATTATTCGGAGGAGAGGCGCTAAAGATGAACCTTCAGCGCCTCTCCAGTGCGATGGTACCGGGTGGTGTTTTTTTTTTGCCAAGTACCGGAGGACCGCAGTTTTTTATTTATTTTTCTATTTTTTTTACACTGAAGCCTGACTGATCCGTGCAGGCTTCTGCCAAATATGACAGGAAAATAAAGTGTATTTTCCTGGCGTATTTGCCCGGCAATTCGCAGCCGTTTTACGCCATTTAGCGGCCGTATTTTAAATGGTGGTGTATTCATTCGTATTTGTAAATACAAATACGAATGTCCCATCAATACGAAAAATCGTATTTATGGCATAGTAAATGCCAAAAATACGAATACGCCAAAAAAAATTGTATTTTCCTATGAAAATACGATTTCTTTTTTACAAATTTCCCCCAGTTTGTGTCAGTTGCTTAACTTGGCCATTTTCACACCAATTCTGACAAATTCACTTGTCACTCAAATGGTTAAAACACACCTGTGTATGGAAAATGGAAATAAATTATTATGTTTATTATTATTTGATTTCCATCAGTAACTAATTTCAATTCATCCTCTGAAATAATTGCATGTGGGCTAAACAGCACAAGATAAAACAACTTGTAAAATAAGTTGTAAATATTTGTGCAATATACACACTTCCATCACAACAGTTTGTGTAATATGGTAAACAAGACATAATTTCCTAAATTTGCACTTTTATATATTGAGCTTCAGTCTGCGTCCACATAGGTTCCTTTATTTCGTAAAAGTACAATTAAAGTGGATGGCTTTGTGGCTCAAGATCCACATAATTCTTACTCCATGACTAAAAAAAGTATTAATTTTCACTTGTAAAATAAGTAAAAGTTAAAATGTAGAAGGATATTGGTGTGAACAGAGTGAAGTGAGCCGAGGGACGCAGATTTCTGTGTACCTGTGGAAAATGCTGACAGTCACTTAAAGATGATGTCATTGGCAATACCCACGCATGAGTGACTGACTGATTGCTGGGGCAGCCAATCTGGAGAGGTGACTTCCAGAGCTGTCACAGCCACTTCACTCGACTGAGCTGAGAACCCAAACCTACTCAGTTCATAATGAATTTCAATTACGGTCAGAGTGTGGAATGTCAAACATTGCTTTGTCCCACTGAGCATTGGGCTAATCATAGAGGCCTAGAGTCACTTCACAAGGGAGCTTCTTCCCAGTGTGACAGAGATCCTCTGTGTTGCCTGAGAAATCCAAGACCGCTATATGATAGGAGACAGTCTTATGGATCTTCGGGCAGTGAGACTGGTGGTGCCAGTAGAGAGGACCGGTCACAATGACTCTTTTCATCTCCACATTTAGGAGAATGTCTACTGTAGGTGAAGGTCAAGCATGCTAGATAAAGTTCCACCTTAACCCTTTTTATAATTAAGTTTATTAGAATATTGTTGCCATTTAGCTTCCAATGGGTTAATTTGCAGTCTGAGAACTAGTACCAGATATCATCTTGGCCAATCAGAATGCAATGCTGCCACCCCCCTTCAATAACATTAAAGAGGATTTGTTTCATTGTTGTCCCTATTGGGTTATTTTAATCACAAAAACATTCTCAGCTCAGGACTTGCAATTACGAGCTGTGAAGAATTTGATATTTTAAGACTTAAAACAAATGTTTTACAAGCTTTTATCCCATGCCTACTGCTGGATACATGGTGGTGAGCTGTGTCTGTGCTCCAGGTCTCAGGCAATGAGAGAGCTGCTCTCAGCTGATTGCACCTGTATGCTGTTCATCATAAAGCCATCACAAGCTGTCTGGGGATCATACAGTTTAGTTACGGAGGGATACAGTGTGTGGGGATGGGGGAGACTTGTGAGATCAGCCCTAGATGTATGTTAGGGCTATGCGTGGCACATAATGAAATCAGGGAGTGTAGGAAAAGTTCATAGAAATTTAAAAGACGTGTAAAGTATTTTGTATCTGTAAAGCCTTCTCTGACTCTGGTGTGTCAGTGATACAGTACCAACAAGATCCCAAAGAAAACAGGATCTAGAGCTCAGATTGGGAAAAAAAAGAAGGGATACTGTAGTACATCATTTCATAAAATTACAGTCTGGATATATACACAGTGACTTTTGGCCTGATTCATTAGTGATCGATGGTGCAGCTCTGTGCAGGTCTAAGCGAATATACGTGTGCGCAGGGCCGCTATGCGAACACCTTCGGCGACTATGACGTCAGCTCACGCCTGTCTTCGCCGGACTCCAAAGAAAATAAAAGTCAGTTTATACTGACTTTTACTAAATGGAGAAAAATTATTCGATGGCCGCATTTCTCTCCCCTTCGGCCGCATGTGAGGTTATGTACTGTATATCCCCTCCCATGGCATCAAGGGGATTCAACGTGGAGGGGGCGTACAGCCGGGTGGCGGTGCTGCTGGCTAAGCAGCAAACGACCGCTGCTTAGCGAGTGGTACTGAATCACCACCTTTATTTGCTGAAAATCTACCTCTCTCAGGTATGTCCACTTAGATATTAGTATTTTTGATACTCCAAGTTGCTGAAAAGGTTTTTGTGGAATCAGTAAATTGCACCCATTGTTTATTTAGTAAGTAAACAAATTGTTTTATTTAAAAGACAAATGAGATGCTGATATTTAAAGGGTTACAGCTAAATTCCAGTAGGGATCAACATGACTCTGCATTTGGCCTCTAGGAACATAAAAATTGATAATGTTTATTTGGGCCACCCTAGAGACTGGGCCCAATGCTAGGTAGGCTAGGCTGTGAGAAATGAAAAGGGTGAAAGCGATTGGTTCCCTTCTCGTTTTATCATGTGGTTTGACCTAAAGCTTGTGAGGTTTGGCCTGAATTGCAGGTGGTTCAGGGGTTTACACGCTGCAACACATCATATGCAGTTTCTGTTTTTAGATTCCAAACCATAGGATAATATATCTAGTGATATGTAAAAGGGATACAAAACCATATTAATAGTTTCAACATGAATGTAGTAATGTGCACCGGCCACTTTTCGGGTTTTGGGTTCTGATTACCTTGAGGTTTTGGGTTCTAATGGGTTTTGCCAAAACACCTCCTAAGTGTTTTGTATTTGGATTTCTTGGGTTTTGGGTTCTGATTTTTTTGTTAAAAAAGCATAAAAACTGCTAAAATCGCAGAATTTCTGGGTGTTTTTTTGCTCCTACGCTATATTAACCTCAATGACATTCATTTCCACTCATTTCCAGTCTATTTCTGAACACCTCACACCTCACAATATTGTTTTTAGAGCAAAAGGTTGCACCAAGGTAGCTGGATAACTATGCTAAGCCACACAAGTGTGCGGCACAAACACGTGGCTCATGTAAGAGTGGCACTGCAGCAGCAGACAGGATGGCAGTTTCAAAAACTAGGCCCCAAAAAGACCCCTATCTGGCTTGATCGTGCACTGTTTACCATGTGCAGCCAAGTAGCAGTGGGCATTTCGTGCAGCACAGAGTTTGTCTACAAGTGTGTAACTGTTTTGATCACTTTAACATCCAACAAGACCCCTATCTGGCTTGATTGTGATTATGATCATTATTAATTAATTTAATGATCTAATTGTTAAATTTTATGATTAGGTACTGCTTGGCACTCATTGGCACACGTCAGTGCACCAGCAGCATGGAATAATTTTTTACAGTCCCACGCAGCCCAAGTATTATTTTTTTATTAAATTAGATATAGCAGCCTAGTATGTAGTTGTACTACTAGGTAGGTACACTTAGGCAGTAAATAATACTGGCAACCTCTATTCACAGTATTCAGTGCAGGCAGCACCAGTGGACTATATATAATTCAATTAATTAAGTATTAATAATATAGCAGCCTAGTAGGTAGAGAAAATAAACTACTAGGTAGGTAGGCAGGCAGGCAGTAGCACTGCCAGTGGTCACCACAAAAGGTAGTTATATTACACACCACCAGTAGCTTTATGAAGTTCACCAGCAGAATTTATAATAATTAATTTTATTATTAGGTAATGCTTTGCAGTGGCACCAGCAGCATGGAATTATTTTGTACAGTCCCACACAGCACAAGTATTTTTTCATTAAATTAGATATGGCAGCCTAGTATGCACTAGGTAGGTACACTAGGTAGGCAGTAGCACTGCCAGTGGCAACAGTGGACTGAGTAACTAAATAATACTGGCAGATTCAGTGCAGGCAGCACCAGTGGACTATATATAATATAATTAGTTATTCATATAATATATATTACAGCACAGGGTACTTATGTATTATCTGGACTCCCATTTTAAATGCACCCCATTTTTTCATACCCCTACTATCCAACTACGCATGGAGTTGATTTTATATAGTGTGGCGAGCGCAGCGAGCCACCGTGCCCGAAGCGTGGTGAGCGCAGCGAGCCCCGCGAGGGGACGCGGTCTCATAAGAAAAACGGGAGTCCAGATATTACATAAGTACCCAGCACAGCACCAGAGGTAGGCCCCAGCACAGAGGAGACAGTAGTACTACAAGTACACAGTTAGACTACACAGCAGCACTGAGAGACAGCCCCAGCGAATAAAAAATATTGCGTTCAAGGTCAAGCTCAAGTTTAAGACCCAGCAGCAGCACCAACACACCCTCTCCCAACCCACTACTAGACTGGAGTGAAGATGGTGGGCGCAGCAGCCGCTTTTAAAGCCTCGCGAAATCCGGCGCCGGGAGATGACATTCTGACCACGCGGACGGACCCGAGTCAGGCGGGAATCTCCGAGCACTGCTCGGAACCGGGCTTGTAATGATGACATTCGTGGGGGCTCGGATCTCTGGAATCCGAGTCTGCACATCTCTAGTAATGTGCCCATTCAGCCCGAAGCGTGGCGAGCGGACGCAGAATATATGTAAGTAATCCGCACAGCTATATTACTGCACAGCTATATTACTGCAGTAATAAAGCCAGGCGGGCGGGAGGGCGGCTGCTGAAACAATAAAATATGCAGCTGGATGGGTGGGCCGGACAAGCAGGGTGCGGGGGCCGTATCCGGCCCGCGGGCCGGAGGTTCCCCACCCCTGCTGTAGGGATTCGAGGGGGTAGCTAAGTCAGCTCAGCTAATTTGTGGGTGGGCAAGACGTGTCATAGAGGGGGGTTGTATGACACATCATAGGAGGCAATACAGGGGTGTGCGTTCACAACATTGTGGTCACATCCCCTGCTATACAATGCGATATTACTAGCTCAGCACAGATGATTAAATCAATTAAGTCACCTGTGGCCAAACATGAATATACTTAAAACTTGGACCATTACAGTGGGGACCTCATTTGGCAACCTTTGGTTTAGCTTAATATATAGCTTCAAATAATCAGTAAGTGGAGAGCGAGGCAGTCTTTATGTCGTGTGACACTGTGTGCTTGAAGTGTTTTGTTTTTTATCTATTGTCCACTGAAATATGTACAATTGGAAGGTATACAATATGGAGGGGGATACCTCTGCCAACTCAAAGTCCTTGAATTCTTATTTATGTAGATATAAAGCTTACAACTCCAAACGGCGCCAAGTAAAGCAAGTAATAGTGGGTGTATAATAAGATATAGAGGTGGTAGATGAAACAATAATTATACTTCCATGCAATGATGCTCTGTCTTATTCAATTACCAGAGCCTCCTCTGAAGAGTAGAATACTCCAATGCATGCAAGGAAAAAAAAAGGCTTATAATAGTGAAGCCAGTTTTAATATATACACATACATAACATGAAATGAACAGTACATTTAAAAAAAAAAAAAAACACTCCAGACAGCAGGATATAAAGGTACAATTACCAAAGGGTGTATCAGAACTGGGTGTTAATCAGGTCAAGCGCTTAGTCAATAGTCACCAGTCCGGTCCCGGGTAACAGGTCTGGGAACACATAACTGCCAATGGTTGCTCCTTGTATCCTTCCAGTCTGGTCCAAAAAAAGCTGCCACTGAACTCCGCGGCCACTGGAGGGTGGTAGTGGGCTGGAAAGTTCTACCACCGCAGAAGCAGCAGAGCAGGAGAGCCGGAGGAAGGAGCAAGTGTTCGGTGAGTGAACACTCCCCCCCCCCCCCAGCAGCACAGCAGCCATATCGCAAGCACCCATTCAGCCACCCCCACCCCCCCCCCCCAGAGGCCGGGAAGACACACCACGCACTACACACACACACACACACCCCGCGTCCGGGCAGATACACCACGCACCCCCCGGCGGCCGGGCAGAGACAGCGCACACTCCCCCGGCGGCCCGGCAGAGACACCACAAACACACCCCCCCCCGGCGGCCGGGCAGAGACAGCGTGCACCCCCAGCAGTTGAGCGCCGGGGCACCCCTCCCGCCTGGGGCGCTCCGGTGCCTAGCACCGGCCCTGACCTTAAGCACAGAACCATAAGTTTAACAACTGTACTTTTTTCTTATTTATGCGTGGCTCTATAAAATACTAGGTGCACCAGTATACCTACTGTGCTCCATAACTGACAAGGCATGTCCTTACTCTACACAACTCTTTTGCACTTGCTGCCAATCTACTTTGTAACCCATGTGCCTTGGAGACTATATAGGTTTATCTATGCAACCAAGGTGCACAATGCCACACAGGGGATTTTGCCCATACTAATTACATACCTCCCAACATGACCCTCTCCAGGAGGGACACAACACTCTGCCCCTGGACTTTCCTCTTAATTAATGATTGCCATCACCTGTGGAGAAACACCTTTCTTATTAGTAAACCTGTTCAACACAGGTGATGGCAATCATACATTAAGAGAAAAAGTCCAGAAGCAGAGTAATTTGTCCCTCCTGGCATGGGTCATGTTGGGAGGTATGTAATTAACCTATTTTCTCGTTATCTATTATTGTAGCAGCTTACAGCATACTAGAAAGTGCTTCCAGTGTTTATACTTCTCAGTAAGATTGTTGCCTAATACTGTGCTATTGCAGCAGCAGGAACCACACTTGTACATCCAAAGGACGGACCAGCCAGGTGCAGTAACAGTGTATTAATGGAAATGCAGCACACAATGGGCCAGTTGCACTAAGCTTCAAAAACTGACAAAATGGAGAGTGTTAAACAGCCAGCCAATCAGTTCCTTACTGCCATGTCACAGACTGTGTTTGAAAAATGTCAGGAAGTGGCTGATTGGTTGGTTGTTTATTATCACTCTCCAATAAATATGTTAGGGCAGATGCAAATACATGCTGACATTGCACATGCTGCCAAGCTGGACCCTACTCCAGGTGTACAAGCCACTACATCAGAACAGAAATATGCAGTTTTTGCATTTGGTTAATAACACGAGTTCTCAAACCTGGTACTCAGGGCCTCACACTTGTCACGTTTTCCAGGTCACATAGCCGGAGCACTGTATACAGTTTCACTTGCTGCCACATTATAAAAATCCACAGGTGACCTGGAAAACAAGAACTGTGTGTGGGACTTTATAAACAACAACAGTAAGGAACGTTTTTACTGAATTTGGCTGTATAGACTCACATATGATATGACCTTTCACCTTAGGAGATCTTTATGTTATTAGTGCTTCTAATATCCTTTGATAGATATATTGTATTTTGGCATCTCTAACGAAGGAGCTTTCATCTCTCCCATCACATTGCAGCTGAACTAAATAGATTGTAATGGAAGTTTGTGGATGGTCCCTTAGCTACAGAGTCTCAGTAATCCCTCAGTCAAGGCGATGTAAAGTGATCCCTTTGGAAATTCATGTGTATGAAATTAGGTATAATCTGCATGGTAAAAACTCCATTTTTTTGGTCTGAATTCAGTTGTCGTTATTTGTGCAGATGTCAGTGCTACGCGGCACCCTTCACAGCACAGGTTTACATTCGCATCAAAGGCTTCCAAACCTCTGCAACTTAACCCGTGCACTGCCTACGCAGCGATCAATTGCTAAAGAAGTAATTCTAAATCTAAAAATAAAAATGTTTTTTTGCAGTTAATAACTGTGTCTGTATAAAGATCAACTGACCCCATGTCACATGATAAACTGCATCAACCGTATGTGATTGTAGCCTCTCTGCGCCACTAATGCTGGAGCAATATGAAGGACGAGTACCATAGAATGCACAGCTGAGCAACATCTGCATCATGCTTAATACATTTAAGGAATAATACAAATACTTTGGACATAGCAATGGTCTCCTCACTCTGTAATATTGTAGGATATGGCATACGCAGGTTTTCTAGAGGGAGGTTTTCAAATGCAGAACTCCCAACTGCCCCGGTTACAGCAGGACTGTCCCGGCAATTGGACCTTTCCCACACATGGGTTTCAGTGGCCTGCGGATGGGCAGATGGGGGGGGGGGGGGGGGGCTGGGAGAGGCTCCGCAACAGGACAGGCGGTGATAACTAAATAGATGCCAGCAGGTTCCCAACAAAGGGCCTGATACAGTATATTTGAATCCCTGCACTAGCATGTGAGCGAATGTGTACGCTTATACATCCGCTTGCATGTGGCCCATGGAAGAGACATCATTTGATGGTCACTCACCATCGAATGATTTTTCCAGCCATCGGTCTTAAAAATAAGTCTATACTTCTTTTCAGATGGGCGCTTTCCACCGAATTGGGTGGCATGCACTGACGTCATGTGATGTCAGCCATCTGCCCCAAGGATGCATGGGTACGCCCATAAAACGCTGAGCAGTCCCCTGCATCCGCTATTGCGTGCCCATCATGTTGCGAATGACCCGGCGAGTGTAAAATTCCCTGAAGGCGTTGGCTCTGGGAGTTTGCACATGCGCATATTCACGCATGCGCAAACCCCCACCTTCGGCCGGGGGAGCGATTTCGGACCTGCCTGAGCAGGTCTGAATGGCCCCCAAACTGTAAAGTTGGAAGGTGTGCAGATGCAGTCCGGAGACTCCAACTGTGCGGAGCATTGGAGCAAGTGCTAGAAATGATGCAGGACATGTCATGTAAACACTGGAATGTTGTATAACATACAGCATTAATATATAACACTAAGGCCCAGTGGCATAAGTTTGTCCCAGTTGCTCGGAGGCAAGATGAATATTGGTGCCCCCCGAACACACACACACACACACACACACACACACACACACACACACACTGTTATTCAAAACATATAGTCTGTTGAAATATATATTATATACTGTATATGTATACAGAGAGAGAGAGAGAGAACACATAAATATTTCAGAACTCAGCCACAGAAGCGATTTTGATGGCTTTTAATTAATGGTTTTAAATTGGCAGTGGTGGAGAGGTGCCCCCTTGAGAGCAGGAGCCCGGCGGCAGATGACTCCATTGCCTCCCAGAGTTCTGCCTCTGCTAAGGCCTATAGTACAGGCTACATTAAACATTGAAATAATATAAATAAGTGGTCAGGAAAAGGTTAAACATACTGTACCATAATAAATAAATAAATAAATAAATATACAAAATTCTCTTCCTAAGCACATAATTCTCCCACATGATAGTAGCTGCTCTCCGCTCCTCTGTGCACTGAGGACCACAACAACAACAACAATAACAACAACAAACTTGGTAGAAGCTGCTACCACTGCAGTGGAAATGCAGGATTTGTAAGGGGGGTTGTTATGTGTGTTATATATAATATATATAATACAACGCAATCCCATATACCGGCTCTGTAAGTACCCTAACCCTTTCCATGCCCCTGTTAGTGTCTCGCCCCCTACCCCGCCGCCTGACCCTAACTGCTCCCCTTCTAAGTGTCTATCCCAAACCCTCCCTCCCCACAGCCTAACTCTACCCCCCCTTACCCCCCAAGGTAACTGAAAAACTAAGAGCACAGATAACAATTTGTAGCACATTTCTCAGTACACATACAGCTGAGAAGAGGGGAAGCAAAGGAGTTGTCTACATACTACTAGGGGCAGGCTGTTATTGGAAGAGATGAGGAATATATGTGGGTGTAGACGGTTGCTGGGGGAAATTTACAAGGATGGGAGTTCTACTTCACATGGGATGTTCCTATGGGCAACCAATCAGATAGTATGTGTTATCTTCTAGAAGGTGCTAATAAATAAGAAGTAGATTCTATTGGGTTACCCAAAGCAACATCCCATGTGAATAGGAGAGAGTTGTAACTGAAGTGCAAGAGGGCTTTGAGAAAAGAAGACTTAGCGCCCTGCTCCAAGGAGCTTACAGTCTAGAGGGAGGGGAAGACAGACAGGTGACATGAGGTACAAGCAAGGTGGCCTGTTTGCACAAAGTAAATGCGAGACAGGGATGGCCAAGGCATGAGGCAGGGGGTTTGGAGAGAAGCCTTAAACTGGGTTATACTGAAGGGTACACTTTGAGGAACAGGTGCGTTTTTACTGCCTGTTTGAAGCTTTGCAAGATGAGGGAGAGTCTAATAGAGTGAGGTGTCATGGCACAAGTGATGCCCCTTATGTTTCCATTTTATATAAGCAGTCCATTAATTGCTTACGTACACATCAATATACAGATGTATGATTTAAAGGTTCTCCATCTGTATTTTCTTTTTTATATCGCCCTGGTTTTACATGTATGCCACGCCAGTGCTCGAAGTGGAAATTTGAAAGTGGGGGTATGGAAAAACAAAGGACTTATTTATGCACGCGCCGAAGGCGCGCGCGCTCTGAAAAAGGGGGCGTGGCCACTGAAAATGGGGCGTGTCTTTAAGTGTAGCGTACCATACCACATACCCCTTATATACCACACTAGTAGGACCCCTTATACTATGTAGTACTAGTGCCCCTTGCACATTGTGCCACACTGTAGGAGCCAAAATTCAAGGACAGCAAGGACAAACGGACAGAGTGACAGAAGAGAGAGACTGACAGCGGGAACACAGAGAGAAAGTGACAGGGACAGCCACATATGTATATTGGGCATCACGGTGTGTGGCAAATGTATAATGAGCATTACTGTGTTTGGCATATGCTCATTATAGATTTGCCACACACCATGATGCACAATATACATTTGCCACACACCGTGATGCCCAATATACATTTGCTACACACCGTGATGCCCAATATACATTTTCTACACACCGTGATGCCCAATATACATTTGCTACACACCGTGATGCCCAATATACATTTGCTACACACCGTGATGCCCAATATACATTTGCTACACACCGTGATGCCCAATATACATTTGCTACACACCGTGATGCCCAATATACATTTGCCACACACCGTGATGCCCAATATACATTTGCACCACACCGTGATGTCCAATATACATTTGCCACACACCGTGATGCCCAATATACATTTGCCACACACCGTGATGCCCAATATACATTTGCCACACACCGTGATGCCCAATATGCATTTGCCACACACCGTGATGGGTGAGAAGGAGGCTAAGCAGAGGAGAGGAGTAGTGGAAGAGGAGAAGGGGGAGAGGAGGTAGGGGTAAGGGTAGGGGAGGAGGTATGGAGGAAGAGGAGCGGAGAAGGGAGTGCAGTACAAGTGGGCGCTGTGTACCTCCTGTCACGATCAGCAGGTAGTTGCTCCTGTTCCCGGGTCTGCTCCTGTTTTTTTCTGCTCCTGTTCCCAGGTCTGCTACACTCCCCCCCCCCCCCCCCCCCCTTGCAGTGCAGGGTCCCCGGCAGCTTTTGTTCCCTGGCGCCACACTTTCTTCTTGGCACCGGGTATTCTTCTCCTGTACCCCAGGCAGGGTCCCTGGAAATCTAGGAAAGAGAGAGAAGTGTGGTGAAAGTGGTGGGGAGGAGAGAGATAGAGGAGGAAGAGAGAGCGAGGGAAAGAGAGGGGGAGAGGAGGAGGGGGTGAGAAGGAGGGGAAATGAAGGAGGGGGAGTGGAAGAGGAGGACGGAGAGTGGAGGAGGGGAGAGTAGGTGAGGAGGAGGGGGAACAGAGGAGAGGAGGAGAGGAGGAGAGGAAGAAAGGAGGAGGTGGGGGAGTGGTGGAGGAAGGGGAGCGTAGAGGGGGTGAAGGAGAGGGGGAGCGGATGCAGAGGAAAGGGGGTGAGGAGGAGGGGAAGCAGAGGAGGAGGTGGTGGGGGAGCTAAGGAGAGGAGGAGGTGGTGGGGGAGCTGAGGAAAGGAGGAGGAGTGGAGGAGAGGAGAAGGGAGAGCAAAGGAGGGGGAGAGGGGGTGCGGAGGATAGGGAGTGAGTATGAGGGAAGCAGAGGAGAGGAGGAGGGGAAGCAGAGGAGCACAGGAAGGGGAGCAGAGCAGGTGGTGGGGGAGCTGAGGAGAGTAGAAGGGAGAGCATGGGAAGGGGAGAGGGCCTGAGGAGGAGGTTAAGCAGAGGAGGGGAAACGTGTAGAAGAGGAAGAATGTAGAAGAGGAGGATGAGGAGGGTGGGGGAGAGGAGGATGAGGAGGGTGGGGGAGAGGAGGATGAGGGGGGTGGAGAGGAGTAGGAGGGAGTCGAAAGGAGTGGACATGCGGTGGATGAGCCTCCTGTCAAGATCAGTAGTGTCATTATTTCTTGCTCCTTCTCCCGGGCCTGCTGCATACTCTCTCCCCCCGGCACTAATCATCTGCATCTCATTCATATATACTACACGCACTGCCGCTCCCATTCATACTCTATACACTGACGCTCTCATTCATACTCTATACACTGATGCTCTCATTCATCCATACTACATGCACTGACGCCCTCATTCATACATGCTACACACACTGCCTCCCTCATACATACTACACACACTGCCGCCCTCATACATACTACATGCACTGACGCCCTCATTCATACATACTACACACACTGCCGCCCTCATACATACTACACACACTGCCGCCCTCATACAATACATACTCTATACACTGACGCTCTCATTCATACTCTATACACTGACGCTCTCATTCATCCATACTACACGCACTGACACCCTCATTCATACATACTACACACACTGCTGTCCTCATACATACTACACACTGCTGGCCTCATACACGCTGCACACTCTGCCTGCCTCATACACGCTGCACACACTGCCGGCCTCATGCACGCTGCACACACTGCCGGCCTCATGCACGCTGCACACACTGCCGGCCACATACACGCTGCACACACTGCCGGCCTCATACACGCTGCACACACTGCCGGCCTCATACACACTGCACACACTGCCGGCCTCATACACGCTGCACACACTGCCGGCCTCATACACGCTGCACACACTGCCGGCCTCATACACGCTGCACACACTGCCTGCCTCATACACGCTGCACACACTGCCAGCCACATACACGCTGCACACACTGCCGGCCTCATACACGCTGCACACACTGCCTGCCTCATACACGCTGCACACACTGCCAGCCTCATACACGCTGCACACACTGCTGCTCTCACTCAAACATACATACACTCACTGCTTCCATACATATATCCATCCCACCACACCACACCACACCACATGGCAAGGCATACTGAGACCTCTACACTACCTGTTGTCCTCTGGCTGCAGTATAAAACTGGTGGCGGCGGGGGTCCCTGCAGTGAATAAGAAATAATTAGCGATATGCGGCGGCGCGGGAAGCGCTTCTGTTTTGAAAACACTGGCCGCACGCTGATTGGCTGAATCTCAGCCAATCAGCGTGGGCCAGTGTTTTCAAACCCGGCAGCGCTTCCCGCACCACCCGGCGGATAGCGCTAGTTATTTCTTATTCACTGGAGGGACCCACCACCGCCGCCAGCTTTATACACAGCGCCGCAGGTACCCGCACGGCAAGGACACCACTGCAGGCTCCTGTCAGAAGCCGGCATGGACCCCCTGCCCGCTCCCCAGACGGCGCAGCAGGTACCTCCTTTGCACGGGGGCGAGGGGCAAACTGCCACCCTCCAGTGGCCGGCGACCTAGGCAAATGCCTAGACCTGCCTAGTGGTGGCCCCGGCCCTGTATACCGATAACAAGCAACCCAATCAGTGGGTTTGTGGGGCCATTTTGCAGCCGGGGAAGGGAGTGGGGGTAGGAATTAGTTGGGGGGGGGGGGGGGTTAGGATTAGGCTACGTAGAGAGAAGACTAGATTTATGTACTTAGAAGAGGGCGTTAGGCTGCAGGCCAGTGTGGGGTTAGGTTTTGGCGGTGGGCTACCATGGTTAGATTTAGGGACTAGAGGCCAGGCTGCGGGGGGGGGGGGGGGGGTTGTAAGGGGATAGGGGATGCAGGATACGGGATTCTCCATATTGGGATGCTGTGGTCAGTATTTTGATCGACAACATCCCCACCGCCAGGATACTACATGTATTCTGTAACAAGGGACAGGGCTAGAACAGAGGGAAGGTTCAGAGAAAGGACAGAGGGAACAGAAGAGAGGAGTGACCGGCACAGTACAGTGGTTACAGGATAGAGACCGGAGAGAGGACATAAAGCTCTGTGACATAGTGGACAGGGACAAAATAATTTGGACAGGGACAGAGTTCCGGGACAGAGGGGACGTCACATGACAGAACAAAGACAACAGGGAAAGGACAGAGGTGGTAGGACCAGGTCAAGGGGACATGAAAGAATAGTGGGGTCAGGATGGAGGCAGGAGTGACAGGGACAGTGCAGAGGGGGGGAGAGAGGTGGCATGCTGGTTGTAACAGGAAGGTTTTTTCTTTAATGTACTCACTAGCAGTTCTGCGGGTGATCCTTCTGTCAGCCGGGACTGGGATCTGCAGGTCTGACTCCTGGATCCATCTCTTGCAGGGCAGTCCCAGGGCGCATGCACCTTCCCCTGAGCACCAGTCAGGGAGGCCGTGGCTGGGAAGCGGGCAGCCAGTGAGTGTAGTAAGCGATCACAGGATGCTTTACCCTGTTACTGCCTCTGTCTCCATCTCCTCTGTGGGTAGGGAATGCTGCTGTATGTGACAGCCAGCAGCGGGAGCCGCTGGCTGTTATCACTGAAGGTCAGGGACAGGATGCTTTACCCTGTTACTGCTGCAGACGCAGCACAGCTATTGCTGCTGTCTCCGTCTCCTCCGTTGGTAGGTGATCCTGCTCTATGTGACAGCCAGCAGCTGGAGTCGCTGGCTGTTACCACTGAAGGTCAGGGAGGAGGGTGTGGGGGGGGTGACAAAGATGCTGCTGAAACACCGGGAGGCAATGGAGCCAGTGTCCGCCACTGCCCCCACTCCCTCCTGGAGCTCGCCTCCAGCACACACATGCGAGTGCAGGGACACTGGCTGCCTTTACTCCACCGCTCCCTCCTGGTGCTAACCACTAAGACACAAATGCTGCTGCAGGGACACTGGCTACAGTACTGGCCGCACTTTACTCCCCCCCGCAGCCGCTCGCTGACAGGCTGCAGGGACACTGGCTGCGCTCACTCCGCTGCCTCCTTTAGACATCCACATGGCTGCTGGCTGACAGGAACAGTGGCCGCAGCACCCCGTCACAGCGCTGCGGCTCCCCAGGGAGACGCTGCGCACAGTTTGGGAACCACTGGACCACACCATTAGTGTAAAAAAATAAATAAAAAAAAAGGCATTTCCGGGTCAGTGGAGGAAAGGTGACGGTATGACATACCGTCCCATACCGCCCCACTTCGACCACTGTGCCACGCTATATAATGAGAATAGTAGTGAAAGTGAAGTATGGTGTAATAAAGGTATGTTACCATAGTATGACATTAGAGAAGAATCATTTGTGCACAATTATACATTTACAAATTACAAATAAAGTACTTTTATACCAAATGTCAATATCATTTATTATCACTATCCCACCAACTGGAAAGACTGGCTTGAACAGGGTTAAGTGTTGTGACTTCACTTTTCAGCTGCTTACCAAGATCACTGCATCAGTGTCAGATTATCCTGCAGAAGATAAATCCATAGCTAATCTCTCACAACCAATGGCATTACATTTTCTTTTTTTCGACTCTACATTTAATGGGGAAAAATTAAATATCCCGCAAAAAGTAAAGGATTTTTCATAATGACTATAGTATAGCCTGCTGTAAAGTTTTCTTACTTTTGCAGTCTGTTACTTAGTTGTAATAGTTTAGTAAATTATAAATACAAGCAGGTTCTTAAACTGTATTTATGAAATCCTGTACATGTATATCTGGTAGTCTGTGGTAGGGTATATTGCCTTCAGAACAATAAGGTGCCCCAGCCTGCGAGGTTTAAATCATGCTCTGAAGGAAAGGCCTTTGCTGAACCTGCATATAAACTTTATGTGCTGTAAAAATGTATTTAACCTCTGTGACCCAGCTAGCAGGATACTCATTATGTAAAAGGAACAGGACATTGTACTAATCTTCAGAGCTTAAGACTCACAAGCAGTGCAGTTTACTGAGTGCACATGAAGGAAGTATTTTGTAGCGGAAGCATACAAGGTACAGTGTTTACATTGTAATAAAATGCAGCAACTTAGTCCAGTAATTACTGAATAAAATATTTTTTATTTATCTTTTGTAAAACAGATTGAGGGTACTATTTATGAATGAAAATGGTGATGATATCACCAAGTCTATGGTTGGATGAAGAGCCTGGGGTTGAAAATGTTTTACGGCCTATACTGAGAAGGGGAGGAGCTGTGATCAGTGATGTGTGGGTGTGGTCAGTGTGGACTGGGTGTGTACACTCACTACGCCATTTGATTTTGCTATGTAAATTCACTGATGACATCCTCCTGACCTATTATTCCTTTGTTCCCGTGCTTCTAAACCTCTTTTCAGGTATCCATTATTACTCATTTGAAAATGTAATATTGTTCTCAATAAAAAACTATGAAAATATTAATAATCAGATGCCCCCTCTCCCCTTGGACATTCATTCTTGCTTACTAATATTACCTCAAAGGGCCTAATTTAAGTTTGGGGGTGCTGAGGTAATGAGGGATGATGAATAATGTCTCTGAGCGGGTCTTTGAACTTGCAGTGAGTTCAAAACATCATTATCACTATTGATAATAATGTAATGACGGTACTCTTTACCTAGAACGGCGCCCGTCGCGGGCATCGCGGGTACATTTATGTATGGCCGCGACGCGACCGACGTGATGCCCGCGATTTCCCATTGAAACCAATGTTAAACTTTGAAATCGTGTCGGTCGCGTCGCGGCCGTCCATAAATGTACCCGCGATGCCCGCGACGCGATGCTCCCGATTTCCCATAGGAATCAATGTTAAAAGGCGCGATGGACCCGATTTTACTGTTAAATGGCTCAATCCACCCGATTTGGCCATAGGAATCAATGTTAAATGGGCCACAGAGCCCATTAACCCTTAAATGTCCCCCCAAATTTTTAACGCCACCCCACGATCCACGCCAACCCGAAGCGTGGCGAGCGCAGCGAGCCCGCGAGGGGCGGCGGTACGCGTCCTCCGACCTTTTCATGCCCTACTATCCACTAGGGCGTGGTGTGAGAATATAATAGTGTGGCGAGCGCAGCGAGCCACCGAGCCCGAAGCGTGGCGAGCGGACGCGGATACCTTCACAGGTAGACGCGTCCCCTCGCGGGCTTCACAGGTGTCCGTGGCGAGGTGGACACCTGTGAAGCCCGCGAGGGGACGCGTCTACCTGTGAAGGTATCCGCGTCCCCTCGCGGGGCTCGCTGCGCTCGCCACGCTTCGGGCTCGGTGGCTCGCTGCGCTCGCCACACTATTATATTCTCACACCACGCCCTAGTGGATAGTAGGGCATGAAAAGGTCGGAGGACGCGTACCGCCGCCCCTCGCGGGCTCGCTGCGCTCGCCACGCTTCGGGTTGGCGTGGATCGTGGGGTGGCGTTAAACATTTGGGGGGACATTTAAGGGTTAATTTGGCCTATTTGGCCCCAAATCGGGTCCATTGAGGCATTTAACAGTAAAATCGCGGTCAATCAGCCGTTTTAACATTGTTCCCTATGGGAAAATCGCGGTGATCGCGGTCATCGCGGGCATCGCGGCCATCCCGATTTACCCGCGATGCCCGCGATGACCGCGATCACCGCGATTTTTACCCCCGACGCCCGCGATTTCAATCGCTGGCGCCGTTCTAGGTAAAGAGTACCGTAATGACAAATGGACTCCTCAGTCTTACTTTACTTCTGTATTTGTTCCCAATTGTAAAGTGTATTGGAGAATGATGGCATTAAAAAACTAAGGGTGAAATTTAATAGGATAAGAAATTCAGAAAGTGAGAGATGTGGTAGGAAATCGACAGTTTTTTTTAAAGCGGCAATCATTTACACTGCAAATTTGCTGCCTAGCGATCCCATAAATGCCACCCACCACCTGGCCGAATGCTCCCCCTTACTGGATCTCCCCTTTAGTAATAAAAGTCTGTCTATACTGACTTTTATTTCCATCGCTGTGACGTCAGCCGCCCACCCCAAGAAGGCATCGCCGTGCCAGCTTCTACTGGGGAACACCCAGGGTTTTTATGGGGACACCAATAACATGCTGGTCATTCTCCTGCTGACGACCCCTGCTGCGCTCCTGTAAGCAACTAATGTGCAAAAATATGCTAATGCTGAGGTCTCCTGGAAACGTATTAGGCTGTCCATCAGCGGCTTCACAGGTCCCACCGTCTGCAGACACAGTTGCAGTACTTCCCACAAATCATTCAGTCATACTGCTGAGCGGTACTATGGTCATGCAGCATGGTTACATGAAGTAAGACACCAGAGCCTTTTCTACTGAGTAATCACACTCAAGTTGTCGCCTACAAATGGTCCCGACCTGTCAATCACTTTGCAAATAAATCCTCCATGTGATCACTGTCTGACCACCATCACAAATCCATAGTAGCATATGCGCAGTGTGGATTAATGCGTACATCTCTGTATCAGGCTCCATGTGTCTTCAGAGAAAGCGCACTCTAACATTTCACATACTCTGGGCCCTTTCGCTGACATCTAGGAATACTCTGGAATCCTTCTCCCGAATAGATTTGTTTACTGGATGGATAAACAGATAATAGATTTCTTCCTACAGCAAAGATCACCATAGTACAGGCCTGGCCGACCTTTGGCTCTCCAGCTGTTGTGAAACTACAAGTCCCAGCATGCCTTGCCACAGTTCTTTCTATTAGAGAATTCGAAACCTTTGGCAATGCATGCTGGTATTTGTTGTTTCCCAACAGCTGGAGGGCCACAGGTTGGCCAGGCCTGCCATAGTATGAGAATGCCAATATTGCCATCTACCAGCCTTTTCCTATGCTGTTCAGGAGGCGCTTCACAGAGACAGCTGTTCTTCCATTATTCATCTCTATAGGCTGATACATGACATATTAATGTTAAGGAAAAACTACCCACTTACCTCCTGCAGATGTCAGCAAGAAGACAGAAGATATATGTGACATTTGTTCTGTTCTGCTGTCTTTTCTACAGAATCTCATTATGTCAGATTATTCTTTCCATATTGTTGTATGGCTCTCAGCTATATAGTATCCAACATGATGCTAGTTATAGGGGGAAATTTACTAAAGGAAATTTGTAAAAAATATGTGTATTTGTATCCAGAAATACACTTTTTTTTTACATTTACTATCCCGAAAATACGGCAATTCGTATTCGTATTGATAGCACATCAATACGAATACGAATTGCCGCATTTTCGTGATAGTAAATGTTCAAAATAAGTGTATTTCTGGATACAAATACACCTATTTTTTTTACAAATTTCCTTTAGTAAATTTCCCCCCATAGTATCCATCAGCAGCTTCAGGAATTGCTGTCCCTTAACAATACAATTAAGGCGGGGATTAATAACTGCTTATCTTTCCTTTATTACAAGGGACACGCCTGATGGGTAAGAAGATTGTGCCAATCAGGTAGCTTCTATTGAAATGTGTTATCACGTTCCATTTTACTTTTATATAAAGGTGTCTTGATTTTGCTATGTAAATTCACTGATGACATCCTCCTCACCTATTATTCCTTTGTTCCCGTGCTTCTAAACCTGTTTTCTATTACTCATTTGAAAATGTAATATTGTTCTCAATAAAAACTATTAAAATATTAATAATCAGATGCCCCCTCTTCCCTGGGACATCCATACTTCCTTACTAATATTACCTCAATGGGCCTAATTTAAGTTTGGGGGTGCTGAGGTAATGAGGGATGATGAATAATGCCTCTGAACGGGTCTTTGAACTTGCAGTGAGTTCAAAACATCATTATCACTATTGATAATAATGTAATGACAAATGGACTCCTCAGTCTTACTTTACTTCTGCAGTGTATTGGAGAATGATGGCATTAAAAAACTAAGGGTGAAATTTAATAGGATGAGAGATTCAAAAAGTGAGAGATTTGGTAAGAAATCTCCAGGTTTTTTTTTAAAGCGGCAATCATTTACACTACAAAATCAAACTGGTTTGGCAGTGTAAATGATTGCCGCTTTAAAAAAACCTGGAGATTTCTTACCAAATCTTTCACTTTCTGAATCTCTCATCCTATTAAATTCCCCCCTTAGGCTCCTTATAACCTTCTTATTACTCAAATGGGATATTTTATCCTGTTTTGACTTCTCCCTGGTTTCCAATGTTGGGCATTATTTACAATTGTGCTCAACAACTCTTCTCACCTAGGACCCCACAATCCATTTTATTTAGCAGGACCTTTCCTGCTCACCTATATAGTGTTCACCAGACAAGTACATATTGCACACATGTAAAATGAACCACAGATATGTGCTTTATATAAATTCATACAGGAAAATATGAATATATTTCAAATGAAATAAGCCCCACAGCATCTGATAGATATTTGGTGATCTTTAGAAACACACCGTAGTTACCAGAAGAAGCCATTACCATTATGTATATAAGCAAACTGCTGTGAATGGCATAATTACAGGCTATTCCTAGTAGCTCCTGAAAAATTAAGTTGTTTAGTGTTTCTGCCAGTGATCTGCAGTGAAATAACAATTGGAGCTATAAACAATGGTCAATTCAACTCGGAGGTCTGAAAGGATAAGTTATATTCACAGTGTATCTGAGTGACTGTAAGAATGTTTTCTCTCATCCTGCTGGCGCCTAAAAGTAACACTGATTTACATTCTGCATCCACCATTGGGGATAAAGCTTAGGAGGCATTAGATGGAGGCTATTGGATAGTTGGGTTTGGTTACTTTGAAATCACTATGTTATGAAATTTTGTAACTCTTCAGATGCTGCTAACAACCCACTTTCCAGTGTTCTGCTGTCCATATCTGGCCTGGTAAGCAACAAGGAGTTAATTTGCTGGTCCTGCCATATAAAGAAAATCCAAAGTCATGGAAGGGTGTCATTCATCATCTGTCCTTGTAGGCTGCTCTTGAGACCCAGCATATACAAACTATTAATCTTCATCGCCTGGCATGACATGTTCTTGTGGCTTATTTACTTCTATGGAGTGGCTTTACCTTCTGTCTGAGCAAATAGCAGAAAAAGGAGACTATTGCAAACATGGGCGCCTTAACATTTGTACAAGCTGAGGTTTCAGAATACATGCTTGGCTGTTTGCTTTGGAGTCCACACAATGCTAGACAAACATTGTATTACATGAGCCTTTCCTGTTGGAGTTGGAGCCGTGTTGTAATCTGTGGCTTTGATTGGTATATTCCCCCCCTACTAATCGCACACAGACAGAGGTGGATCAAGGTACCAGGAAACCAAGTGGATGTGCTGTTGTTATGATACTGAATGCCTCCCAACCATGTGTCTGCTTGTTCCAAGGATCTGTTACAAATAAGTGTGACTACATGTCAGCTACATGTTCCTGAATTTCTGAAATAGTTGATCTTAAAATGACAGTGTTCTACCATTCAATTTGTCTTACCATTAATAAAACTGGAGATGGAGCAGCTATGTTGAATCTGTGTCACCTCCACCCTTCTACCCACCTCAGCCAATCAGATATAAGTGACAGGTTTGAAGTAATTCCATGAGAGGGGCATGGTTGGAGCTATGGGAAGCCAATGACCCTGCCTTTGTACATTGGTAAAGGGAGGACTCTACAATATATTATGAAACTACTAATTTATATAAAGTGTTCAATGCAAATGTCCTATGACATGCTGTTGAAAAAAAAAGCCTTTGATTATCAGTTCTAGCAAGTTTCTGGGCGATATGACTGCTGTGCTTTTGCAAAGCTCAACATTTGTATCATGAGAAGCGTCATGTTGTTCTTAGAAAGAGAAAAACAGAAAAAGAAAAACAGGTAAAATCCTCCTGTATTGTACCATAAATAAATATTGCAGAAAAGTATAGATGTCTAGTACTGTCCCAAAGGAATAGATCTTGCACTATTAAATTGGTTGAAATGGCTGATTTTTTTTTTCGATTTTTTTTAAGAAAAATTTATAAAAAGCCATTTTTTTATTGAAATAAATACTATAATTTGGGTTGCATAAAATTTAAAAGATAATTTTGTGGTAATTTAAATCCTTTTTAGTAAATTAAAACACCCATAACTCCCATCTGAATTCATTACAACGCATGTCCCAATAATAAAACACCGCCATATACCTAGATTTTATCCCAATAGTGACATATAATTATTTTTAGAATCGAGCTAATAAAAAAATTCTAATTGCCTAATTGAGTAGGAAACAGGCACAACTTCGTGGAATAGAGATGTAAGTCTTCCATAAGAAGTTTGCAGATCTGTGAGATGGCGTGTGTGGGAGGGCATGGTATAACAACATAAAGGCTCAAAGGATTTTAGGGACCTGCACAGGGTCTAAGTGTGTTACGAGGTGCAGGTAGTTGTGTATCTACAGGTATCTCCATTCCTCAATTGCAGAGAGACCCTATTTGGTTCCCACATTTTCAAAAGAGTGCATGCTTCTGTGGTCCACCAGCTGAGTGGTAAAAGTCCTCAGCACTAAAGGGCAAGGGCATAACTCCCTGAGGCAATGGAGGCTTCAGCCTCTGGGTTCCGAGTCCTGGAGGGGTCCCTGCATGTACTCAGTCTGTGCTGAAGCAACAATGCTGCTGGACTCTGAGATGATATACACGAGTGAATGTTAACACACCATATTTGGGGTGGGGGCACCACACTCCAACTTGCCTCCGGGCAACTGAAATTAACTTACGCCCCTGCTAACAGAGTTTGTCTACATATGTCAGTGATGAGTCTTTCGCTTAACCACATTTACAGGTGAAATACCACTGAAGAGATGCTTAGAAATGTCCCGTGTGGTGAGATCATGCTTACATTGGTTACATGCTAACATGCGTACTGGTTTCAGCTCAATATTGATGATGGTTGTATAGTGTGATTGTCCTTTACCTCCATGTCATGCAGCCCCCATATGTGGGGTACATTATTTAGTACTGGTACTTCATGCTTCCAAATATACCACATGGACCTGGCATAGTGTCTTTGTGTCAGTTGCTCCTGGTAAATGTACAACTCAGATTCTACTAATGAAGTTCTCCATGAAGACTATATTATTTCATTCCTCAAGTCCAGGTATTGGTCATAGTGCGTGTCACTGTCATTTCAAATATTTTTGTGGTAAAGTGACCATTTTCATAGATAAATTAATCTTAATAATATAATATTTTCTTCTATCTGTGTCTATGTCTACTGATGTCATTCTTGAGACAATGGGTACCTTTAATTTCAAATGAAAGATGGACTTTGTACCAGCGGGCTTCCAGTTACCACTATTTCTGGGGTTTTCGTTTCTCCTGATGTTCTAGTAGAGTACCCATGAGACCTTATCAGATGCTCCAGGGAGGCCTAGGTCATCTCCAACTGCTCTCCTTTAAATGTACACTCCCTGAATTGTTATACAGATGCCCAGTGTGTTTATTGGTAACATATCCCTCGACTACTTAGAATGAGAGACAAACATTTTTACCTTTGGGCCAGCAAGACGGGCCACTTTAAAAGGAGACTATTGTAAAGTGTGAAGTTGGGTCATATCTAGGGCTAGTTTACAAAACTGCACAGGCTAGTACCTAATTTTGCACCCACATTTTTATGTTGAAAGAGATGGTGATAGAGTATTTATTTTGTAGTAAGCTGGACTTTGAAGTGATGTTGAGACTGTTTTGATTATGTGCATTTTGATGTGTATCCATAAAACTAGCTTCTTATCTTTTAATGGACAGTTCCAAAGATCATAAAGTGGTTGTGTCCCTGTAAATACACTAGACAAACAAATAAGTGCACTTGCACAAGTAGAGAGAGCACTGTTTCATTGTCATTGTAGTTGCTGTGAGCTGTTATTAGATACTGTACCCACAAGTCATTAATGGCATTTGCAAGTGCATTCACACTGGGCCTCCCACTACAACTAATGTCTGAGAAAAAAATAAAGAGAATATCAACGGAAAGGGGGGTTGTAAGATAAAAGTGGGATGAAAAGAGAAGAACAACGGTGAAGCTTCAAATTATCTGTTTAACTGGAGCCTCTAGGGTTTGATATGTCAACGAGCATTGAAAAGAGTGGAGAAGTGGACCAATGGAGATGTTGCACAAATTAGCTTGTACCTATAATTTTATAGAATATACTGGATCAGTGCAATCTGAAAACTGAATAACTGGTTAATATGGGCAAATTCTCCACTAGATCACTTCTCCATTCCTTTCACTGCTTGATACCTCAACCACATATGCCACAAAATCTATAGAAGACTTTTCGATCCATGTAGTTATATATAAATAAGTTATATATAAATATATTTTGTTAGAATAACTACATTAATCATAAATAAGAGCTTTAATAAATGAGCATGCCGATACCTATAGGCCCCATATACAATAAATAACTTCAAGACACACACTGACCATGTTAACCATATATTACACACTTACATACTGTACTTACCTGCCTTGTCCCTGGTATTGGATATTCCCCTTGTCCAGTGGAAATCCAAGGCATCATTTGGTCCTCTTCTCCAGTAGCATCCATAGAGCTGCATAAATTGCAATTCAGATAATTGGAAGGGTCCCATCCTTAGTAATCCACATGAAGTGTGTCCCTTGTAGCATTACCCCTATCCCTACCCCTGCTATGGAACCCATTGCGCGGTTTAAAAGTATGGGGCCTATAAAAAAAGTCCCAGTATTTTTAGAACTATGGGCTCCTCAGAGAGCCGAGGCTGTTTATGCTTGTGGGGTAGGGGGAAGGATCCACAATTATTTTATGATTTGTAACTAATTTTTTTAACCCTACACAGATTGCACTGCCTTCTCAAAACATGCTTATCAGGAAGGCTTCAATTTGCAAAGTGTATTTTGATTCCAGTTTAGTCCATGTTTAAAAAGCACAATTCTTAGTAAATTTCCGTGTTGTATTCTTTACTATTGAAAGCACTTTTGTGTTGGCTTGGTGGTGTAATGCTTTCTATTTGCAGAGTCAGACGCAAATCCTGATTTTACTCCCCTGCTTGCCTTTAGTAAATCTCTGAGTAAACACGCCAAGAATGCAATCTCATGCAAACAGGATTGTTAGAATATTTACCCCTAATAGTAAATTCGTAACATTTAATAATATTACTGAAAAAGGGATATAAAGCTATGCTAGCTATAATTACAATTTTAGTTTCTGCACCAATCTGACTGTATGAAAAGAGAATTATTAAGAATTCTAGCTTTACATTGTTGCATTAAAAAAAAGATTTGCAATACCTGCAAAGGGAAGGAACCAGAAGCGTAACTCTGGGAGACACTGGAGTCATCTGCCACCGGGCTCTTGCTCCCAAAGGGGCATCTCTCCTCCCCTGCAAGTTTGAATCAGTTAATTGAAAGCCGTCAATATCACTTCTGTGGCTGACTCTCCCTCCAAGCAGGACCATAGATGACACACTCTCCTTATTGTATAAATACTATACATAACATGAATACATACATTTATGTATGGCGCTGTGTATGTGTGTGTGTGGGGGGGGGGGGGGGGTTTCCAATGTCTCCAGGCAACTGGGACAAACTTACGCCACTGGAAGGAACAACACATTAAGATGTCTACATCACATGGATCACTAGGTAAATATGCAGATACCATTACAGATAATCTGGGACTGTAGTTTCATTGTGTAGGGCATTATTGTTATTGACATGTCCCTGTCACCAGAAATGAACCACGTCACCTAATGAAATGCACTTCTGTGTTGTCGTGTTTTGCCATAATTGTAAACACAAGGCTTTTGAATATATATTTGACAAATAAGGGTTGGCTGCAGTCTCTGTATATGGCTAATACAGCTTGAAATGGCCTGTTTCCAGGGGGGAACAATACGTTACTTCCTGCCAGACAGATGCCAAAACTAATGTTTTTAGTGCCTACGGAATCCTCTGGACCCAGCACAGAGTCGCCTGGATAGCAGATCGGAGTGTTGGAATAGAGGAAAGAAAGTTCATACTTTATCGGCTAGAAGAATAAACAGATAAAACGGAAACACAATATAAATTTCTGGAGTGCTAATAATGGACCCTATAATCTCATATACTCGCACACTTCCTGCCATTCAAACAGCCAAAAGCTCTTCATTTGCAATTGTACAGCCTTTGCTATTCATTTCTTTTAGCACCTTGTTATTTATAAACACATTACGTTATTAGGAGGAAGAACCATATTACCGACATCCATTGTCATTTTAGGAATAACATTGTAACATCCTAATGGCTTCAATAATTCATTAGTGTAGAATAGTATGACTGTAAATAAAGATATTAATGGAAAACTAAGGTTTTTCTTTTTAATTTAAGTAGGTAAAAAAGACTCAGAATAATGTAATTGATTATCTGTGTAATCCTTTAATTTACTTTATATATATTTTTATTATTATTATTATAATTGTATTTAAAAACACAAGTGTTTCGCAGCGCTGTACAAAGGAACAGTACAGGCAGACAAAACTTGGCATAACATTGAATAAATAACAAAAATAGAGTACAATTTAAGAGCGCCACAGTTCAATACACATTACAGCTTAAAATATAAGTAATGACGACTCAATCAATATACTATAAAAGGCTTGAGGCCAATGATGGAGATGAGTATGAGGACAAAGATGGTCACTGAGTGTTTTGAGTATAGGAGAGCTGTGAGTGAAATGTGAAGAGAAGAGGGCTTTGATAACAGGAGGGAAGATGGCCCTGCTCGGAGGAGTTTATAATCTAGTAGGAAGGGGAGACAGACAGATTACAAGAGGTACAAGCAAGTGGGTGGTGGCTAGATAGCAGGATATAAACAGGCAATGGGTAGGACCAGATAGTTCATGCAGTGGAAGGGTACTCTTTGATGAATAGGTGAGTTTTCAGTGACTGTTTGAAGCTTTGCAAGGTCGGAGAGAGTCTAATGGAGCGAGGGAGTGCGTTCCACTGAAGGGGTGTAGTACGGGCAAAGTCCTGTACTCTAGCATGGGAAGCAGTGATAAGGGTGGAGGAGAGACGACAGTCGTCAGCCGACCGTAGAGGGCGGGAGGGTGTATGAATGGAGATGAGGTTAGAGAGATATATGGAGCGATGGAATTAGAGATGGGCCTGTATGTGAGTGTGAGGTGTTTGAAGAGGATTCTGTAGGGGAATGGGAGATTTTGTTGAAGGGGAGTGGTAGAATTAGAGCGGCAGGAGAGAAAGATAAGCCTGGCTACAAAGTTGAGGACAGATTTGAGAGGAGCCAGTTGGTATCGAGCGAGGCTGGTGAGGAGAGCTTTACAGAAGTCAAGCCGTGAGATGACCAGTGAGTGGATGATAAGCTTAGTTGCACTCTGTGAGAGAAAGGGCCTGATGCGAGCAATGTTGCGTAACTTGAACCGGCAAGAATGGGCCAGGGCTTGGATGTGGGGTGCAAAGGAGAGGGAGGAGTCGAGAGTGACACCCAGGCAGCAGAGTTGGGGAACGGGGGAGATGATGGTGTTGTTAACAGTGATAGAAACATTAGTAGGGGGCATAGCTCTGGGTGGGAGAAAGATAATAATTTCGGTTTTGTCCATATTCAGCTTCAGAAATCGCTCAGATATCCAGGAGATGGCAGAGAAGCAGTTGGAAACCTGAGAAAAAACAGTGGGGGGACAAATCAGTAGAGATAGATCTGGGTGTCATCAGCATAGAGGTGATAGTGGAAGCCAAAGGAGTTAAGGAGTGCACCCAGAGAAGAGGTGTACAGGGAGAACAGAAGGGGGCCAAGGACAGAACCCTGAGGGACCCCGACATGAAGGATGGAAGGTGGTGAGGTGGAGCCAGAGGCAGAGACTGAGAAGGAACGGTTGGAGAGGTAAGAGGAAAACCAGAGGCCAATGTTTTGGAGTGTGTGGAGGAGGAGAGGGTGATCCACAGTGTCAAAGGCAGCAGATAGATCCAAAAGGATAAGCAGGGAGAAGTGACCCTTGGATTTGGCTGACAGCAGGTCATTGGTGACTTTTACTAGGGCAGCCTCAGTGGAGTGAAGTGGGCGAAAGCCAGATTGAAGGGAATCAAGGATGAAGTGGTAAGACAGGTAGCTGGTGATACGCCTGTAAAGCCTGGTTTTTTAAGAATAGGTGAGACCAGAGCATGTGGGTGAGGGAAAGATGCCAGCAGAAAGAGATAGGTTAAAGAGGTGAGCAAGGTGGGAGCAGCCAGTGGGGGGAGGGAACTGAGGAGATGGGAGAGGAGAGGGTCCAAGAGACAGGTAGAGGGGGGAGAGGATGAGATGAAGGAGTGGACTTCCTCAGCTGTAGTAGGGCAGAAGGATGACAGAGTGGGGTAGTTGGGAGGGGATGATGATTGGGGTGGGTGGGCAGCAGAGGGGGTATGGGAGGAGATATCATGTTGGATTATCTCAATTTTAGAGAGGAAGAAGGAGGCAAAGTCAGTGGAAGTGAAGGATGAAGGTAGGAGGGGTGGTGCAGGGTGAAGTAGAGTGTTGAAAGTTTCAAAGAGACGGCGGGGATTGGAGGAATGAGAAGAGATGAGAGATTTGAAAAAAGATTGTTTGGCAGAGGTAGAGAGCAGAGAGTAGGAGGAGAGAATAAACTTGAAATGGAGGAAGTCTGCCAGAGAGTGAGATTTCCTACAAAGGCGTTCAGCAGAGGTGGCACATTTTTGCAAGAATCGTGTTATTTTGTTGTGCCAGGGTTGGGGTTTAGAGCGTCGGAGGGGGACAGTGTGGAGGGGGGCTACAAAGTCAAGAGCAGAAGAGAGAGAAGAGTAATAGAAAGAGGCAGCCTGGTTGGGGCAAGTCATGGTTGAAAGAGGAGAGGAAAGTCTCCAGGAAAGACAGGACAGTAGGGTCAAGAGACCCAAGGTTACGTCTGGTGACTGTAGGTCTGGGCAATGAGGGGAGAGGGGAGGATGAGAGGGTGAAAGAGGGCAGATTGTGGTCAGAGAGTGGGAAGGAAGAATTAGAGAAATCAGAGAGATTACAATGGTGGATGAAGACTAGGTCAAGGGAGTGTCCGAGATTATGAGTGGGGGTGGAGGTCCATTAAGTCCAAAGGAGGTGGTAAGGTCAAGGTCAATATTTCAGACCACACATGTCATTATTGGCTTCATTTACCAGTCAAGCATATCCATTTGTGATTTGGAGAATTACGTTTTTAAGCTCTGGGATCCAGATGGTAAGTTGACAGTCAATAGGTCAACACCATTTGGTCAACATGCATATGGTAAACACCATCAAATAGTCGCCACAAGCAAAAGGTCAAAATGGCTATGGTCGACACCAGTGGCAGCTCCAGAGGAGGGGCTGCGGGGCACATCCAAAGCTCAGATAGGGAGCCACAATAACTGACACCTGAAATTGACTAACTGCCAATTGGTGAACTTTGGATTGTGCTGCAGCCCCTCCTCTGGAGCCACTATTGGTCGACACCTGATTAGGTGGTAAATTAGAGTTTTGGGGGATTTTCTTTTTCATTTTTTGAACTGCAAAGCGTGCCGAGCGCAACGAGGCACCTGGCCCAAAGAATGGTGAGTGACGTGAGGGGACGTGGTACACAAATTGGGGGTCCATGTGCTCAGGTGTTGACTGTGACATAAAAAAAACCTGGAAAAACTCATGTTGATCTTTTGATATGTTTACCTTTTCTGCGTCAACCTTTTGCTTGTGCCATATGTTGCCATTATATAACATAAAAGATTATATTACTACTAGGCAGTATCACAAAATACCTGGTTCCACCCTGTGAGTGCCAAGTGAATTTGTAAAAATAGGTGTGAAAATTGGCAAACAAACATTTTTATTCATGATAATGACCAGTAATGTTTACCTTATATAGGAAATATAATATTTTTATACACAACATTTTTTATTTGAATTCATATAACAAATGTGAACGACCATGGCATTTTGAGCGGATATTTTGCACATCTCTCACAAAGCTCTTCGCTTTCAAAGGATTAATGCAGGTAGAAGGTAGTAAATCAAAAGACAGTATTGCTAGTCTATAGATAAACACAGGCATTCTATGTGAAAGACAAAGCATGGTGGGAAAACATCAATACTATGCATGCTGCTAAACTGTCTGTGGAACACTGCTCGTCGGTGCTGGAACCCGGTGATTGGGATAATGCTGGACAGTAGACAGGGTCCTTAGGTGCTCAGTAATAGAGTGGAGCAGAACGTCAATAAAAATATGGATTGCTAAGAAAATCTAGACAACTGTATAAAATGACAAATGTTGTTACATTGTTACAGTATCATAAAAGTTGTTTGAAGCTAAATATATGAGTAATTAAATTACAGATTAATGAGAGATAAATGAATAGTTTATTGCTATGACGCAGAGTGGGTGAGTTGTCAGTTAGGGTTAAAGTGTTGAAAGGATTTAACAATAATGCAAAGAAGTGAGGAGACTTGGAGGGATAAGGGGTGTGGCCGGTCATGGCATAGGAAAGAGGAGGATAATCAAACAGCATAAAAACTGAAAGATATAAAATAACGTATAAGTACCAAAATAAAATTGTAATCAATATAAAGTTAAAAACAAAACAGAGAACTATAAATATAAACATGTGTTTGTGTAAACTTAATCTTACAATCTAAAGTAAATTATGGAATTTGGAATTTAACCCGGTAATTTGCGGGTGGTGTGCACTTAAAAATGACGGGTAATTGCCGGGTGGCTGGTGTGAAAGGGGTATAATGGAGGAAATGGGTTCCCAAATATCAACCTATACTACCCATCTCAGGTAAGCAATTGCATGGTTTGCGATATCTCACACTCCTAGATGGGTTTTTATAGGCTAAATTATTTTACACCCCCTCATTGTCCTCTATATTAGGTTTAGCTCCCTGGGACAGATCATAATTTTTTCGGTTCAGCCCTGTCATCGATTTTAAATGCTCAAAATTGGGACTTTTATAAATCCCATTTTGACACCACCTCTCCCTGACCTTCTTGACTCCGATAAATGTGCCTCTTTAAATGTTGTGCGTGTTAACTACAATTTGTCTTCTGTAGGTAGTTTTACAAACATCCAACTATGCCACTTCTTTAGTTCCTTACCCATTGCTTCGATTACCAGACCCCTGACCCAGGTTGAATCTCAGCCTACACCATCCCCTACGTAGGATTATCTCAGATTTATACACTAATCTACTCCTTGCTAAACTTCCTAGTACACCAAAACATGAAATCCAATGGACTAGAGATCTGGGAGATACACCAGATGAGGAATCTTGGCTGACTATATGTGAGAGGGTCTCCAAAGCCTCTATATCCTCAGTAATTAAAGAAAACGCCTACAAAATGTACTATAGGTGCTACTTGGTTCCGACCCGCCCATGTAAAATGTATAGCCCAGCCTCAGACCAATGTTGGAGAGGATGCGGTGAGGCGAGTACCTTTATCTATATCTGGTGGATGTCCCAAGATTGCCCGGTTTTGGGACGATGTATCTCCCTTGTTATCCCAGTTTCTCCTAGTATATGTTACCAAATCACCATGGTCTTTTCTCCTTGGCTGCCCCATAGATGGTCTTGATATATCCTCAGACAAGCTGTCTGCACATATCCTGAATGCGGCAAGATGTTTAATTGCCAAGCACTGGAAATGTGAGAATTCTCCACCATTTCAGCAACTATTGAATAAGAGCTGGTATGTGGCGGCCATGGAGAGAATATCAGCCTACCTTCCATGACACTTCCCACAAATATTTATCTTTATGGAGTGCCTGTTTTTTATGTAATGCCTCTGTCCCTCATAGATCCCTACCATCTGGTTTCCAGATCGTTTAATTTAACTTATTTGCTTATTTACAATTTAGATGTAGCTATTTTCCCTCATTTTTTTATCCCTACCAGTCCTCTTCCCTTCTTCTATCTTCTCTTTTCTTTTCTGTCATTCTCTTTATTCCTTTTTATATTGATCAATCTATATATTTATATCTTTTCCTTTCATTTGATTATTCGATTAGGTACCATATATCTCAATTAGGTCCTTAGCATCTACAAATTTGATGTGTGGGCTTGGTTCCCGGCCTTCACACCGACCTACTTATTTTTACCTTTATAGTTGGACCCCTTTTATCAATTAAAGATTATAAGTATTAAAAGCGGGTACATTCTTCTGCAATAATTTTTATATTAATGTATTACCAGTGTTTTTTTATTTATTTATTAACAGTTTCTTATATAGCGCACACATATTACGTAGCGCATTACAGAGCATAGTTATAAGCAAAAACACATACCGAATTAAAGTACAAGACAAGTACATGGTTAATATGGATAGTTGCATCAGGGGACAGGACACTGCAGCAATCATCAGGGTGGCAGAGGTTTATATATTCTAAGAAAGGCACAGGAGAGAGGGCCCTGCTCATGAGAGCTTACATTCTAAAGGGGAGGTTTATACTTGTTTGACATTGATCACTATACCCTGAAAGTTATAAATATAGATGGGAAAAAAAGAATCATTAGATGAAAACAAATATTGAAATAAATCTCCAAATCTGAATGTGGGTGCCTTATGTGTAGGAGCAATCCCAAAAATGTTTGCACCCTGGTATCTGGCTTCTTTCCTACTCCTTGACCCCCCTCCATACTCTGTGTTTCCAGTTCTCCCCACTCCTCCAAAACCTTTTAAGCATTGAACATTTAAACCCCACCCATCCATAACACTATGGGCCTTATTCTTGTTCACTCCTTCTGGCAAATTCCTTCTTAGCTGGACAAAACCATGTGCACTGCAGGTGGGGTAGATGTTACTTTTGCAGAGAAAATTAGATTTGGGTGGGGTTTTACTTCAAAGTGAGATCTATATTGCAGTGTAAAAATAAAGCAGTCAGTATTTTCCCTGCACAGAAACAAAATAACTCGTCCAAATCGCATTATCTCTGCACACTTTACATCTTCCCCCCTGCAGTGCATATGGTTTTGTCTATCTAAGAAGGAATTTGCCAGAAGGAGTGAACCAGAATAAGGCCCTATGTCACTGTCTCCAACTAATAAACTGTAATAAACCATTCATCATTGCTCTCAATACACTGGCCATACCCCCACAGCGGTGAGACTGGGTGTGACTCCACAATTGCAGACATTTTACTTCTCTGAGGACATGCCCAGTTTTTGGGGTCATGTAGGAGTCCCGGCGCCAGATGTGAAAATGTTGGTAGGTATGCGTTTGTAGATGTATAGACTGTAGAATATTTAGAAGTTAAAATGTTGCTTAAATGTATATGGTGCTCAATGCCTACCTCCCAAGATTGGTGGTAGTGGAGGAGAGGCCGCTAGGCCATGCCCGAAAATAGGGGGTGTGACCTATGATCATGGACCTCTGCGATGCCACGCCACATCTTCTCTGCTGTGAGGGGCACAGTCATTGCTCTGAGAGCTGCTGGCCATGTCCATCTGTCTATCTGAATAGACGCTGTTCCAAAAAAACAAGACTGTCCCGCAAAAGTCGGGACAGTTCGGAGGTATGCTCAATGCTCCATTGTTATATTTAGTGAAAAAAATAAATGTTCAATGAATAAGTTGAGGGGTTACCTTTAACCATGACAACTATTGTAGGCTGCCATATTAATGCTCTTCTTGCTGACTAAATGATTATTTTGCTTTGCTATGTTAACATCAGATTTACCAGCATGAAACCCAAAATACTTCTCTCTTCGTTTACAAGATTTGGCAGGAAGCAGTAATATTTTAACAGCAAAGTAATTTATCTTGATGATTGCTTTTATATTCTATGTCAAAAATCTGCCTGGGGGTAAACATAATTTTTTGTGTGTCTGTACAGATCTTGGGTCCCTGCCAGAAACATAATTTATGAAGCAGTAGGTGCCTGTCTTTACCTCTACCTGCCGAAAACGACACATCAGGACAAATTACCCTCTTTTCTCTGCAAAAGGTTTTTATTTTCCGGGGGGCATTTTCTGAAAGTGCAAATAGCTTTTCCTGAATAGACTTACATCCAAATGTAGATGAGCCCCAAAGCAGTTAGTAAGAACTAGTGTATATGTTGAGGAAAGACACTGATACATGTCAGGGTTTATTCATGTATTGTGTTTTACAAGTGGTTCGAAGTGGCCACAAGAGGTCGTATTTAATTTGCATATAGCCATAGCGATCATTGGGGTCATTCCGGTTCTCACTCATAGTTGCGAATTCACAATGATAAACATTTTTGCGCATGTGCAGCCACTTGGTGCGAGCGGGCACAGCAAATTGATTATTCGCCGGCCGCTCACACACAGCACTGCGGGTAGAGGGCATGGAGCGGCGGGCCATAGTCGCGCCCATGGTAACGCCCAGCATTTCATGGGTGTTCCCATGAAAACACTTGGCAATCCCATGGTGATTTGCAGATGATGCAGGTACAGGGGGTTAGCAGCTGATGTCAGCGATTATTAGCTGCCCGCCCGTTGCCCGCACAGAGTGCTCACAGGGCACTGTATGACACCAGCGTAAAACATCCATTCGCATGCCTGCGCGGAAACTTGGCGTTTAAGGGGGGCTGACAGACGTGCCGGTGGCTGGCAGCATTTAGTTGTGAATTTCACTTGGCGAATCAACCTAGATGACCTCCATTGTGCTTTATAACTAATGCAGGGAATTCAATGTGTTGAAAAAAAACTTGTATGTATTTTAGGTCTGTTCCATTTTTATATTGTATGAAATCGATTTATCTCAATTGTTACATTAATACCCCTGATGAAGTCTCTAAGAGCCGAAACGCGTTGGTTAATTGTACTAACTGTGAATTGGCTCAAGCAATTGTGAGGAATCTATGAATGTGAAACTATATTACGATTTATGGACTTTTAATAAACAAATTAGGAGCTATTCTTTTACTGATGATTATTATACAGACCTTTATTGGTTACCAAGCGGTGACCAACATATAGGATCCGTTCCTTCTACTGTTGCATATTGCTGATTTCTGATATCTGACAAAAAAGGATCTGGAGGACAGTGGGCAAGCTACATATTTTATTCTTTAAAATGTATATAAATTTTATATATGATTCCGACCCCCCCCCCCCCCCCCCAAAAAAAAAAAAAAAAAAACCTGTAACAGCTGCATAATGTTGGTAAGATGAAATCAGGGGGGATTGCTAGTCTCTGCAGGAAATCAGGGAGATTGCTGCTATTTCAGGGATCCTCCTGCAGAAGTCAGGAGGGTAGACAACTATGCCACTCCCCTAAATGCTGATATGCAGGCTGGCACATGCAGTTCTGTAACAGCTACGGTTACCTACCCATGCTATTATTATGCAATGCAAGATGATGTCAGGTATCATGGCCACGTGTATTGGGGAAGGTAACCTTGATAGGCTCTTCTTGTCCCTGATTAATTTTTTTCTTTAGAACATTGTATAGAAGAACTGCACGGTATTGAGGTGAACGCTTGTATATACAAATCTACAGGGTGTTGAAAAGGTATTTCTAAGTCCACTTATGACTGTTTGTGTCTCTAAATATTTGCTTTCATGTGCAACTCTTTGTTTTGTTCAGACTGTTTTCATTTTTCTTTTCTCACTGGGTCTTACCGGCTGACACACATCCTGGAGAAACGCTCTCACTAAACTGTCACAATATTTCTACAGTTCTGGAAGAAGAAAAGTCCTGTCCTACTTGCTCCAAATAATAACCTCCTTCCCTTAAATTGATAATAATGATCAGCAAAACAAGTCTGTTGTTAATTTGCAGGGATCAAATACATCTAATGGACAAAACCACGTGCACTGCATGTGAGGGGGGGGGGGGGGGGCATATGTGACATGTGCAGAGAGAGTTAGATTTGGGTGGGGTTTGTACTTCAAACTGATATCTATATTGCAGTGTAAAAATAAAGCAGCCAGAAGCACAGAAGCAAAACAACACCCTAACTTAACTCTCTCTGCACATGTTACATCTGCCCCTCCCCCTTCATTGCAGTGTACATGGATTTGTCCATTAGAGAGAGAATTTGCTTTTGCAAATGAACCAGAATCAGGCCCTTGATGTGTTGAGCCCTATACACACTAAACAATATTAAAAGCGATGTGGAACATTTTGCCCATTCTAAGCAATATTGTTTGTGATAAAGCTTAGTGAGAACGCTCAGTATCATTAATGATGCACTACAACCCCCCATATACACACACACTGTGCGTATTCAATGCTCACTGTTAATTATATTGTCAACGATGCATGCTAGGCGCGGGGAGTGAGTGACATCAGTGAATATTATTGTTATTGATTGACATATCATTTTAATTTTTTGGGGGTGTCAATTTGTAGATTTCATCACATGGAGCCCAAATAAGTGTATCTCCTCCTCTTACATCCCTTGCCCTGCTCACCATGCTTCGTGCGAGGTGTCTCACTCCGCTACCGCTGCGCTCAGCACATTTTCCTGTTCCTAGTTCAGAAAAATAATATTTTTAAGAAAAATCTCATGTTAACATTTTCATGTGTCGGCTATTGCCACGTCGACCTGTTAATTGCGCCAAACTTTTGATTGCGTCAACCATGTCAGTGTCGACCATATGGTATTGACCTAGTGACCTTTGACCTAGACACTGTCAACCTATCGACCGTATACCCCTTTAGCAACCATTTGCAGATGTAGATGGACTATAGGCGGAATCCACAAGGAATCCAAATGCTGCAGGAATCTTTTCTATTGGAAAATGTAAGAGTACAGGAATTCTTCAGATGTGTTTATAAATTATTACAGGTTGAGTATCCCGTATCCAAAATGCTCGGGACCAGGAGAATTTTGGATAACGGATTATTCCGTATTTCGGAATATTTTAATATTTCAATGATGTATTTTGAAGTATCTTGCATTTATGCTGTATAAACACATAATATACACACAAATATATTTTATTACCACATAAAATACACACAAACATATTTTAATTGTTCAAAAAACAAGGTTTCAAAACGTGAAACAAAATGTGTGTACTATCTCAGCACTGAATTTGAATGCCAAGCAATCATTGTCTTGCACATATATAGTGCCAGTTACATATCATGTCCCCAGTGATGCTGTTACATATGTCCCCAGTGAGTTTTTAGCAAAAAAAAATTATTTTTTCACTTTCTGAAATGTCCGTATTTCGGAATAATTCGGATAACGGATATTCGGATACGGGATACTCGACCTGTACATATTAAGTACAAATTACTACCAATTATTTACAAATTATATATATTATATATTGTTAATTTTTTTTACAAAAGAGTCTGTTTTTATGGAGGGACCCTGGGGCCAAATGTAATAGGGTGAGTGTATGTAGGGTGAGAGTTTCAGAAAGTGAGAGATTTTGGGAGAGTTTTCCCATGTTTTTTTAAAGCAGCAATCAATTACATGGCAAAATCAACCTGGTTGTGCAGTGTAATTGATTGCTGCTTTAAAAAACGGGGAAAACTCTCCCAAAATCTCTCACTTTCTGAAACTCTCACCCTATTACATATTGCCCCTTGTGTCTTTTTTACACAGTTTTATTACATACAAGCATAGGCGCCGATTCTGTGGGTGCTCAAGGGCCCGAGCACACACGGAAATTGATGAGCACCCATGGGCCCCAGTCCCACTGGGCCGCCACATTAACTTGCTAATTTGCGGCTGCAGCGCCCGCATCACTGGACCTGCCGCCTGGGAAACAGTATGCCGCGGAGTTATACGCGGACGTGGGGCGGGGCCAGCCTGTGCATGCTCTGTGCGACGCTGGCGTCTGACATCAACTGTGCTGCGTAATATAAATTGGTATTATTTTGTGGCCACGCCCCTTCCCCATGAAGCCACTCCCCTATATTTTTGGCTTGAGCACCCACCAGCAAAAACATAAATCGGCACCTGTGCATACAAGTACAGCTGCATGCACACTATGCCATAAAGGCAGCTAAAAACATCAGTAACGATATCCCTTGATCTCCCTGGAGATATAGAATGATCAATTTCAAATGATACATATAAATTGTTTGCTTTAGCACTGACCAATGTATCTTTATCTTTTGTACACACTAATATCCACATAGTCATAAACGACATAGGCAAAATTTGACAGCATGAACAGACGAAAAAGAGGGTCGATAATGACCCACAGAAGCCTGCATCATTATTGTTTGTACACACTGAATGATATGCACGATACTATCATTAGTGATATCTGTATTGGCATATTGTCTGCCTTTATCGCATTAGTGTGCACCATAACTTGGGATACAGGGAAGAGACCAGGGCCGTCTTTTCGTATGGGCTTAATGGGCACTTGCCCAGGGGCCCCAGGTGTATAAGGGCCCTTTTCTGATAGCTGAGAATCCCCTTTTTCCAGGGATACCAGAATTTTAAAAAATGGGGAACTGGAGATATCCAACTTCAAAGCAGCAGTCCACATTAACTTCTGCTAATTACTCATTTACTTCCCAGTCATATTTCTCAGGTTCTCTCTGACTTGGTTTTTCTGAGAGTATAGTCCAAAAGCTGGGACTCTCCCCTTTCTGTCAACACTAACGGCTTGTCTCTATCTTTCTCAGAACCAGAGATATCAGCCTTCCAGCAGCCGGTCCCTGCTCCAGCTCCAAACGTCTGGTGTACAGTTTTATATTTTTGTCAATGGATTGCTCTGGCTCCTGATCTCTGATCCCCAAGTTCCCAGCACCTCCTGAAAGATGGGACTCTAGGTTTTTATACTAGGCTAAGAAATCTATTTCCAGATAATGGCGATATCTGCAGTCAAACAAGCTGCCCTTCCACCGGAAAATGACGAATATTAAGCCCACTCCATTATCCAACCCTCCCCTGTGTATAAAACACCTCCTACCTCCCTGGAAGTCATTTACAAGGGACCCTTCATTCAGCTCAGTGCCCCTTCCACACGTTAGTGTTCTCCCTCCCACCACCTGTGCAGTAAAGGAGTAATTAGCAGAAGTTACTGCTCCAGGTCCTACATGTGAGTGGAACATAGAGCACCCCCTGCCACCCGTGGGACATCAAAGCTGCTGCTGATACCACCCCCCACCCCTAGGAGGGGAGAATGGGTAAGGGCCCCAGTGCATTGCTTTACCCAGGGGCCCACACTGCTGTTAAGACGGCCCTGATGGTGTCCCCCTGTCATTTTCTCCTGGATCCGCCCCTGTATGAACATATACATATATATACACACATACATACAGTACAGCGGCACCCACAAGGTTGTGTAGGGAGGGGCCCCGCTGGACTGCTTTGCCCGGGGGCCCATAATGCTGTTAAGATGGCCCTGGAAGAGACGTGTGTGAAATGCTTACTTTGTGACTGGCCCATGTGTCAAAGATTCAACTAGTTCAATGATTTAATCCATCTCATCTGGTCATGTGTAGGGACAGGTAAGTTCTGACCCAAGAAAATAGATTGACTCATGTCATACTTGTCTACTTTTGAAAACTAGTTTCAGGGAGATTATATGGAAGTAGAATTTTACACAGCGCCCCATTGAGGGGGCGTGTCATGCCCCACCCAAAGGGCGTGTCTGGTTCTATAGATGGAGGAATTGTGAAAAGAGATTGTGAACGTGGCACCAAGAAGCGTGGGTGTGTACTGCTACATCTGAGAGAAATCTTATAAAATGACTTATATCCAAATGTAGATGAGCCCCAAAGCAGTTAGTAACACGTTAGTGTTCTCCCTCCCACCACCTGTGCAGTAAAGGAGTAATTAGCAGAAGTTACTGCTCCAGGTCCTACATGTGAGTGGAACATAGAGCACCCCCTGCCACCCGTGGGACATCAAAGCTGCTGCTGATACCACCCCCCACCCCTAGGAGGGGAGAATGGGTAAGGGCCCCAGTGCATTGCTTTACCCAGGGGCCCACACTGCTGTTAAGACGGCCCTGATGGTGTCCCCCTGTCATTTTCTCCTGGATCCGCCCCTGTATGAACATATACATATATATACACACATACATACAGTACAGCGGCACCCACAAGGTTGTGTAGGGAGGGGCCCCGCTGGACTGCTTTGCCCGGGGGCCCATAATGCTGTTAAGATGGCCCTGGAAGAGACGTGTGTGAAATGCTTACTTTGTGACTGGCCCATGTGTCAAAGATTCAACTAGTTCAATGATTTAATCCATCTCATCTGGTCATGTGTAGGGACAGGTAAGTTCTGACCCAAGAAAATAGATTGACTCATGTCATACTTGTCTACTTTTGAAAACTAGTTTCAGGGAGATTATATGGAAGTAGAATTTTACACAGCGCCCCATTGAGGGGGCGTGACATGCCCCACCCAAAGGGCGTGTCTGGTTCTATAGATGGAGGAATTGTGAAAAGAGATTGTGAACGTGGCACCAAGAAGCGTGGGTGTGTACTGCTACATCTGAGAGAAATCTTATAAAATGACTTATATCCAAATGTAGATGAGCCCCAAAGCAGTTAGTAAGAGATACTATACTTGGTAAAATACTGGGAAATGGTGCTGATGATTCATTATAAATGTTTCTGTCTCTCATTCCTTTTTCCCCAAAAAATGTAACAGTGTAATGTGGGCTAGGTGAAATGAGGGAGATTGCTAGACTAATGAGGGAGAGAGGGAGATTGCTGCTATTTCAGGGAGTCTCCTGCAGAATGCAGGAGGGTAGGCAACTATGACTCATGTGTGTTTATAGAAATCCAGAAAACATGACCTGTTGGTGGTAATTATAGATTACAGTTGAAAACCTTTAACCTAGTGGCATTATTTTTTTTTCTCTCTCACTTTCTATATATAGCTTTGGCTTCCTATTACTAATATTTATTAACACTATAGTATTTTCACTGGTGTGCTGCTCTGGGCTTTCTAGGTCATGCTGTTTTTTGGGGTGCTGCACCCTGCACCTAGATATAGCACTAGGGACCCCCAATATACAGAGAAGCCTTGACAATGGCTGGGGGGCTTATCATACATTTGCGCAAATATATGTAACTATTATCTCTGAATTGTATTAGCATGTAGTATTCAAGCCCGGTTACTATTCAGTGAGCTGGGGGAAACCATGGATTTTTTTACTTAGTTTTGTTTATTGTATCCTCCTCCGCTTATTTCAAAGTGAATCGATTTGTGGATTTTTGTAAAACTGTTACAGAATAAAAAAGTGATGTCACCTATAGCTACCAATCAGATTAAACTGCCACATTCAATTAGCTTTGTGCTGTCTGTTTCCCCAAATACAATGTATATTCAAGTACAGGCCATGCGATCAGTCTGCAAGCAGTTAACACATATTTCTGGTCGTACTGCATTACTGGGAGTGTTCAGTAATTGTGCCGTTCTAAACTATGTTGAATGATAAATTTCTGACCCTTCTTATTTTAATCCCTGAATTTAAGAGAAAAAGAAAGAAATCTTTCAGCACCTGTTTTGACTTTCTAGTTTGACTATTATTTTTCTCTTAGTAGCATTAAATTGTAGTTCTATCTTTCAGTTAATGAATTGTGCATTTATTCTGGTTATTGTTATCCCTATGACATTGAGTCATGTAAAAAAATCCGCACAATAGTATTACAATATTTATCTTATTATTGTGGTATAAATTTGGCAGCAATGAAATTGTCAACAGGCCATCAGATATTTTTTTATTCCTTGGGTTACATTTACTAATGTTCGATTTTGGATTCAATCTTATGTTCAATTTAAAATGACTGAAGTAAAATAAAATAGAACGTCTTTTTCACTAATCAAATCCCACATTAACTAATATTTGATTTTGTATTTGACTGAATTTGATATTGTTTAATTTTGACTAGTGAGGTTATGTTCAGTTTAGGGTATTAATTTCAAAATCACCTAGATCGAGTGCAAAATCGAATGCAAATTCTCTGATCCTGATTTACTGTGGTTTCTCTAATTCAGATTTGCATACTACTATTATTCTGGGGTGACTGTTCTGGTTTGGTATAGTGGCCCAAAAGTTAGGATTCCAATGGTTAGTATACCAACATCGAAATCCCGACTGTTGGTACTCTGACAGGGGGGCGAGCGCATCGCAGCCCCCTGCGGGCTCGCTGCGCACGCCACCCTGCGGGCTTGGTGTCTCGCTGCACTCACCACCCTGCATGCTTGGTGGCTCCTGGACCCCCGCGATGGAGAATAGCCCCTGTAAGTTGGGATCCCAACTGTCTGGATTCTGATGTCGATATATTGAATGTTGGAATCCCGACTATCGGGAGGTCATCCGGCACCTGACTGCTCATGCATACAATGTTTGGGTCCCTTTATATATATATATATATATATATATATATATATGCGCGCTGAAAGAAGAGGCGTCACTCCGGGACTTAGGTGCAAAACGTGAAAACTTTACTGCGTGTAAACGGTCAACTCCATTTCGGGATTTCTCCCTTTGTCAGGACCTACACACTTTGTGCAACAACAAAAAGTGAAATATATAACTTACGAAATCAGAAGACCTGCCGTGCTGCCGTGCTGCATCCTCCTCCAACCTGAATCTGCCGATGACAACTTCCGGAGGACTCCCGGAAGTGACCTGTACTTGTTCCTGGCATATACAGTATATACTATATATATCTGTAGAGTGCAGTAAATAATGATGTTTCAATACAGATACAAAAGGCATGTCTTTTGTGTGTCCCCTGTAATAGAAAAATAGAACCTTAAAGCTTTTTTAAATATTATTTTATATATATATGTATTTTTTATCAGACCTATAACACAAAGATCATATATGCAGCTCTAGTGGTGACACCTTTGATTTATGCATAACTCTGGGCTCCATAGAGACAGATTCATGTGTAATGAATAATTAATTCCAGGTGAATGAGGACATAAGGTTGTGTGTTGGTCACAGGAAGTCATGCCTGTCCTTGTTCTCTTATACAATTGGTAGGATTTGCCAAAGTCAGGTGATGGATTGATCTGCCAAATATCCAAATGTCTAGCACAAGAGCACTAATATAACAGAATGTTTCCTAAGTGACACAAAACATATATGAACCAATCACACATTTGTTACGCTGAATAACTAAATGTGAGCTCTTTATTTGGTGGCACTTTAGTTCTGTGGGCAAAGGCAGATCCAGAGTAATTATAAGCTAGGATTACAATCAGCACCTGGGCTTTCCTCCAGGGATTCTCCTCAGCTGTGGACACCAACAGGTGGAGCATCTCAGCCGCACTAACGTGGTAACCTCTAGAGTAAGGTCAGAGGTCTTAAGCCAAATAGGGATCATTTTAGAAGGGAAAATTCTCTTAGCACCAGTTGCTGGTTAGAAATGCCAAGGACTGATAGGGCGTTAAATATTCCATCCCATGTGTGACTTGTACAAAGATCTAAAGGAATGGTGAGTCATGAGGTTACTGTGCTAACTTAACTTTCTAGAGTATATGCTTGTTATTGTTTCAATAAGTTTAAAAATACAGATGAGACTAAGCCAAAGTGGGTCAAAATTCACAGTGGAATTTAAAACAGAGCTAATAAGTGTACAGCCTGATTACAACTTATCCCCAGCATCTGCCAGAACGAAATAATGAAGAGAACATTCCAATGCAGAATTAAGTACAAGCTATCAAACGCACTTATGAGCATACGTATTCCTGCTTGTGTTGGTCAATGTTGCATTTACATGTAATGAGGAACTTTTTGCTATTCAGGCAGTTGCAGTATAATTTGGTTACAGATATAGCATATTAATGCTGCTTTTAATCTACAAAGAAATAAAGAACAAAAAGGTTCAATAATTTGTTATTCATATAAAGAGTAAGCACAAATTTGGAAAAGGTTTCAGATATCATTATAAATTATAATCCAGTTTTAGCCTTTGCAAATTAAGTATATGCTTTTATACACAAATCCGACGCGTTTCACACGCAGGCAGCCTACTTCATCACAGCAGACTTTTTTGGTCTCATTCAAATGTGAGTGCACTCTCTTCAGATGCATGATTGTTTTTTGATGTATTGCATTAATAGAATAAACAAATTTATATAATAGTATCACATTTTTAAAGAATAAATGAAGCATTAGTTAAGGTTTGTTTGTTTTTTTTAGGTGAATTTCAACTCTTATTTCACTGATTATGTTTGTAACATATTCTATGTTTTCTGTTACTAATATTTATTTAGCACTGTTCTGTGGAGGATTATTTTCACTTATGATGGTTGTCATACCTTAGTCCAGTGGTTCCCAAACTGTGTGCCGTGGCTCCCTGGGGTGCCTCTGGACACTTGCAGGGGTGCCACAATTTAGTGCTCTAGAACCAATTCAATTTATTTATGGTTAATGATTTATAGACAAAACGAGTTCTTGTAATATATGTGTACAAACAGAAGCAAATCCTGCCCTTTACCACATAACTGAACCTAAGGATCACATATAAACACAACTTGATTTTATATTGTATTGAACATTTTCTTTTTTGGCCTAGAGTGCCGTGAAGAGAAATTCTGATATTCTAGGGTGCCATGATTAGAAAATATTGGGAACCCCTGCCTTAGTCACCTAGCTGATTATTTTCCCTGTATAAGGTGAGCAAAACCTAATCATTTTAATTGCTTTGTTTTTACAAGGAATATATTGTTTTTGTTTTTATTTTTTCTTATGCTGCCCATACACTTATGCGATTGGATTCAATGCAACATCTATGTGCGATGTCCTTTGCATCCGATCGCATCATATGGTGCAAAAAGTGCCCCCTTTCAGCACCCGATGTTACATCGAAAGATATTATCTGCAGCACATGCTATTGCTCCTGCAATTTGATAAATAATATGTGCAGCACATACTATCTATCGATGCAACATTCGACTGGGGACCCGCTCATCGCATCACATGGTCCCTGAAATTGCATCCAACCATTCAATTTATCAAACAGATGTGGTAAAAAATTATATGGGCTACATTACCCTGAACCTAAGGAACAAACCACTGAAAATTGCTTACACTGAAAACCATTATACTAGATCAGTTTGAGACACAAACATATTTTGCTACTACTATACAGATCTTTTGTCTAGTTATCTGAGGTTCTTTTTTCTTGTAATGAAGTCGTTTGACACTGATCTTCACCATTTAAAATCAAGGTCATGATTTACAATCCTTGATTCTAGAGCAATTTAAATTCAAAGTTTTTCAAATAGAAATGCCTGTAGTGTTCAGAGGTAGACATTAAATCTGCATTGCATGGAGACATCAGCTTGATCTAATTGGGAATTTCTTAGAGCCTCTTGAATTTTAGGGATCTTTTTTAGGATAAGACAACCCTCCTGCATCTTGTCGCTTCTGCAGAAAGTTCCCCTCCCTTAAACACACATCCTCACACATGCAATTACACATGCCCACAGTTTCCCTAGGACCACGTCCTCCAGAATCTCATGGAGACTAGTCCCGCAAAGTCAACAGCTATGAATGACTGTTAGATCCACTTTACAAGTTGATGCTGACAATAGACAGTTACCTATGATTACAAAAATAATGAGTTCCACTGCTCCTAGGGCCTCAGCTGCTAATCATATACATGGCCATAATAACACTAAACATAATACAACACTAAAAAACAATAGAAAATACAACATGGATGCTATTATAAAAGCAGGGATGAAAAATATAACAAAAAAACAAAAAAATGCTGTGAAATGAAACTTTATCTATACATAACAGTACATATAGAAGAGAAAATACCAAGCGGAACCTGCGCTGAGTTAGATAAACATGGTGCTGTAAGATTGTAACAAGTGAGAAATGCTTTGTATCCATGGCCAGCTGAAATCATGTTACTGTCTTAAAGGACTTAAAAAGACAGCTGTGAGCTCTGGGAGTATATTCCAAACTTCAAAGATTGACCCTCCCACAAAATGTACCCATGGATGTTATAGAAGTTCCACAGATGCACTTTGCAGTTCTGATTAGTGATGTTTCAGCAGCCATTTTCCTTGAAACCATTTTATCTTTTTTTTTTTTACTTCCTTCCTCTTCAAAGTGTAGCGGCTTATTAGTGAGGGCCGAATAACCCAGTAGACAAAACATTCTGCAACCTGACTCCAGTTAGTGGGGATAGAAAAGGCCCTAACAGCTTCGGCAACAGGATCCTGCCATCCCTGAAAGCTTCTTATACTGTTTATATTATTCTGAGCATTTTCAGTGATTATTCTGACTCCAGAGGTGTATCCTGCTAAGCAGGAGCGGATATCTCTAGGTTTGCAGCAAGACGGTTTAAGCTGAATGGTCTAGCATTGTGGAAGGACATGCTTATATTGTACTGTATGGGCCTAATTCAAAGCTGCTATTGCACTGAAACAGGGCGATGTTCCCTTACTGGGCATGCATCTGAGTCACAGCGCACTTGCACGGTGAGAAAATTGTGATGCAGCTTGCAATGAGGGATTAGTTGCACAGTGAGCGGCAGGAAGACAGCTTTTGGGGGTGGTAACTGGGAGTGGTTGACTATTTGCATGCATCTCATGGCCGTTCAGGTGGCATTTTCTTTGCATGCATAAATTAGTTGCAATCTCACTTGTTACTGGAGAGCACCTAAGCCTATATACCAACAACGGCACTCAGATTCTGCGACATGACCCGATTTGCAAAGATGCTACCAATGTTTAAGCAATTACATGCCATTGGATGGAAATTAAGAGACATCAGTGGACATGCCTATGCTCAACTTAGCTTCTGCCCATATTAGCATATATAACAATAGTATTTAGCTGATTCAGGCCTGCATGGCAAGGAATATCTGTAAGCGTTTGCACAACTGAGTGGCATTCACAGACATCCAGGAGTACCTCAAGTTAAGGCTACAGAAGCGTTCCTGTTGTAGATGAGGGAAAATGGATATGCAGCCAGCTCAGCAGTGGGAGTGCTGACAGGTATTTATTTTAATTACTGTCCTTAGCAGGCCAGATATCACGAGGAACTTTAATGTAAGGGGGATGCTGGCATGATAGAAACGACCTACAGTGATCCAAGACCTTAAGAGGCCTATTACACTGCAGTTACTAGAATTAATGGTGGAAGTACTAGAAAAGTTTGTGCTGTATTTGTAACTGCAGCTCTGTGACACTGTAGTTTTCAGGGTGTGCGGCTTAGTCAGCACTAATTATAAAGAGGCTGGGGAACTGGATGGGAGGTTGTGCTTAGTTTAATACGAGGGAGGTATTCTTTTGCCATCAGGATACCAGGGCAGATCAGCTAGGTGAATAAAAATGGTGAAAACTGAGTCGATTCTAGGATTTGCCTATATGTCTCACTGGAAGACTGAGGTAGGGATGGTTTAGCAACATCAATGGTTTTGTTTCAATGGTAATAGTTTTACCATTCGATGGCGGCATTACAATGTTAGCCGCCATCGAACACTAAACATTTGATGGTCTTCTGATGGTCCCGTCCCCTTGTGGCCATCCAGCCAGCCATGCTGAAGATTTTTGTGCATGCGCAAAAAATGGCTTTTTTGCACACTCGCATAAAATATGAATACTTTTGGCTATTGAATGCTTTCGATGCGATGGTCAGTAACCATCACATCAAAAGATTCGACGCCGCATGCCCAGCCATTATTTCATGGTGGGCTTCCAATGTCCATCCCTAGACTGAGGCGATTTATACAAATGGATGCATGGGCCCTTATTTAATGATAATGTTTCTCTCTCACTTTGCTTGTGTTCCAAAAATACAACTATGGAGTTTATAGGATATGACCTGTGATGGCGCTATGCTGCCTATGGACTGTACTGACCCCCGGTTATCACCAAATAACCCAAAATACAATACAATATACACAAATGGGGATTTCCAACCACGGGCGCAAGGTAGATTGAAGTTTCTGAGTCTTCTTGTGTTCTCCACAGAAGTTTCTCAACCATATAGGGAAATTTAGAAGAAAGGTTGGTGATTAGATATAACCATCCCAAAAAAACTGGAACAAAGAGATGAATGTATGCTGAAGGATGGATGGGCGTACCCTACTTACGGTAGGCAGGGCAGCGTAAAGGCACGTAGCAGTTTCTTTTCTTCTGATCTCTCTTTTTCCCAGGTATATTCCTCGGTTTCCGTGAATAAACGTGTGGAGGAAAAATACAATGTATATAATTATACTGTTTTCACTGTATATCCAGAGATAAACACCCAGTGACTTTTACTATCGGATCAAGAGAGGTGCTTAAAAAAATATCTTTAAAAATACATACAGAAAGTCCAGAAAAACGTCCAAGGGAAAGGGTGATGGCTGCTCACTCTCCACAGAATTCAGTCAACACGTTTCGGTGTTTACAACACCTTTTTCAAGATGTCTAATATATTTATATAGATACCTCCAGTTCAAAGAGGTATATTATCACTTATAAATCAATCTGACACCATTTTTTGTTATATTATTTTATTATCACTACACCATTGGAGAGAAATATGGTCTATTGACTGAAGTTGAGCCCCACTAAAAAGAACACGCTACGTGTACAAAGACACATCTTCCCACGTGAGTTGGGGTACTCCAATATATCATTGGTCTCCATATGAAAAGTCTCTCTTGATTAAAGAAACCTTTATATATGTACCTTACTTGAACTTCTGGTGAGTAATGTATGATCCAAGCACCTCTCTTAGGGGCAGATTTATTAAGCTTGGAGAAGAGATAAACTGGAGATAAAGCGGAGAAAAGGTAAAAGGAGATAACGCACCAGCCAATCAACTTCCAACTGTCTTTTTCAAACACAGCTGATTGGCTGGTGCTTTACCTCCTTTTACCTTTTCTCCGCTTTATCTCGTTTATCTCTTCTCCAAGCTTAATAAATCTGCCCCTTAATCTTATAGTAAAAGTCACAGGGTGTTTATCTCTGGATATACAGTGAACACAGTATAATTATATACATTGTATTTTTCCTCCACACGTTTATTTACGGAAACCGAGGAATATACCTGGGAAAAAGAGAGATCAGAAGAAAAGAAACTGCTACGTGCCTTTACGCTGCCCTGCCTACCGTAAGTAGGGTACGCCCATCCATCCTTCATCATACATTCATCTCTTTGTTCCAGTTTTTTTGGGATGGTTATATCTAATCACCAACCTTTCTTCTAAATTTCCCTATATGGTTGAGAAACTTCTGTGGAGAACACAAGAAGACTCAGAAACTTCAATCTACCTTGCGCCCGTGGTTGGAAATCCCCATTTGTGTATATTGTGTTCCAAAAATGTAGCTTGGACTCTGCACAGACTCAGACCACACATGTAAGCATGCATTCATTTTAAATAGATATTGCTACAAGGGCAGAAAATTGTTATAGGCTGGTGGAAATCCAATACATACCTCCAAACTGTCACGATTTTTTGAGACTGTCTCGCGTCCCACCCACGGGCAGCGGTATCACAAGACGGGGGTCAGTTGGGAATTCCCCCTTGTCACTCTTTTATCTGCTATTCAGAGCAGAGGTGAACAGATGCTGCGAACATGTACACAGCATCTATTCACTGGGAGAGAGGGACAGGGACATGCCAGCAGCTCACAAAGCACTGGCGATGCCCCCAACAGTGATAAAAATGAGGTGTGATCTTGCGATTGTAAACATACCAAGTCAGCCACACCCCTTTTCCAGAAGCCACACCCCATATTTTGGTAATGCACACGGCAGTGCTGCGCGGGATCATGACTGCAAATATAAGGATGTTTGGAGGTATGCCACTATATACTGGCAGTGGCTACATATGCAGGGTTGATGTTGCGAAGGCCATGACTGATCAACATACTTGCCTACCATCCTGGAAGCTACAGGAGGCTCCTGAAAGAGTAGGCAGCTCTATTTGATTGGTATCAATATAGTGATGCAGATATGAGAAAGACTGTAGGCAGTCCATATATATGTTATCATTTGTATCATTTTGAGATAGCAGGAAGCATAAATAACCTTCCAGATATCAGCCCTAAAAGGGGACTAAGGAGAGATTTGGAGCTATGAATATGGTAGGCACAGAAGGAGGGTTTACTCATGAGCAATGAATAATAAGACTAGGTTGGATTTCCCGTTTTGCATATGCTGAAGACATATAGATGGAAAAGATAGGTTATGATTTCATAGGTGAAATTTAATAGGGGGAGAGAATCAGAAAGTGAGAGATTTGGTAAGACATCTCCAGTATTTTCAAAAGCAGCAATCATTTACACTACAAATTCAAACTAGTTTTGCAGTGTAAATGATTGCCGCTTTAAAAAAACCTGGAGATTTCTTACCTTGATAAAGCAGTCAGTTGGGACTGCGAAACGCGTTGGTATTACTTGGACCCAGTGTGTATAAGACTCGTTTCCTTTCACCAAGAGACTCTATCTACCTGCTTACTCATCTGATTCCAGCTACAAACCTTTGGAAGTCCAATGCCCATTCCATCATGGATACCTGATCACACACTGGGCAGTATTCAATGAGGCTGATTCGCCATGTTTTATGGCGATTTTGTGCTATTTTCGTGCTGTACGGCGATTTTTTGACTAAAACAGTGAATCACCCTATTCAATGACCAGATGGCGAATACATTTCAAGGTTTTTATCGCAATGATTCACCGAGTAGCAATCGATATCTTTTTATGGTGAAGTGGAATGTGAACTTTTTAAATAAAGTGTTTTGTTTTTTACATTTGGTGTCAAAAAATCAGGAATTTTATTCTGAGGAGGGGCATGCTATTTTTATTCATGTGCTGTAAGCACATGAATATATATTTAATTTAAAAATATATATATATTTTTTTTTACACAGCAGCCAGCAGGGGGCCCGGGAGCCAAGCCGCTCATTAGATATTCATATATTCACTGCACCCGATCATTACATATGCACGATCGGGTGTAGTGAATACCCGGTCCCCTGTTGGCCATCCTGGGGGGCAGCCTGTGCTGCCTGGCTCCCGGGGAGCCCACCTCCCCCCCACAAACGTTCTGGGGCAGGCAGGGAGACTTCCATCTCCCTGCCTGCCGCCGCCCTCAGGCTCCCTGCGGCATCGCCGCAGGAGTTAAAATTCGCCGGTCAGGGGCAGTGAGCCCCTGACTCGTTGAATACTGGAGCCGGTGAGGCTCCGGAACGCGGCGGGCAGTGGCGAATGTGCAGCGAATCCTAAACAGGATTCGCTGCACATCGTCAAAATTCTCATTGAATACTGCCCACTGTTGTGAGGCTTCCCGAGTTGGCTAAAAACTGCATCTTCTGCCATCGGAAAAAGGCCATAAGTGACAACCAGGATACCATTAGTGGCTTTAAGGACTCCAATTGCACCATCACCGGATCAGTGCAGGTTTCACGAATACCAAACTGGTGACTATATTGATTAACACTGGGTCCATATCAATTTTACTATTGTGGTATACCACTTAGTGATTTTATTTAATTTTTGAAGTGTGCACTTTTTAATGGTTATTAAATATACTTTTATTGATGCACTTGTTTACAGATAATCTTTTATTATCGCTGCTTTCTTTTTTTCTTTTCATCTTTTGACTCTAAGGGAACTGACTATTCCCATAAGCAGCTGCTCTGAGCAAACAGCACATAACTAAGCGCTCTTAACCCCTTCATGACAGAGCCAGTTTTTGCCTTCCTGACAGAGCCCTTTTTTTCAAATCTGGCATGTATCACTTAAGTGGGGATAACTTTTTTTTGCTTTTACTTATCCCAGTGATTTTGAGATTGTTTTCTCGTGACACATTGTACTTCAAGTTAGTGGTAAATTTTCGTCGATACAGTCTGTGTTTTTTTGTGAAAAATACCAAAATGTCGTAAAAAAATGGAAAATTTTGCGATTTGCAAAATGTTAAATTTTCTGCTTGTGAGACAAATAATCTTACCACTCAAAATAGTGAATAACTAACATAGACCATATGTCTACTTTATGTTGCCATCATTATTTCAACCTCATTTTCATTTTTTTGGACACTAGGAGGCTTCAAATATGAATAGCAAATTCTCAAATTTTCAAGAAAATTTCAAACTCTGATTTTTTTAGGGACCAGGTCAGTTATGATGTGACTTTGAGTGACTTGTATGTGAGACACCCCCATAAATGATGCCATTTCAAAAACTGCACCCCTCACAGTATTCAAAACAGCATTTTGGAAGTTTGTTAACCCTTTAGGTGTTTCACAGGAATTAAAAGAAAGTGTAGGTGAAATTTCCAAATTTCATTTTTTTTGCAGATTTGCAATTTTAATACATTTTTCTAAGGAACACAGTAGATTTTACTAGAGAAATGTGACTAAAAATTGATTCCCCCAATTCTTTGGTTTTCATAAATATCCTATATGTGGCCCTAGTGTGCACGGTGACCAAACCACAGGCTTCATAATAGAAGGAGCACCTACTTGATTTTGGAGCCTCCTTTTTATGAGATTATTTTTTAGGCACCATGTAGGTTTCTAGGCACCATAAGATGCTAAAAGTTAGGTACCCCCCCACAAGTGACCCCATTTTGCAAACTACACCCTTCAGGGAATTCATCTAGGGGTATAGTGTACATTTCAAACCCCCAGGGGTTTCACCAATTGTGGTACAACTGGGCAGTGAAAATGAAAAAAATTAATTTTTCATTTTCACAGCTCAGTTGTATCAAAATTGGTGAAACCCCGGGGGGTTTGAAATGTACACTATACCCCTTGATGAATTCCCTGAAGGGTGTAGTTTGCAAAATGGGGTCACTTGTGGGGGGGTTCCACTGTATGGGTGTTTCGGGGGTCATTCAACCAGAATCTGTGCTGCAAAATCCAAAAATCACTCCTTCCCTTCTGAGTCCTGCCATGCACCCAACTGGTATTTTTTGGTCACACGTGAGGCATTGCCGTACTCGGGAGAAATTGGGGCACAGATTTTGGGGTGCTTTGTCTCCTTCATTCCTTGTGAAAATGAAAAATTTTGAGCCAGATCTGCATTTTTGTGTAAAAAAATGTAATTTTTTACAGAAAAATGCAGTTCTGGCTCAAAAATTTTTATTTTCACAAGGAATGAAGGAGACAAAGCACCCCAAAATCTGTGCCCCAATTTCTCCCGAGTACGGCAATGCCTCACGTGTGACCAAAAAATACCAGTTGGGTGCATGGCAGGACTCAGAAGGGAAGGAGTGATTTTTGGTGGTGGAATGAATGGTGGGTGCTATGTCGCATTAGCAAGACCCCCGAAGCACCAATACAGTGGAACCCCACCACAAGTGACCCCATTTTAGTCACCAGCTTTGGGAGGGGGGCTGGCGCTGCAGCTGGCGGGGGGGTGGGAGGGGTGCTGGCGCTGCGGCAGCCGGGTGGGTGGGAGCCTGGGGGGCTGCCGGGTGGGAGGGGGGGGGCTGGCGATCGTTGGTGATCGGTGCGGTATACACACACACACACACACACACACACACATATATATATATGTGTGTGTATATATATATATATATATATATATATATATATATATATATATATATATATATATATATATATATACAGATAGCGCAGGCCTTATGCTTGCTGGCGAATCGCCAGCAGCATGCTGCTGGCGATCCGCCAGCAACACGGCGCGCCATCTGACTGAGACGCGCGTGCGTCCCCCACGCACGCGCGTCTCAGTATCCGGGCGGCCGGGCGGCGAGGCGGACACAATATTGTCCGCCTCCCGCTCGAGGGGGGCTGGGGGGACCCGAGGAGGCTGTGGGGGGGTGCGGGCGCCCGGTGTGGGCACCGGGCGACCGAGGGCAGCACCGTCGGAAGGGGACGCGCGCGCACCTCGTGCGCGCGCGTCCCCTTCCGACACACAGATGGCGCGGGAGCAGGGAATGGCGATGGCGACGCCATCGCCATCCCCTGCAAAGATGAGCCCGGCCCCATCTGTATATATACATATATATATACACACACATATATATATATATATATATGTGTGTGTATATATATATATATATATATATATATATATATATATATATATATATATATATACATATACAATACTTATTTTTTATTTTATTTTAACTTTTCTAGCAGCATGATGCTGCTGCTGCTGCTGCTGCTGCGGGAGGGAGGGGGGAGGAGGGCAGCGCTGCGTGCGCACCGGGGGAGCCGGGGGAGCTGCTGCTGCTGCTGCCGGGTGAGTGCCCGGCGGGTGGGAGGGGGTGCTGCCGCTCGGTGGTGATCGGTGCTGCACCGATCACCACCGTTTTCTGTGTTACCGAGCGGCTTAGCCGCCGGTAACACAGGAAACGCTGTGATTGACTGTTCAGATTTGAACAGCCAATCACAGCGATCGCCGACCGGGGGGGGCACCCCTGCCCCCCCTGGGCGACGAGGGGGGATGTCTGCTGTCAGGGACAGCAGACATCACCTAACTGTCACTGCGTCTCTAGACGCAGTGACAGTTAGAAGTCATGACGTATATATACGTCAACGGTCGGGAAGTACTTCCCGACCATGACGTATATATACGTCAAATGTCGTGAAGGGGTTAATTAACTACGGTTAATATATTGCTTTTGAGATTTCTTACCAAACCTTGCAGCCATTGATGATGATGATGATGATGATGATTACCATGTATGGCTGTGTGTGGTACAAATTTTGTACCACACACAGTCATACATGGTAATCATCATCATCAATAGCTGCCAGGCTGTGTACTGTGATGGTTTCTTGTTTAGGCTGTGTACCGTACTAGCAGGATATATCATCAATTTCTGGGGGTACAGTGTGTATTACAGTAATATGATTTCCTTCCTTTCAAATAAATAGTGTAACATCAGTGTATCTAAATATGTTCCCTCACCCCTGGCCCATAGCAAAATCCCATGTGAAATTAACTCCCATCATAGTAAATTTCCCAGATGATGTGCAAAGCTTGAGGTCTAGTAGTAGTAGTACGTTTATTTATAAGGCGCCGCAAAGTGTCCGCAGCGCCGTAAATAGCAAACAAAAAACAAATGACAAGGTAACGTACAGGGTGTGTTGAAAAATACAGTAGAAATAGGGGTATAGCTGGTAGAAATAAAATCAGCATCAGTTCAGAAGTAGGTGTCAAAATTGTCGAGGAGACTGAAGATGAAGTAGAGGAAGGGAAGTACAGGACAGGAGCACAGGTGAGGTAAAGAGGTAGGGTGAGTACGTGAGGCAGGAGGACCCTACTCATAAGAGTTAACATACTAAAAATAGGTGGGTGGACGAACGAAAAACAACAGGATAAGTAGGAACAGAGGGGAACGGAGGCAGGATAGGTGGATCAAAAGAGGTTAGGAGGAGGGATAGGCTAGTCGAAAAAAGTGGGTTTTGAGGTCTAGTCAATATATTGGCAAAGCTTGGTCTTGGGGCAGTTGACATGGTTTTAATTACTTTTTACTTTTTCATATCATCCACGTGGACTCTGATTTCGAACAGTAAAGTTTGCCAATTGCAGCTATAGTGGAGAGAGGCACCTTGCTCAAATGAGATACACTAATTTGTGGTCCATTTGCTGAAATGTACAAATCAACACAAAACAAAAAACCCCAAAAACGTATGTGAACCATTGTCACGTCAACTTTCTGCTTGTGTCTAGACCTTATCCATGTGACCATTTGTTATCGACCTAGACTGTCAACATTTTGACTGTCCACTCTTTATACAATAACCGTGGAGGCACGCTACTGATGTAACAGCAGTAAACCACAGTCTTTGAGAAGTAATAAAAAAAAGTTTCTGGTTTATCTGGGAGTTGTGGTGTATTTTATCATTGTCCATGGAGTTATCTGTCCTAATAACAAAAGAGTATGGGCTTTGTATTAGCTAATGCAGGATTACTATAAAATAAATAGACAGTGTCAATGTTTTATAGAAACCAAAGTATTATTGATGTAGTAAAATACTTACATGTATATGTAATGTTGTATATGTCTCTATCACTAAGATACAAGTGTTCTATGTGTGGCCTTTTGTCACACAGCAACAGCTGCTGTGATGCGTGGCTTCAGATTATTTACACTTACAGCCATTTTGCTTACATGACGCAATGGTTGCTCATGTGATGCAGGTGTCACAAACAGCTGCAGTCGTAAAAACTTTCATCTTAGCTCTACATATATATATATATATATATATATATATATATATATATATATATATATATATATATATATATATATAGACAAACACAGCAATACCCCAAAATTGCGCTCAAAACAGAGTGAGAGCAGCACCACTGCAGGATCCCCTGTTAGACAGGACCCAGAGTTTTAGAGATGAAAAAAGAAGGGAGATGCAGGGTGCGCTAATGGATGTAATTACAACAACTGAATAAAATCACAATTTATTAATAACAGTAAACAGTGCCCTTTGGGCCAAGAGTTGACATCACAGTAAGTTGATGATACACTTCATATAACAAGTGAAGTGAGGTAGTGTCCCAGAAGTGGAGATTTCCAATAATAAATATAATGGCCAATGCATTTCGTCATATAGAATGACTTCCTCAGGGGCGATGGAAGTTACACTTCATACATAAAAATTACTGGATAGGGTCTCATTTAAAAAGAGGTGGTTCGAACACAGATTTCAGTCAGATGATAATTCTGAAACACCAGGTTGTATTTAAACAAGCCACAGGAGGCAAGGTTACAAACGTCTTAAAATCAGGACTGTCCTGATTTTAAGACGTTTGTAACCTTGCCTCCTGTGGCTTGTTTAAATACATTGGCACCTTGGCCACGAAACGCAACCCTGGCCACGAAACGTTGGTTACCCATGCCTACTGTGTGATTTGTTTGAACCGAGTGCCGCCGTCCCCTCTACATTGTATATATATATATATATATATATATATATATATATATATTTTTATTTTTTTTTTAGATTTTGACTATATTTACTTAATATTTTGAGTATGATGATTTTGATGCTACTACTACACTAGACTATAGGGCATGAAGTAGACTGTGAATTTGCACAGCAGCCGATTATCGATACACTGCAAGTGAGTACGGATCACAGCACGCATACGCAACGCTATCCAGCAATGATGCCCTTCAATTTTTTTTTAAACGCACAATGTTTGCAAAACTGTTGATGAGAAGTAGTCGTTTGTGGATGGAAACCGGCTGTTTAGTGGGTGTTAAGAGAAACACAGGAGTGCCTAGAATAAGGCTTGGAGAGTCCGGGTTATAAGGGAATATTTGTGACGTCAGCACCAGGCAGGATATCCCTTTTTCCAGGTAAGGCTAGAGCTATGAGGCTCCTGCGATGAGATGTGGCCAGTGTAAAAAGCATTAGATGGCTTTTGGACATTTTTGTATGGGTGCGAACGAATGTGTAGCTGTAATCATCCATACGTACAGCGTGCACATTCATTTGCATGGCGGGATTTCACTATAGTGGGATGGTCTCTTAAACGAATGCTGGCTGCTTTAAATTCACCGCCGTGCGTTAAGGTCTGAATCAGACCCATAATCAAACTTGGCTTGCCTGCACCATCTAATTTTTCATGGGATGCCGATCCCATGGCGTAAATCAGCATTGCAAACTGTATGCACAATGTATACACATTTGTGCTGACTTTTATTCCGATTTTGACTATATATTTAAAATCGGAATCTGAAATCAGACTGTGTGTATGCACCTTAATCCATAGAAACTTACAGTCACCTGGAGCCAAGGTAAATGTTGGTGTCTCCACCGCATAGATATATAGAGCTAGATAGACAGATTCAGATAGATAGATAGATAGATAGATAGATAGATAGATAGATAGATAGAGCACTGGGGCAGTGTTTACGGCAATATTAATAATTTGGCTGGTTGGCTGTAGTGGCGAAGATCCTTAGACCACTCATCCTAAGTGTGTCCCTACACATCCAAGCAGCTGAACTCCTCCCAGCATGTCATGATTGGCCAACAGCTGAATTGAAGAGTGACCTCATTACCCTTCATATTTCAATTTATGACGCCAGCCCCAAATTTACTGCAAGGGTTAGGGGGGAGGTTAGGGTAAGACTGTAGGAGGGGAGGTTAGGGTTAGGTGGGGTTGGGCTTCATGAAGGGAAGTTAGGGGAGAGGTTAGGGTAAGTCTGCAGAAGGAGAGGCTAGGGTTAGGGGAGAGATTAGGGTAAGGCTGCAGGAGAGGAGGTTAGAGGAGAGGTTAAGGAAAGGCTGCGGGCAGGTAGCAGGTTTTCTGACTGCAGCCCATTCCCTGCTTCTTCTTCCCAGTTCTATATAAGCCCCATTCTGGTCTACTGCCAATGGCCTGTGTGATCATCTGGCTGGGAAGTGATAAGGGAGAAGCAGGCATGAGGCTGAGGATATCCTTGCTCTTGCTGGAAGCGGGTCACAGTGTGGGCCTGTGTCTGCAGTGTGCTGACATGGTAGAAGCTGTAGGGGAAGCTGTGTGCTGACTGGAGAATGAGGAGGCCCATGTGCAGCTTTTTCTGCTGCTGATCATCTCCATGGTTCAGAGGAGCATGTTATCGTCTCTCCTCCAATCAGAGCTCAGCACATGTTCTCTGAACCTCTACATACTCTCCTGGGATTTATTACCCAGTAGTGCTTTGCAGCCTGTTTCAAGCGCTCATTGATTATTACGGTGCCAAAGAAAGCTTGCACTTCGCCCTCTCACTAGAGGCCTGTTGCTTTAACATTGGTAGCTATAAAGTCTCTTGAGTGACTAGTGTTGACCTAGCTTAAGTCCACTGTTGGTTCCCTCCTGGTTCCTCTTCAGTCTGCATATCGTGCAAACAGATCGGCCGGGGATGCTGTGAATTGGGGACTACATTACATCCTTCAACATCTGGATCTAGCGGGAACCTATGTGAGGGTCCTGTTTGTGGACTTTAGCTCTGCTTTTAATATAATTGTTCCAGGTATTCTTCAATATAAATTTTAAGGCATGTCATCCCAGGCGAGCTATGTTCCCGTTATTGATTCTTTACGAGTAGAGAGCAGAGGGTGAGGCTAGGCAAATATACTTCTGAGGCATGGCTGATCAGTACGGGTGCTCCTCAAGGTTGTGTTCTTTCCCCATTTTCTTTTTTCATTATATACCAATGACTGCAGCTTGTGTGAACCAATCTGTAAAGCTCCTTAAATTTGCAGATGAAACAACGTTTATTAGGCTCATCAAGGATAGTGATGAATCGGCCTAAAGAAGGGAAGTAGAGCACTTGGTCACCTGGTGCAGGTGCAACAAATGAGATAAATCATTTGAAAACAGTTGAGATGGTGTCTGATTTCAGGAAGCAGTTTGAGGGGACCTAGATCTGCAAAATTAGCATTGTGTAGAATGGTGTGACAATGATGACACATTCACGGGTACCATGCACCTTGTACTACCTCCTATAGTCGCAGCAAAGCCTGCCCCACTCCACCCCCTGGTGCTGCAGAAAGGCGGCAAAAACGAAGTAGGGTGCAGAGATTTTTTTGCTGAGTGGTTTTTATATTTATAAATATTTATATTTTTTTATTACCATCTTCATAATTTATATTGTTTCTACTACTGGGTCTGACAATGAGATCACAGAGATAAATAACGTAAGAAGCCAAAACTGTGAGTATGGACAGTGTCTAGCGAGGTGACTGTAGGGGGCTCAGACTGGAACTAGCCATGACCCATGAGTGTTTTCTATATGTCTTTTTCTTCAGTATTGTCATCCTACCAGGATGGATGTACATCATTTTGATTGCTCCATCCCCTTTCTTTTACCATTTTACCAGTCACCAGTTCTCCGTACTGATTTCTAAGAGACCTGGCAAAGACATCTGCATTTTATAGCCCCATGGCTTTGACTAGGGAAGAGAATTATACATGATAAAAGTTCTATTAATTATAAAATTTCTATTGATTATTATTAGTTTTTCAATTATTTGCAATTGTTGCCCTTTAATGCATGTTGCAGAGAATTCAGGGGGTTATTCAGACCTTATGACAGCGGGAAGATTTAGCAAAACCCTGCGATCAGATAGCCACCGCCTTTGTGAGATTAAAATCCTGCCTTGTGCAAGGCTGCCCTGCAAAAACAAGAGCTGGGATCAGGTCTAAATAACCCCCTTAGTTTAAAAGTGTTCAAAAATAAATGTGACTTGATACATAATACTTAGTACAAGGTTTTATGCAAAACCGATGATCTGCATAAAACTCTAATGGCATGCATGCACATAAGCCACGAAGCCGCAACCTGTCAATCAGTTTTGGGGAAGGAAATGGTGTGTTGCATCCCTTTATCTTGGAGTGCCGAGGCCAGTGTCAGGGTCTTCTGACACAAATTCATCCTCAGCTACGAATCGGGTATAGGTAAAAACCGGACCCAGGCAAGACCCCGGACCTGACATCGAAATCTGCAGTCCGGAGCTTGTAGTCCGGTCCGGGGGTGTCCCGTCCTGGGGGTGTCCTGTCCGGGGGACTTCACATGACAGTTGTCTCCAGGGAGAGGAGGAGCGGGAGAATACAGCCTCAATGCATGGCCCGGACATGTAGCAAAAACCGGAACGGTATAGACCACATGGGGAGGCTTTAATCTCCCCCTCCCCATGTCCGTGGTGAAAACTATCACAGGCATCCCCCCCCCCGACAAGACACCCCCAGGATGGGACCCCCCCCCCTCCGGACTGGACACTACAAGCTCCAGACTACAGATTTTGATGTCCGGTCCAGTGGTCTGGGGTCTTGTCCGGGTCTGGTTTTTACATAGTCCCCTACGAACCTGAGACGGCCATTGGAGTAACCTTTGACTACTCAGATGGAGGATGGAGTTGCAGATGACCCGATTGTGTACTCTTGTTCATACAAGCTTTCAGGAGGCATATATGTATGCTAGGCACCTCACTGTAGCTTTAGCATATTTATACACAGCAGCTGTATCCAAAACTCAGCTGTTGTGTGTGCTGCATCCATCTATGAATCAGGCCCTGAGCAAACTGCTTTATGTCCCTGAAGTATAAGTCCAGTAATTTTAGAAGTGAACTGTAATGTGGCAAGTGCGCTTCTCTCCACGCTCGTACCGTTCTGCATTGGCCACCTCTTCACTGCCTCTCCCCCGAGTCCCATCTATACCTCCTCGGCTGCCTTAGACTTCCTTAGGCTGCCTTAGACTATATATTTTATATATATATATATATATATATAGTCTTCCTGACGGCGGCACTCAGTGAAATAAGCACACCATAGGCAGTTTTTGGTAAGAAACCGACGTTTCAAGGCCGTCCGGCCTTTTTATCAATCTCTTTGCACCTTGATAAAAAGGCCGGACGGCCTTGAAACGTCGGTTTCTTACCAAAAACTGCCTATGGTGTGCTTATTTCACTGAGTGCCGCCGTCAGGAAGACTACATTACTGGCGTACACCGATACGCTATTATACGGAAGGCACCTGGTTTATGTGCTTGTTTGCTCTATTCTACTAGCTGACAGTGAGAGTGCCTCCACAAGGAAGGATATATATATATATATATATATATATATAGATATATATATATATATATATATATATATATATAGAAACCAAAGGTGCGGCACTCCAACTTATGCAATATCTTCAAAAGAAACACCCGAAGAGGCGATACTGTATCAACGTTACAAATTATTAAATTTGTCTTCAGGATACAAAATAAGTACAAACAGAACATACCTTTATAGTGTGCCAAAACAGAAGTCAGCGCCCGTCCACACGCCGGGAAGTCATCAGGCGGCGCCCGCAGCCCTACGGCACTAGCTCTACATCTAGAAAGAATCACCAGGACAGCCATTTACAATATCTCACATACAATGAAAAATACAAGAGAATACATCACACATAAGTTAAGCATCATAATAACAAAAACACCACACATAAGTTAAGCATCATAGTAACAATAACAGTAATTTGATACGCACGCTGTTATCAATGATTATACAAAGTGCAACAGCACTTATTTGAACACTGAAAATGATACATGTTCATTCAGCCCATTGGGCGATATAACATTCAATTGATAAATACAGCGTGCTTCAAGCCTTAACTACTTTTTGACCGGTCGCTCCCTCTAATTGAGGGTGGCACACAGTCGATCATTCTGTAGCGCAAGCTATTAAGGGGGTGGCGACACTCAGCAAAATTACGGGCCTCCAGCTGGTCGCTGTGGCCATAGGCCAGTGCTTGTTTAACAGCACTTCGATGGCCCCCCCGTACGCTCTTTGAATTTCCTGTCCGTTTTTCCAATATAGTTCAAACTACATGGACAAATAATTTGATATACAACGAACATCGAATCACAGGTGAAACGTTGCCGAATCTGATATTTTTCACCGGTATGTGGGTGAAAAAAGGTATTACCTGTGAGTAAATATTGGCACGTAACACAGGTACATTTAAAGCACCCAACTTTAGGTATGCCAAAAAAGGAGGTTTAAAATGAGGTTTAGTTAGCTGTATCTCTGTCTTCAATAAGAGGTCCCGTAGATTACGGCCCCTTGAATAACAAGGCATTACAGTTTTGTTGGAAAAAGGTAAACTGGTATCACTCTGGACTATCGGCCAGTGTTTTATAATTATAGAGGTAATAAACGGGGAGTTGATGTTATATTTATTCACCCACGGTAGGCGAGAGTCAGAGATATTTTTAGTAGCCTTTTTAGTAGTGTCGCCTACTGTACTCGCACGATTAAGTAATTTGGCTCTATCCAATTGAAGTACTCGATTTTTTACAATCCTCGAGCATCTGTGGAGAATGTCCTTTGGTTTTGAACTTATCAATCAGCTCATTGAGCTGCTGCATACATGTTTCGACATTATTATTGATCCGAAAGACTCGGATCATCTGGGAATATGGCAAACCTTTAATAAGATTTTTGGGGTGACAACTCTGGGGTTTAAGAAGTGTATTACGATCTGTTGCTTTTATGTATACAGATGTATTCAGTTGATTATCAATCAATTTTATGTTTAAATCAAGAAAATGAACTTGCTGTTTACTCATTTCAAATGTAAATTTAGTAGGGTTATCTGTGTCATTGTACGCTATAATGGCCTCTGAAAGAATATCACTGTTACCACACCAAATGACCAGCAGGTCATCTATATACCTTCTGAAAAAATAAATATTAGGAATAAGCAATGGATTAGAAAATAAATTAAACTCAATGGCAATCATGAAAATATTAGCGTAGGCCGGTGCAAGGGAAGATCCCATTGCAAAGCCTCGGACCTGTAAATTAAAATCATTATTGTAAACAAAAAAATTGTGGGTTAAAATTAATTCCAGTACCGCTCAATCTACAAACTGACTTACTTAGTCGCGAGAACTAGACGCTGTTTCTGACAGTGACGCTAATTCTGACTAGAACTATACGCTAGACGCTTTTAGAACTAGACGCTAAACGCTTTTCAGTAAATACGATGACTACGGTACTCGCGTAAACAGTACTGCCTACACTGACTACACTGCGCTACTTCTGACTGACTGCACGCGCTGCTGATAATGTAGATTACAGATGTAAAGCAGCTGGCGAGCTGACAGAATTCAAACACGCGCTGCGCTGTTTACGTAGCTGAGAGAAGTAAGGCAGTTTGGCAAGCTGCCAAGATTCATAGCTAGAGTGTGTGCGCGCTGCTGCTGTGAAACTAAACAAGTACAGATGGGGCAGGCCTCTTCTTTGCTGGCAAATCGCCAGAACGTCAGCGCTGGCGATCCACCAGAAGCCTGCCTCACCATCTGACTGAGACGCGCGTGCGTCTCACGTGCACGCGCGTCTCCATCTCCGTCGGCGGGGCGACAGGAACCCTGTCCGTCTCCGCTTCAGGGAGACGGACAGGGTTAAGGGGGGGTGCGGGCAGGCGGTGGGGACCCCGGGTGACCGTCGAGAAGCCGGCAGTGGCCTGGGGGAAGCGCTGGAAGCGCCGTCAGAAGGGGACACGCGCGCCTCTCATGGGGAGATGGGACCTGCCCCATCTGTACCTTACTTTCTTGCAAATAGAAAAGTTAGCATGAATAATGACATTATACAGTTGTGAGCGAAGGTTTGTAATTTGTTTGGTACTTGTGTAGTTTCACGGCGGCAGCTTACGCCATCAGCGTTGCGTTCCTGTCAGTATCAGCGTAGTGTTCCCACGGCCAGCATAGTTAGCATAGTCAGTTAGAAGTAGTGAAGTGTTCCCGTGGCCGATTAAGCATCCCTGGCTACGTTATCAGCGTAGGCTGCCACCGTGAAACCACACAAGTAACTACCGTACTGTTGCCGGGAACTGCATCTCTGTCCCGGGCGTTCCTGGCAAGCCTACTCAGCACCTCTCTCACACCGCCGGCGCCAGCATGATCCCCTCTCTTTGGCGGAGAGGTGATCACGTTGGCACTGGCGGAGAGGCGCTCCATCTGTTTGACACGCAGGAGCGTCTCAGATGCTCCAGCAATGAGACACTCCTGCGTCTGAGTAGCTACTACGGCAGGGTACAGCAACCCTACCTACAGGGTTAGGGGTTCTGTTGCGCCTTTTCACACCCCCACTATCCACGGCAGCCCGAAGCATGGCAAGCACACGCGTTACGCATCCTCCCAACCTTTTCATACCCCCACTATCCACGTCGGCGTGGAGTTGATTTTATATAGTGTGGCGAGCGCTATAACAGATTGGAATGAAAACAATCATATATTGTTATTATGAGTATGAAGTAGATAGAGTCTCCTTAGGCTCCAAGCTAGTAGTGTCCCGGAGATCACAGGATCTATACACACCGGGCTGCCCCAAAATGCAGATTTTCTGCATGGGCTATGAGCCGGCTGCTGTAACAAGCATTTAACGTATAAACAATGTGGTATAGACAGTTTGGTGAGCAGTGAGTAAGAGCAAAGACTATCTTCCTGGATATAACTGGGAAGATGGCGCCAGGCAAGACAGAGGGAGATGTTTATACATATCAAGCAAGAAGAATTGCCACTTCCTCCTCTGCACACTTCTTCCCGATCTGACTGCCACCCCCATGTGGCATGTAATCCCCCTGCTGCTTACTAACTCACCTGGCTGTTTATGCAGGACATCTGTGCAACTGGTGCTTCCATCTACAGCCCTCATCTTTAGTATCTGGACATGTACCCACCCAGGGGCGGATTGGGAATTAAAACCAGCCCGGGAAATATCTTGAAGCAGCCCTAATGAGGGTGTGTGTTGTTGCGCGCCGGAGGCGCGCCCGATTTTTTTGGGGGTGGGAGTGGCCTACCAATATGGGGGTGTGGCCTATTTCAACGAGGTCACGCCCAATTTTTGCCGCTGTGGGTGCATGGCTTGTGGCTCTCTGAGCTGCTGGCTATGTCCCCAGCCCCTCAGTCCCCGACATGGGACAGTGAGCATGGGCCACCTCCCTTGAACACATTATGCACCATAACAAGAGGGCCCTTTTTTCGATCGAAAATCCTGTACACCTTATGCCACACAGTATGAGCCAATATTCACATTATGACACATGGAATGATCCAAAATTTACAAAATTCCACACAGAATGAGTAAAAAAAAAAAAGCTAAACTTCACATTATGCAACGGAATGAGAAAACACAGGGTGAGAGGGGGTTGGTGCAGCGTGAGAGGGGTTGGTGATGAATGGTGAAAAGGGGGTGACGAGGGGTGAGAGTAAAGTGGCAGGGTAGAAGAGGATGCAGGGAGGGAGGGAGGACGGAGGGTGGCGTAGAATGCTGGGAGGGGAGATGCAGGGTGGCTGAGAACGAAGGGAGGGAGGACCTACGCCGGGTGGCACAGGATGCAGTGTGCGAGGGGGGCATGGTAGCACAGGATGCAGGGTAGGAGAGGGAATGCAGAGTGGCAGAGGATGCAGGGAGGGGAGTCACAAAGTGGTGGAGGATGCAGGGAGGGGAGACAGTGATGCCCATTATACATATGCCACACACCGTGATGCCCATTATACATATACCACACACCGTGATGCTCCATTATACATATGCCACACACCGTGATGCCCATTATACATATGCCACACACCGTGATGCCCATTATACATATGCCACACCGTGTTGCCCATTATACATATGCCGCACACTGTGATGCCCATTATACATATGCCACACACCGTGAGGCCCACCATACATATGCCACACTCCGTGATGCCATTATACACATGCCACGCACCGTGATGCTCCATTATACACATGCCATGCACCGTGATGCCCAATATACATATGCCGCACACCGTGATGCTCCATTATACATATGGCGCACACCGTGATGCTCCATTATACATATGCCACACACCGTGATGCTCCATTATACATATGCCACAAACCGTGATGCCCATTATACATATACCACACACCGTGATGCTCCATTATACATATGCCACACACCGTGATGCCCATTATACATATGCCACACCGTGTTGCCCATTATACATATGCCACACCGTGTTGCCCATTATACATATGCCGCACACTGTGATGCCCATTATACATATGCCCCACACCGTGAGGCCCACCATACATATGCCACACTCCGTGATGCCATTATACACATGCCACGCACCGTGATGCTCCATTATACACATGCCATGCACCGTGATGCCCAATATACATATGCCGCACACCGTGATGCTCCATTATACATATGGCGCACACCGTGATGCTCCATTATACATATGCCACACACTGAGATGCCCATTACAGCCTATGAATCCATGTACTTTCTGCTTGACATAGCTTTAAACCATGGTTGCCTCCTCGTTTATATATATATATATATATATATATATATATATATATATATATATATATATATATACACACACACATATATATATATATATATATATATATATATACACACACACACACACACACATATATATATATATATATATATATATATATGTGTGTGTGTGTGTGTGTGTGTGTGTATGTATATATATATATATATATATATATATATATATATATATATATATATATATATATACATACATATACACACACACACATATATGTATGTATACTATATATATACATACATACATACATACACATATGTGTATATATATACACACACACATAGGCTAAGGCTTTTATTAATGTTATAGTCATTTAAGTTATTTTCAAGTACCGTGCTCATGCTGACATTAGACCTGCCTCTGCTCCCATCCTCTTGATCGGATCCCCAGCGCGCGCCGCGCACAACTCCTACGCGCCACTGCCTGCTGGATTAGACCATCTGAGCAGCCACAAGTCATCCTCGGCAGTCGGCAGTGGCACACATACAGGACCGCGGGAGCCGCTGAGTGCAGCCGCGCATGCGCACCAGCGCTCCCGCGGCCATTTTTAGATTGGTGAGATCCGAGGCCGGCCGCGGCCATCTTTGTTTTGGGAAGTGCGGTGGCCGCGGCCGCCGGTAACCGCGGAAATGGCGGTTCATGTGGTCTGCGGCCCAGCTAGTAGGGTTAGCGGCCCCTTTATGACTAAAATGGTCCGGCCCACCGGGAAATGGCCCGGTTTCCCGGTGGGCCAATCCGCCCCTGTACCCACCCATGCTGGCTGCAAAATATACATAAACTATTCATATGAAACATGTGTCCTACGTCATTCTGTACTCTATGATCATGAACAAATTATATTCTCATGATTGGACAGATGCATGTGTCACCGCCCAGCAACTGCCTAGAAACACATATTTCCTCGTATATTGTGGTCCATTGAAGGAACGTTTTAATCTGTACCAAACTCCACCCTTGTGCTTATGTCTGACATTGCACATGCAGTCTTTTTTTTGGAGCACATTGAAATCTGTCACATCATCCGCATTGCCACTTGAGTCTGACTCAGAATTAGGCCAATATTCAATGCCTCAGATTCGCCGTACAGCGAATCTTGCATTTAGCCGGGCTAACGGCAAATTTTTCCTCTGAAAAAACTATTCTCTCTATTCAATGGAGACAATTCGCTGCAAGTGAACAGCGAATGTCTGCCGATTCACCATATGCGATTCGCCGCGATTCGCCGGTGGTTTTCAATGGGGTTTTTAGTCGAATTCGCCGAGAGTGTATTCAATGCTCAAATGGAGAACTACTTTCTCCAGTTATTTTCACCATGATTCACCGTTTTGCATTTGTCATCTTTTTTAGGTGAACTGGAATGTGATCTTTTAAAATAAAGGGGATTTTTTTTCTTTTGGTGTCAAAAAATATGATTTTTTTTTCTGTGAAGGGGGATGCTATTTTTATTTATGTGCTTGCAGCACATGAATATATATTTAATTGTTTTATTTTTTTACACATTCGCCAGCAGGGGGCCGGGAGCCGCTCATTAATATTCATATATTCACTGCACACTGGTCTCGATCATTAAATATGCAGGATTGGGACCAGTGAGTGCAGTGGCTCCCGAGTCCCTATCCCAGTCTGCTGCCAGCTCTACGGCGGCTCTCCCTGTGTCCCTGCCAGTCCTTCACCCCCACAGTGTCCGACGCAGGCAGGGAGGCTTCCATTTCCCTGCCTGCCACCGTCCTCCGGCTCCCTGCGGCATTCGCCGGGGGGTTAAAATTCGCCGCCAGGGCAGCAAGCCCCTGAGGTGTTGAATAGGGGGTGAGGGAGGGCTGGCAGCGAATGCACCAGCCCTCTGGAACCCGGCCATTGTGCAGCGAATCCAAAACAGGATTCGCTGCACAGCACGAATTAGGTCATTGAATACCTGCCTTTTTCTCATTGTGTGCAATCATTGTGATTTATATACAGTATGTAGTCAAATAATTTAGTTTGATTACCTACGCATAACTGCCCCATATTGGACATACCGATTGTAATAGGAAAAGTTCTAAGTGGTCCTGAATGATCTAGTCAAACAGCAAGGTTTGTTGAGAGGTTTAGGGTTGGTTAAGTATATAATAAAGATGCCAATACACTATGCCGATTCCGTAGCGATTTTGTCACTTTTCATCTGATTCCAGCGATAAATCAAATAAAAATTGTCCAAATTGTAAGTTATTGACATCAGATCCAATGCGTTGCGCAGTCCTGTGTGACATTAGAGCCTGAAGATCGCATAGGCTGCACGATAGATATATCGCTGTCACATTCTCAGGCTCATGACGTTGGTCACCAGGCCGGGGATTGGCTAAACCTGATACAGGGGTGCGGAATCTTACCACGCCATAGGTGTTCACCAGTGACCCCTCCAGTTGGAATCTGGGCTTTGCTGCTATGAATGCACCGATCGCAGTCCCCTGAACAGGTTCCCCATGTGGCACTAGCAAACTCTTGGAAACAGGTAGCGTGGACTCAGGATTACTCATAGCCATCTTTTCCGGGTCGTACACTGGTATTCACGGGGTACGGTACACGAGTATCAGACAGGAGAGTAGTGAGAAGGCAAGCCAAGGCCATACACTGGTAGTCATGTGCTGCATTCACAACGAAATATCAATAATAGCCAGATTCCCATATTACAGATTATGGGTCTGAGTTTGACCCACTTTATATCAAAATTCTATCCTTATTGTGCAGCATTCTGAGTCAGACTCATCTTATGGAGTGATCGTCTATGCAATTGTACTATACTGTACTTAAAAATTATAGGCACTTGGTTTACAACAAGAGATGTAAGATAGTGGTACAGTAAATGCTAAAGATACAGTACCCAATTTGTACATAATGTAAGACACATGTCATCTTTATTATGTAAAATACAAATAGGCTGTGGGGGATGGGGGGGGGGGCAGTTAGATTTAGGCTGCAGAAGGGGTGAGTTAGGACTACTCATAAAGTACAGAAATACATTGGCATTGTGAGCATCATGGTTCCAATAGGGATTCTAACCTGCCTGTCCATAGACATATTGGGCCTTATTCTGATCGGTGCGGATTTTACCGCATGCGGACGTCCCGCCGATGTTGATCGTCTGCGCATGTGCAGAGGTCACTCTGCGCATGTGCAGGCGATTTCGCCGCACATATTCTTTATACGCCGCACAGGGGGCGTAGAGGGGCGTGAGGGGCTACTTAGCCTCATTACCCTATGCATACGCCCCGCGTTTCATGGGCGTTCCCATGCAAACGCGGGGCGTATGCATGGTAATGAAGCCGTGACGCGTGTGTAGGGGGCGGGCATCTGACATCGCCGGATGTCAGCTGCCCGCCCCCATACATGATTTCACACGGACAAGTGTCCGTGTGGTCTTGGGTGGCGGGACCTGGTGGAGCGTGCGGCCCTGCATTCGATGTTCGGCGACCATCGAATGCAGGGGCTGCTCCCAACATGGAGGAGGCGTATCCCCGTCCACTTTCATGCGGACCGCCACATATCCGCATATGGACTGAGGTGGCGATCCGTATGGAAGGCGGGGATTCGCCTGGCCGGACATGACCGCATATTTCTGATCGGGCCGCACCGATCAGAATAAGGCCCATTGTCACACTCTGGGGATTTGTAGGGACTTAGAGGAGATGGGAATTGGATGGTGGAAGCTTGGTGGATGGATGTAGTGCATTCTCATGTACCGGAGTACAGGATAAATGGAGGAGATGTTGAGTAAGGTTTAGAAGATTTAATAACAAGGTCTTGTGATACAGTCAATGAAATAAACTTCAATGAAAACAAGCAACAGATACTGGCAATGCAAAGAATCAGGCAACAGTAATAACAGTAGCAGTTTGTATATCAATAGATAGACTGTTGCACCAAACTTAGATAAAACTGTAAAGAGGTTGGAGATGACTGGAGGATTTTGAGACCACTGTAAAGAAGTTGTAGATGATTGTGAGGACCTTGGAAATGACTGTAAAGAAATTGGAGATGACTGTGAACAACTGTGAAACAACTGTAAGGACTGTGAACAACTATGAAGAACTTGGAGATGACTGTGAACAACTTGGAAATACTTGTAGATGACTGTGAACAACTATGAAGAACTTGGAGATGACTGTGGACAACTATGAATAACTTGGAGACAACTGTGATCAACTTGGAAATACTTGGAGATGACTGTGAACAACTATGAAGAACTTGGAGATGACTGTGGACAACTTGGAAATACTTGGAGAAGACTGTGAACAACTATAAAGAACTTGGAGATGACTGTGGACAACTATGAATAACTTGGAGACAACTGTGATCAACTTGGAAATACTTGCAGACAACTGTGAAGACTTGAAGATGACTGTGAATAAATGTGACGATTTGGAGATGACTGTGAATAACTATGAAGAACTTGGAGACAACTGTGAACAACTTGGAAATACTTCTAGACGACTGGGAACAACTATGAACTTGGAGACGACTGTGGACAACTTGGAAATACTTGTAGACGACTGTGAACAACTATGAAGAACTTGGAGACAACTGTGAACAACTTGGAAATTCTTGGAGACGACTGTGAACAACTGTGAAGACTTGGAGACGACTGTGAATAACTGTGAAGCCTTGGAGATTACTGTGAATAACTGTGAAGACTTGGAGATGACTGTGAAGAACTGTGAAGAACTTGGAGACGATTGTGAACAGCTGGGAAGAACTTGGAGATTACTGTGTAGCACAGATAAGCTATCCCAGCAGGAAAAAGGTGGGCCCATTGTGGCACTGGTTACCTTTAAGGAACACCGGACAGGAGCAACAGCAGTTTGGACAGGCACAACTGTGGAGCGCAAGCCACAGAACCACTCTCCAGGAGGTAGACTGCAGCACTGACAGGGAGACATTGGCCAGACCCCTTTTATCAGGAAAAGACACACCGGATTGGCTGGAGAAACCCCTGGTGAGGGGATTGGAGAAACCTTGGTCTCCAACATGGATGTCCCCATACTTGAGACATAGTGAAGTCCATTGCAATATGGGTCCAGGGCTTTTGAGGAATGGGTAATGGATGAAGAAGACTGACTGAACAAGTTCGAGGAGTCTTGTGCTCTGCACACTTGGAACAAGCTGCCACAAATTCAGATACATCTTTCTTAAGCTGAGGCCACCAATAAGATCTCTGAATGAATTCAAAAGTTTTCTGGGCTCCTGCATGGCACCATAAAAAACTATGCCACCACAGACTTGATATGAATAAATTACAGAAATACATAACTTATATGAGATGAAAGGTCTTTGTCCCTTCATTGCAAGAACCTGTATACTATCCATTGGGTTCTTAACATGACTGAAAGGCTACTTATATAAGTTATGTATTTCTGTCATTTATTCATAACACATCTGTGGTGACATAGTTTTTTATGGTGACATAAAAGGAAAGCGCTTTTTGATTCACACTATTTGCATTTTACTTCTGTTCCTTTTGTGTAGTGGTGACAGTAACACTGCCAGTGTGGATCTTTTTGCTGCATATCCGTAGCGCTAGCACTAAGTAAAAAATTATATGCTGGGGTTCCTGCATGGCCTATAAACGAGGAAGAATGTGCCCAGGACAGAAGTTTTTTCCGAAATTTGGGAGCCACAAGAGTCTTCCCTGCCGGAGGTAGAGCAGTAACTTGGGTCACAGCGAAAGATGCAGGGTTCAGTATGAATTAATCCCTGGGTTGCTCAGAGGAATCATCCATTTGCCAGCAACGTGAGAGAGCATCCGCTCTGTCATTGAGAGCCCCAGGTCGATAGGAGAGTTTGAAAGAAATCTGGCGGGAAAAAAGCACCCACCTGGCCTGTCTTGGATTTAGACAGCGCAGAGTTTACAGATACAGTAGATTCTTATGGTTGGTGAAATAGGGTGTTGAGCACCCACTGAAAGATAACGCCACTCTGATAAAGCCAATTTTATGGCTAACAGCTCCTTCTTTCCAATTGGGAAATTTAACTCTGCAGTTAAAAATCTTCTGGAGAAATAGGTACATGGACGAATCTTGTTATTCTCAAAATTTTGGGACAGTACTGCCCCCACCCCAACCTGGAAAGGATGGCTGAGATCTGGTTGACGAAGAATAGGGGCAGATGTAAATGCTTCTTTGAGAAAAGAGAAGGCTTCTAACGCATCAGATGACCAAGCCAAAGGATTTGCACCTTTTCTGGTTGGCTTGGTGATAGGAGCAATGATAGTCAAATAATCTTTGATAAACTTCCCGTAAAAATTAGCGAACCCTAGAAAAAGTTGTATTGCCTTAAGAGTGGTAGGGAGATACCAGTCTCATATGACATTGACTTTAGCAGGATCCATTTGGAGTTGATGTCCAGAGATTATATAACCCAAGAACGGAATAGTAGAAGTCTCGAATGTGCACTTGTCCAACTTTCAAAAGAGTTTGTTCTTTTGTAGACGTCTCAAAACTTCACAGTGATGGGTTTCTAAAGATTTGGAAAAGATAAGGATGTCATCCAAATAAACCACCTGGCATTTATACAACAAATCTCTAAAAATCTCATTCACGAATTCTTGGAAAACTGCTGGGGCATTACATGACCCGAAGGGCATTATGAGATATTCGGAATGCCCATCCCTGGTGTTGAATGCGGTTTTCCATTTGTCTCCATCTCGGATGCGAATTAGATTATAAGACCCCCACAAGTCCAGTTTCATAAATACGGTGGAACCTTTAACCCTATCAAAGAGTTCTGGAATTAACGGAAGAGGGTATCGATTCTTTACTGTAATTTCATTCAATCCACAATAGTCTATACAGGGGCGGAGACCACCATCTTTTTTCTTAACATAGAAGAATCCTGCGATAATATTACCAGGCGCCAGAGATTGAGTTAAAAATATGTACAAATTTATTGTGCAAATAACATGGTAAAAATATATTTTTTTTAAAAGAAGGGATGAGTTCTTACCCCTAAGGGTATTTGGAGCCAGCAAGGGATGGTAAGTGGCAGGGATGCAGTCCGGAAGTGCACCCTGCAGCTGGATGCTCTTCTTCCAAGTGCTAAGGTATTTATGGCCACTGCAGGGTGCACTTCCGGACTGCATTCCTGCCACTTACCATCCTTTGCTGGCTCCAAATATCATTAGCGGTAAGAACTCATCCCTTCTTTTTAGAAAAATATTTTTTTACCATGTTATTTGCACAATAAATGTGTACATATTTTTAACTCAATCTCTGGCACCTGGTAATATTATCACACACATCCACCTTCTATATATGTTTAAGGTCTGAGGGAGACCTTTAAGTGATAATTAAAAGGCTGACTAAGAAGGATAGCAGGACATTTGCTACTCAAATCCACCATTATAGAAGAATCCTGCGACCGCAGGAGATGAAGATGGACGGATGACTCCTTTACTCAAGTTTTCTTTAATATACTAAGACATGGCTTGGACTGAACTTAAAACACAAAATAAAATAAAATAAAAAAGAAGACAGTACTGTATGTGCAACATCTTTGAAACCTGTTATTTTTGAATTAATGTTCTTGATTTTATTTTTCTAAATATTAAATTTATTTGTTTATTACAGCATAATGCACTTTAACGTATTTAACTGTTAATAAATTGGCCAATCTTTTGCATAATTATATTCTCTAATACAGCCTAATCATGTTTCCAGCATAGAGGATGCAAAACTGTTTTTCAGACCAATTCTTGTTTAAAATAAACTGCCACAATTAAAGACAATAAACATAAGTGTCTTGTTTACTGAACTTACTGTAGCAGTCAGTAAAGAGTTGGACATTAGAAGACACAGAGGTGCACTATTCTATTAAGGGCAAACACAAGGGATTTACCACAGATTTTTTTAACCAAGTTTTTTCTTGGTTACTTCAATTACAGAGCATCCTCTCCAATAAAAAACACTTTCGGGTGAAAACACACACAGCAATATTCACAATTGTGACCATGAAACGGGTCAGTTATCAGGGATTTTTTTCCCACCAAAGTCAGTAACTTTGCACTAGGACAAGCTCGTACTCTTTTTTACTATGCTGAAGTATATTAATGCACCACTCTAAGACATCCTGACATAATTTTAACTAGATCGGAGCTTCTCCATACGTTTCCTTATTTTCATCTAAAAAGCTAAACTTTAGGTGTCTTCCCGGAACAGAAGATATTGACTTAGAGCAAAACGCTTTTGCATGTTTCTTATTCAGGTCAAGTCACAACTTTTCCACACTAGCCGATTTTGAATATCTCAATTTCAACTTTTTCACTCCGCCCTAATGTATATTATTCTGCTTCTTAGCATCAGGTTGTATTGCATTGAGGGGATGGGCAGACTCAACCATACTCAAATATACTTGCCATGCAAATCTATATAACAGGGAAATATTAGTCCTATGGGTACCAGATTGAAAAACAGCCTTGACTGGATGGATATACCTTTATACACTCTTCTCACCCACTATTTCTGGGAGTATGGTACGCCATTGTGGTTCTTTTTAAGGACAGTAAAGGAATGTCAGATGAACACATAATTAGGACAATCACTGGGGTTGAATTAGCTATGTCGTACTGCACCATTGTACGTTTTTCTTGGAATTCATGTTTTCCTTGGATGGGAGGACCTAAGGAGTATTTTCCTGGAAAGAGGAGTATCTGAATGGAAGGGAAGGCATGGTAATTGGTACATGTTATTAGGGTTTGCATATACCCATTTTTGTTTAATTTCTGGTATTCTAATCTGAAGTGTTGAAACATTTACTTGGGTTTTGTGCTGTTACAGCTGCTGTTGCACTTGAGTGGGATCACTCATTACTTTATCTGCTACAAGCGTTGATGATGCTTATGAGAACACAGGTTGGTGTGGCCCAGACAGAAATTAATAGAATATGCTGCAATGTGATGGTGGAGACATCTGTCCCCTGGAACTAGGGGTTGTATTATTGCAACCAGGAAGAGATGGGTTGCAGTTGGTACATGGCTATTCTCGGTTGGACCATCCGATGTAGTGTTCAAAAGGAGAAAAAAGCCAATAGGTTTGCACTGCTGTGGTTACCACACTGGAGAAAGGGATTACTCGGGTTTGTAAGACTTTACTTCTGAAGTTAGCCAATATTAAAGAAGCTTGATGGTTAGGCATAAAGAGTAAGCCAGGAACTGTAGCTTAATAAACTCATAGTAATGCTGTTGATACAGGTAGTGCTCAAGTAGGAAATCTGATCATGCTGGACAGATGTGTTTGAACAGAGATAGAAAAGGGGCATATGACTCCCTAGGTCAGTGATTTTCAACCTTTTTACCTTGCGGCACACTCAATAAGATTTTAAAATTGCCAATGCACACCATGAGATTCCCACAGGGCAAAACACATTGGGCCTACAGGAAAAAAACAAACCTATTGGTCCCCTTATAAAAAACTATCACACTGGTCCCCACAGGTAACAAAAATAAAACACATTGGCCCTACATGAAAAGAAGAGACCAGTAAATAACAGTTGAACTGGTAGTGGCTATAAACTGGTTTGGCCATTTCTAGATCTGGGGGTACATTTGAGAACAGCTCGAGGCACACTAGTGTGCCATGGCACAGTGGTTGAAAAACACTGCCCTTAGGTACTTAGTGGTACCCATTTTAGTTGGTTCATACTGTGTATAAGTGCTTTGTTTTACAATTAATGGCTCCAACATTAGTAGCGTGACAAATTGGAAACAAAAATGTTTTTCTCACTCATTATATACTGGAAGCTGCAAAGAAAAAAAATTGCGTGCAAAAAAGGTTTATTTAGTATAAATAGAATAATAGAAAAAGATAAACAATATCTAATTACCAGTCACATTTCTATAACACAGATACAGGGTTGGCAATGACTTAGGAATTTGCTGCATTAATGCATAACTCCAATAAGTATCCAATGTTTTTATATTCACCGTACTCATTTTTTTCTATAGAAACTGCTATTTTTCATCAGGACGTTGTGGAACAGATGGGCAATCCAAGCCCTCTCTGGGAGGGTAGCATTTCACCAGCCTGTGTGGTCTTCTCATAATGCACATTTCTTTAAGAGAAAAAAATCTTTATTGATTTGAAACTCAAATGAAAGATGACTGAGGGACTCTAGTTTCTATTAATTTTACATGGATCTCCAGGCCTCTCCGTCCATTTAAAATGGCAAAAAGTATGTGTGTACCAAGGGCTGTTGAAAAACCACACTGTGAGTTAGGATTCAGGTTACTCGTTGGTGATACTGAGGAAGTTCGAAATAGCCAGACTTTAACCCTGACCTGTCATTCATCAGTACCTCCCATGGGTCATTTCTAGAGCTTTCATCAGCCCTGACAATTTTTGTCACATAATTAGGCACCAAATCACCATATTCTTGTTACAGTGCAAACAGCATTGTGCTGATTGTTAAGGTACTCTGTTCCAGCTGGGAGCATTCACTGCCTGGACAATCCACTTGATGTTAGTGCAGGCAGTGGCGCTCTGTATTCTCTGAAACATCCTGTAATAGACTTAAGTAGAAACAACACCTTTGAGATAATTTAGTGTTCTAGAATAACTTTGAATTCTAATCAGGGCTGTCTTAACACATGGGCTTTAAGGACAGTTGCCCTAGGGCCCCAAAATGTTAAGGGCCCAAAGCCTGCCACAAAGTTAGGGATAGAAATGGCTGCAGTTTTATTACACTTTTTGAAAACACGGCACTGCTTGCTTTCCATACTGTCTTCTTATGAAGCCACACCCCCTCCTGTGTTGATTGGCTATGATTCCTTCCTACAGATTTGGATCTTCTCTCTGACCTCTGTCACTGACAGGACAGACTGGATTTGCTGGTGACCTTGGTAATCTTCTATGCATGATTGCTGTGCCAACCTGCACAGCCACAGCTTGCATCCATATACTCATAAAAGTGGCAGCCCATTAGTACTACACTCAGAAAACCCTCATTACTAAGGACTTTTTTTTCTTAATGAAAAGTAAAAACTTATTTCAGTAGGTTGGCATGCCTCCTAGTGCCCTAGATGGGCAGCATATTGCCCAGTAGGTAATCATTCCCTGATATAACTAAATTCTAATGTATCTAGTATTCTGCTTCATATACTTCAGTGGCTGGACCATTATGTGTCTACTGAAGTTAAAGAGGAGGGGCTTAAATTGCAAAATCATATATATGAATTGTAGCGCCTAGGACAGCGATAGGCAGCCTGATACACTTTGAGGGCTGCTGCTAGTTAAAGCAAACAGAAGAGCATGTTAAGTGTTGAGTGCTAGAAAACACTGACATATACTGAGCTGAAATAATTCCACATCTACACATCAATATAAATGTACCTTTGAATAATGAATTGTATGTAACACTATATGATGATAGAATATTGAAACTGTAGGATTTTTTTTACAATGGCTCCAGCATCTGGCGATCTGCTTATTTTGTCTGGCTTGATCTATGAACTAGTGATCCATTAATAATCTGGCTGAATTGTACTGACCTTATTGTTCAGGTGACATTGTAGAGTCTTTATTTGCCTTTTAAACATGTTTCAGTAAAGCAATGGATTTAATGCGGGTCCAATGTATTTTTTTTCAATATTAATAATACTGTCAATTGAAATTTACATTTTATGAACGTATACACTGGCATCAGTACTGCAACAAATGTCCTTTCCTATGACTTTCCATTTCCTAACACCTGGTTTACATGCATTATTTGGATGTGATCTTGAGGTCAGAAATTTCATTAGGTGCCATGATTTACTGGACAGACCTCTCTGAGCTGCATCCTCACCATCCTTCCTCTGCAGTGGATGCTCTGGGGAGTTACCTAGTACACAGCTTCCACTAGTCAGGGTCCAGCAGACTTAGTAACACATAAAGAAATCCAATAAATTTTAATGGCACCTGATAGGGGGCATGGCTGAAGCCCTCTGTCTCATTTCCTGACCGTTTCATATAGATAACAGGAAACACACTGTCTAGAGTCATTTCCTTAGGTACCAAAAAACTATTTATTTGCATTAAGAGGACATCAGATGTGTAGATTATGTTGCCATGTATTGTTCTGCAACCATATACACTTATAAATTACATCTGATGAGACTATGCAGGTGGCATCATAAAGATGATTAAGGGATGAGAAGAATACATTTCACCTGTTGTCCCAATATGTTGTAACTGCTCTCTCTGCCATTTGCAGCAATGATGAAGGCATTCAAATGTTGCGACCTCCTGGCTTGGTCTAGTCTTAGATCGTTTGATTGTAAACAAGATGATTTTCAATCTTGGGCATAAAAACTATTTTTACTTATTTTTGAAAAATTAATTTACTTTTTAATGATTAAATAAGTGTTCAGCTCTGATATATATACACACAGTCTGCTTAAACTTTTGGAAAACCAAGTAGGAACAAATTAGGTCACACATTTTGACATTGTTAGACTTTTGTTGAATGAATAGAATAAAATTATATTCATTGGGGTAAAAACAATCATGTTTGCCTGTGTATGAATTCTCAGGCGTATTTGGCAATTTTTTCAAACTTGGAGATTTACTGTAGGCAAACACAGGAGTAAAATCACGATTTGAACTGCAAAACACAGAAGCGTCTGTAAATAGCAGTCAATCCACAATCGAACCAACTTGTAAGTACTTCAGTGGCCTAACTGTTGATTGGCTAACAGAACACTCACAGCCAATCAGCAGCCTGTTACCATGGTGTTGGTGGGAACACATTTTTCTTTCACAGTTTATAACTATTTCCTAACATCTACACAAATAGAAGCACTGCACATATCACACTGATCTGTGCAGGCTTCCCAAAGCACGCCTGCTTACAGGCAGGACTATACAATTCAGGCACAAACATGACCGAACACTCACACCGTTAATCACGACTAAACATGATTACATGAACCATTGGAAAAAACATTCTGTCAAACACAATTCTTAGTAAATGTCAGTGTTTGATCTAAAATAACCTCTCATGTATCCCTATGATATAGATTGTGTTTTAAATTCAGACTAAGGGCCTGATTCAGACCTGTATGCAAATCTGTGATAATCACTAGCAACGCGTTTAGGAGAGGTCCACTCTCCTTCCTCAGCTGTTCATTTATCCTGCACATTACTTACCTATAGAAGCTGGTGATCCTCCTTTATGAATAAGCCGGCTGCATTACCCTAATTGATTGTGCTTCTTCCCCCTATTGCATATTCCACCTGTGCAATATGGCAGTCACATAATATGGAATAAATGTGTTCTCGGAATTTAGAAGCTTGATGCTATGTACATTTATGAATTGGTCACCTTTATCTTGTAACATTCTATAACTGTGTGTATGACTCATCATGTTGTTCCTTTATTTTGCCTTGATCAGTCGTAAGCTTTATGATATTGGTACTAAAGTGCATATAGATGGGGCCTCTCCCAGAAGCACATTAATCTATTCACACATTCTACGGCTTCTTCAACAAAGGTCTTCTGCTGACATCAGCCCAGTATATTGTGTTCCGGGTGTGTTCTGACTTAATGACGCAGGCAGGAATAAGGGGCAAGTTTTTCCAATTACTATACCAATTTAAGACCATAACTAGGGTGTGTGTATTATTTAACGATGCAAACAACAAGCTTCATTGTCTATAGGCATCAGTATAAATAATAATTAGAAATATTACAAGTATTTCTGGGGGTCAACAAGTTACCAATAAATACTCCACAAACACTATATGAAAAGGGAGGGACATATTACCCAAGAGGTGTATATTGCAAAATCAATATAATAATGCAGTGAAAATCCATCCTAATCCCTCTTGCTTTACAAGGTACTGTGCAGCTGCCTTGATTAATGTGCAGCGCTTGGAATGCATGTGTGCACAGCTGGCCAGTCTGTGCACCTGCAGATCATATGGGTGACAGGTCCACAACCTTCACTCATATTGCAGCTCATTACAAGGGGCTATGTGAGTGTATTGTTTTCAGTCACTTTACTAAATATCTATAAGGGCAATAATTGCATTCACTTTTGTTTTCTTATTTGTCTTTTGATTGGCATGAATTATTACTAAATGATCCTGTGAGTGTGACAAATGTGTGACTATACTACTGAGCCTTTATTCCACGGTCCCTGATGTATGACATTTACGTTCAGGAGCATAGAGAGGGGTGTATGAACAGTGCCATTCAGGGCCGCCATCAGGGGGGTGCTATGGGGACAACTGTCCCACACCTGGCCACTCTGACAGAGAGTAGTCCCAGGGCAGCTCCGTCCCAACACTGCCGCCAGCACCCCCCCTTCACAAGCAGCTGCACCCGGCCGCTAGCCCTCATCAACAGCAGCGGGCCACATATCATCTGGGCCACGTATGTTCAGAGCTTCCAAAGAACACTCCAGATACCTCAGCGCTGTGAGGCAGTAATGCTAACCATTACACCAGCCGTACTACCCCAATGCCCCAATGTACTGGATGTAACATGTGCAGAGAGACCTAGATTTAGGTGGAGTTTGTACTTCAAACTTAGATTTATATTGCAGTGTAACAATAAAGCAGGCAGTATTTACTGCCCCCCCAGTTTGGACATCTGGTCCAGACTGAAGGACCTGCCAACAAAAGGTGGATGATTACTTTGGTGACAGCATCCAAGTAGACATGTCAGAAAGTCCGTACCCCCCAAACATCCATCCTTTCTGCTGCTGCAGTGCTCCTCCTAGTTGGGCCACAGGTTTGTGCCGCACACTTGTGTGGCTTAGCATAGTCAACCAGCTACCTCGGTGCAACCATTTGGCCTAAAAACAACATTGTGAGGTGTGAGGTGTTCAGAATAGACTGGAAATGAGTGGAAATTAATGTTATTCAGCTTAATAATAGTGTAGGAGCAAAAAAAAATCAAATAAATTCTGCGATTTTAGCGTGTAAAAAAAACCGGCTACAAAACACAAAACATGGAAGGGTGATGTTTTGGAACAGAACCAGACCAAAAACATGGCCGGAGATACAGATCCAAAACACAAAACATGAAAAGTGCCTGCTGCACACCCCTACTTATTGTGGCCTGACCAGAACAGGAGAATTCCAAAGAAGTGAATGTGCTGAGCTTACTGGTCATAAATGAACCTTGCTGCTTTACAGTATTTTCCACAATGGAATGCATAACTGAATTACTGCAGTCACAGTGACACTTATAGCACTAATGTATTTTCAATAGCATTGGTGAACGTCTGGCACGAAAAGGATTAATAACAAATAAGCATTATATCACATTTTCTTTGTAATATTTCATGTTATATTGACTTTTTATCCACAGTTACAAGTCAAAGAGATAAAGTTTTTTGCCGTTAGTTCTAATCTCACAGACGTGTAGCAGTTCTGTATTGTGGCATGCTCATATATGGGAAACCGCTACATCAGTTCCAAAAGTACATGCACAGTATTTGAAATGCAACACACTTTTTACTAGAGATGTGCGCAGGCCCCCATGTTTTGTATTTGTTTTTTGTTTTTCTGAATTTTATAAAACAATTGATAAAATCCTGAAATTTTAGCCCATTTTTGTTCAGCGAATGGATCTCAGAAATGTGATTATCTGCCTGATTGATAGACAGAGGCGTACCCCCTGATATGTCTGATAAAAGTCAGATTTAAGTATACATGGGGCAACCCTGCCTCTGTGCTGATCGTCAGGCTTAAGATCGATCGCTCAACACACATTGCACACCCACGACGCGCACAGCAATGTGTGCTGAGCGGTTTTTGGGGGTGAAGAACATAACAGTTATGTGGTTTAACATCTCTTGCCTCATCAATCGGATGGCTCTGTTAATGTGCACTTTGAATTCCCCCTTAAGTCCATCTATAAAATAAATTACGTAGAAGTGAATTAAGCTCATATATCAGACAATTGACATTGGCTCCATAGCGTACAAAGCAGGGTAGGGCAACCCAAGGTCAATATATCGAGTTGTGGTACATTCAGAAGTAAAAATCCAGAAAGACCTGTCCTCAGCTAGGACTACATAGGAAGTCACTGAAGCGTGACGCTCAGTTGGAGACAGAAGTTATGAGGGTGATGTGTCGCTACTGCACATATTCTCTTCAATTATGTTTTACAAGATGAGTCTACGTAGTTAATAGTACGAATGTAAACTACAGAATGGTCTGTAAAAGTTAAACTCGGCCAGCAAGTGCCCCTAGTACGCACTCATACCTCCCAACTTTGAAGCTTGTGGAAGACAAGCCCGAAATTGGGGCCGTGGCTATCTGGAAAATGGTGTGGTCTATACTTGCTTCTTCCAGTGAGGCCACGCCCCGTTTTGCCGCTTTGTGGGCATGGCCCCAACCCCCTGGCTGCGGGAATAGACCCTGTGCGCAGTGTTTATTCACTGCTGCTCAGCAGCTCACAGGGGGGACTCACAACAGCACTGCACTGGACATCACATCAAATGTTTATCTATCAGACCTTCCTTTACTTCTCTCCATTCCTTTCCTCATTTCAGCAGTAATAGACATAGGACCTGATTCTAGTTCACATGTTCTAATGGACAAAACCATGGGCCTTATTCTGGTCTGTGCGGCCGGAGCCGAATATGCGACCAGGACCGTGCGTCCTAAACCCCGCCTTCCGTACGGATCGCTCACTCCGTCCGAATGCGGTAAGCTGCTGACCGCACGGAGCACGAGTGGATTTCTCATGTATACACCTCCTCCATCTCTGGGAACCTCCCCCATCATTCGATGGTCGCATACCATCGAATGCAGGACCGAGTGGTCAGGCAGCTCCCGCGAGCTCAGACCACTCGGGCATTTCTCCGTGCAAAAGCAGGGATCTGGGCGGGCAGCTGACATCCGGCAATGTCATATGTCCGCCCCCTACACGTGCGTCACGGTCGCATTACCATACGTACGCCCAGCGTTTTCATGCATATGTTAATGAGGCCAAACAGCCCTTCACGCCCCTCTCCTCCCCCTGTTCGTAGTGTACACAATTCATGCGGAATTTGGACGTATGTCCCTTTCGCACATGCGCAGAGACGCCTCTGCACATGCGCAAACACAAAACATCGGCGGAACGAACGCACGCGGACATATCCGCACCAACCAGAATAAGGGCCAATGTGCACTGCAGGTGGGGCTGATGTAACACGGTGGGGTTTGTACTTTAAACTGATATTTATATTGCAGTGTAAAAAATAAAGAAGCCAGTATTTACCCTGCACAGAAACAAAATAACACCCAACTCTAACTCTCTCTGAACATGTTACATCTGCCCCACCTGCTGTGCACATGGTTTTGTCCATTAGAGAGAGAATTTACTTTTGCAAGTGAACCAGAATCAGGCCCATATTGCATTACCAGAAACTCTGGCTAGCTATCCGGTCCGATAGGTGGACAGTGTCCAGGTCAACAGCCAATAGGTCGACATCATATGGTCGACATGCAAAAGTCAACATGGCAATAGTCGATACATTAAAAGGTTGATATGAAATTTTCTGAAATGTTTTTACTTTTTTATACTTTTTTACCCATAATGCAGCAATAGCAGACACGGTACTCTAAAAATGTTTTGAACTTTTCATGTGTCAACCTTTTCCATGCAGGCCTTTTTCTTGTGTCGACCGTTTGTCTATGCTGACCTTGTGCATGTCAACCTTTTGCTGTTAGCCTATTGACTATCGACCTAGACACTTTAATACCATAACTGTCTGGCTGTAGGATCTTGCTCTTTGCAGCTTCTTCTTTACATTCATAATAACAACAACCTGAAACCAAAACCAAGATGATTTGGTTTGGTGAATACATTGGCCATTATAAACTGGTCCTCATTGGTTTGCATGGTAGGGAGAACTACCACTATAGTTCTCCTTGATGTTAAAGGCTGTATTTTTGTTTTTAACCCATTAAAATTGTTTTAAAGTTAGAATATAGTGTTTTCAATGGAGCGATAAACATGCAGCAATTGACTTCATTTAGAGTTGGACATATTTGTGCACCAAACAAAGTTAGGAAAATAAGCATACAAAAAAGCAGACTTATGTGTATTGAGTTTGATGCCTCAGGAAAAATATAATTTATGTTTCATAATACATAGAGATGTGGACATGATAGTGCTTATAGTAAATGCTAGTATTGTTCTAGTTGTACACAATATTATCACGTAACGAAGTGTCATATACAGAGACTAGTGATAAAGGGCTAGATGTATCAAGCTTCAAGTGATAAAATGGAGAATGATAAACATCCAGCCAATCAGCTCCTATCTGCCAATTTGCAGGCTGGGTTTGAAAAATTATAGTTAGGAGCTGATTGTTTACCACTCTCCACTTTATCACTTTGATACATTTGACCCAATGTGAGCTCCAGGCAGGAAAGTTATAAGAGAGGAGGAGTTCCGTGTGCAGCCTCCTCTGCCCAGACCTCCTAGGGCTGGGGTAGCCAACCATAGTCCTCGAGAGCTACCAACAGTGCATGTTTTGCAGGTCTCCTCACAGAATCACAAGTGAGCTAATTAGCTCCATCTGTGTATCTTTTAAAATGTGTCAGTGATTAATGAATGCAGCTGTGCAGCAGCTAGGTTGTCTGGAAAATGTGAACTGTTGGTAGCTCTCGAGGGCTAGGGTTGGCTACCACTGTCCTAGGGGCACTAGTGGCTCAGACTCTAATTCACATGTGCATATCTCTGAAAAAATGGTGCATTTTCCTAGCAATTTCTCTACTGCACATGAGCAAAACATTGGAAAATGGCCGCCATTTTCCTGGTGATGATTTGACTTCTTGCTTAAACTGACATGGGACTCTGGAGAGGTGAGTATTAAAGAAATGGATGCAGTGTGTGTGTGTGTGGTGTGGGCTCCACTGGTGTCCGCAACGCACCCGTTATAAATATGACAGTGGCTCTAGTAAACAATACACAAACAATCACCGGGGCTCTAAAGTATTTTTACTGCCATAAATGGATCAGTTCATGAATCATACTCCTAAAACTGTTGGGGGCTCTGCATTTTTGAATGAATGAGTAGGGTCTTTGGTGCAAATTAAAATATAATTTTGGCCCCCCATCTCCACCCCAGCCCAAGTTCACAAAATACAGCATGGCAGTGGGAGACAAGCAGAGGCAGACGTTGGTATGGGGAAGCAGAGTGTGACAAGGAAAAACACTGGGTGACAGGAAGAGGGTGGCAGGGGTAGAAGTGAGCCCCTTAGTCATCACGGGCCCCAGGGCACTGCACCTGCTGCACCAATGGTAGCTGCACCTCTGAGTAGGGTGGCACATATGGCACAACTCTATTAGGGATACCTGTAAATTGCATGGCCCTGAGCCTGCCATATCTCAGGCCGAACCTACAATCCTGTCACAATAAATCTCTCCTAATTCATCCAAGATTGCATAATTTACTTTGAGGCGTCCTTGTGTTTTGTCAGCACTTGACTGTGCAGTAAGTGGGTCACAGTCAGTACAAAAAGGAATCTCATCATTGCCATGTGTGGGGAAAGCGCGTTTATGGCAATTTTTGGCTCCTGTTACACTGACATTTTTCTGTCTGACAATAATTTATCTTTACATCTTAGTATTTTCCTGTTCTGTTGTCAACCTTAAAATAACGAAAACAACCTAGATATTCTGCTAGGCTTACAGAGCAAGCTGCAAAGGTGTTTCATGGTTGAGTGATTTTACTGTAGTTTGCTAAGTGGCACAACAGGTTTGGGATATATAGACACAGCATCACCTACACTCCTTGTTTTTCTTTCTCCTCCATCCTGCAGTTGTGTCAGGCCTATGCCCACATAAACTGTGCTTATAGCTGCAGTAAGCTAAGGGAGCACAATGTTTGGGTGGGCTAAGCTTACTTACTTACCTCCCCCTAAGGAGACATCCCAGGTGGTAGACAGACAGGCCTGGAGCCTGGGCCGCATCATTTACTCCTCGGAGGAGTAGGATCCTTTAACTAAAGAAAGCACAGTATTCAGTATTTCTCTTTGCATGCATTCATGAAAACACGGTTATTACTGTAGACAATTTATAAAGCCATTTATTTTGCCAGGAGAGCATGACACACTCTGTGCTTGAATGGGCCTGCAGCAGACATGGTGCTCCTATGAAAACACAACAGTAAATAAATCAGGTGGGGGAAATCGGCCTGTCCTCCTTCTACTCCTCTGATTGTTTTTACACTCTGTGCCTGCGACCTGCTGAGAAATAAATCCTCTAAGACAGAATGTGGAGCTTCACAATTCATTATTGGGCTGCTTTCCTCTCCTACTCTCCGGGGAGTGAGTGTATCAAGCTGAGCATTGTATTTCTGCAAACAGAGGTTTAAAGGCTTACACATTAAGTCTGTGGGAGTTCTTAGCCTACTGGCAACAGGAGAGTTCCTATCACTCTCTCTGACATCATGGGCATATATGTCACAGATGCAGGTGGTATAGGTAGAAATGCATGGTAATGGTAGGATTGGATAGCTGACTCTATATACGTATTATAATTGTCTCTTTTGTTTTCTTCCCTCGGCCCATTTGCTTTTTGTTAACCAGTGTCAAAACCACCAGGTGTGAGCTGACACATCAGTCACATGTTTATCGTTTTGCAATCAGGCACCACACAAACAAATACAGTTAACATATGGAATAGGTGAAAATGAGGACTGTGATTGGACAGTAGCACTGAAGGCACTATGGGGGTTATTTTGGTTCACTCTTTCGGACAAAATCCTTCTTAGATGGACAAAACCATGTGCACTGCAGGGGGGAAGATGTAACAGGTGAAGATAGAATTAGATTTGGGTGAGTTATTTTGTTTCTGTACAGGGAATACACTGACTGCTTTATTTATATATATAATATAGATCTCACTTTGAAGTAAAACCCCATCCAAATCTAACTCTCTCTGCATAAGTAACATCTGCCCCACCTGCAGTGCACATGGTTTTGTCCATCTAAGAAGGAATTTGTAAGAAAGAGTGAACCAAAATTACCCCCTATGTGCTAACTCACTAGTGACAACTGCTAGTAGGACATACAGAAGGCACCTCTATTTGATATATTGCTTGCATTCTCTGTAGAATAACTTACTGCCCATCAATTCCATTTTTAAGTTTGCCCTTGACAATTTTCACAACTTCAACCTCGGTATAATGACTTATGACCTGTAAAATATATCAGGACTGTCTTGCAGTAATGTAAGCTTATATTCTCCTAGCATTTGGTTATCTGCATAAATCAGAGCATTTACTTGGGGGAAGGTCTTTGCAATCACGACTTAACTTTGGCAACTGCAAAGTTTGTGCATTGGCGCCAAAGGGAAGGGGTGGGTGTACCGATTTCCCAGGCAGAGCTTCAAATAGGGGGTCTACACGAGGTCTAGACCAGCTATGGATTAGGTGTAATGACCCCCTTCTAGGTACACACCATCACAAAGTATAGCATTTTAAGTCCAAGTTTTAACAAGTTTTTGCGGTCACGCTACTTGTCCTTGCTTCCTTTAGTACATGGGCTCATCATATGTCTTGCTGGCCCTGAAGTGTGTTATCATTATATGTTAATATTTATAGAAAGCCATAAAGTCTATCGCAAAAAAGTCCGACAATCTCACATGTAGCTCCAAAGGATAAATGGCATGTGTTCAAAAGCTTCACAAGCTGTAATAGAAATCCCACACCCTTCTAGTGAAGAAGTCAGAGGAGATGGACATCTCTCTACGACACTATTGTGTATGTAAATAGCGCTTACATGTAGCTTACATAGGAATAAATGTAGTATGGGAGGGAGTTGGGGGCAGTGGGAGAATTCCGGTGCACAAGCCTGTCACAATTAATTCAAGGATAAAAATCACAGAAAACAATGTCAGTCCACAATAATTAGAATGGGGTACCTTGGTACATCTTAACTCGGGTGGAGGTGCTCCCCAGACAGTAAAATGACTAGTACTTTGAGGAAAAGAAAAAAGTACTTTCTTTTTTGGAGGGTATCTTTCAATAGAAGCCCGTCACCAGCCATATGGATCACACATACATCAATCACTGATGCTCACACTTTGGCTTACACAATGGTATTAGAGATCACAGGCATCTGGGTACCTTTAACACTTCACGTCATCACGATTTTATATGAATGAGATAAAAAAAGGAAAAACTCCCATAGTGCAATACGAAAGCGACAATGTAACAGACAAAAATTTATTTTAAAAAGAGGGTAACCCTGTACCAGCTTTGGGGTGTAAGTTCTATTACAGCAAACAGAAAAATGGAAACTGGGTGTTTTTTAAGCTGAAAAAAAGATAATTTCCTCCATCTGATTAACTGGGTGCCCTCAACTCCTCCAACATGTTTCAACATCGTTGGACGTCTTTTTGAAGGTGGAGCCAACTGCAGAAGTAGCGCTGGATACCTAACACCTCCTGATATCTCAAAAAGGGCTGGCTGGACCTATAGATTATAAGAACACTGGAGGTCACTAAGAAGTTTTATGAACATATAAAGTAAAAACCTCTGCGCTAATATAGAGATATAATAAGACAAAACTGACATGAATCAAAAAATCACATCCTTTAATGAGAACTGTTTCTTCTCCTTATAGCGGAGGTGAGCAGATGTATGAGTCGTTGCTGCCTGGCAGTATTCGGCGTGCAGCATGTAACAGTGGATCGACTGCAGGTGTTGAATCCGGGCTATGGCTAAGCGGTGACCAGGTCCTTAAGCTCTGTGAGTGCCGGGTGGCCCACGGGTAATCGTGCAACAACAGGGTGTCCACTAACAAGCTCCGACGCATTTCACTCCTGCACATGCCTATGTAAGCATGTATGTTTTTCACAACAGAAAGACAAATAAGCAACAAAGTGGTCTTCAGGCATATATCCATATAATGTATTGGTTGCAACTCAGATACTAACTGCCACATTACTGGCTGGATTTGAAAAATCACAGTCAGGGGCCAACTGGTTGGAACTTTATCTCTGGGCAGTGAGACAGATTTTTTTTTATCAATGGCCTTTAAAAAAAAACACGCTTTTTACTGTATGCTCCCACAGGGTGCATTGGGGTGTGTAAGTGTGTGGGGGGGAGTGGGGGGATGGGTTCAGGTAGTGTTGGGTGGGGTTGTGTGACAAAGATGCAGGGAGAAAAAATGTGGGAGTGACTTGCCCCTGTTAAGCCACGCTCCTCAAATGAGACCACGCCCCCTTTTTCAAGCCGTGCGCGCAAATCCATTATGTTTAGTCTGGGACCAGCCATTAGCATATTTCTAGATTCGCCTATGCTCTGCAAGGCTTGGTACATCTGACCCTATCTCTTAGAACAAGTACCTAAAGTTGGTGGAGTTTAGTTTACAAGTAGTTTTCTACAATTGATGAATTAGAAGAAGACTAATGAGACTGTTCTCCTCTTCTAGCTCTGTCAGTAGTACGGAGTGACTGGTGACAATACATTGCAAAGCCAGGAGGATGTCTCAGAAGTTTCTGAAAGCCTCAAGGATGAGTACAGAATAGCTGTCATTGTAACAGCAGCCAACTGTCATTCATCCTGAGTGACAATTATTCAGAGGCAGTGTCATCACATATCAAGCACTGCTCTCAGCTGACCTTAAACTAGCACTATTATTTAGCACAAAAAGCCCTCTCTGCCGCAACATTTATTTGTATTTAGCAAACAAATATGTCATAGCTATGATTTATTTGGATTATTTACCCATTTTATACTTGAATTGAATCTTAACAGATGTCAGAAACATTCCAACCTATCTTAAAGCTTTTAAGGAGGGAATCACATAAAAGTAATAACTTTCACAAAACAGGAATTGTTTTGCTTTATTTTTTAATCTTGTAACCTGTTGGTTTTGCAAGAATGAAAACTAGAGCAGAACTAAATCCTTTAAAAGCTGCAGGTCATGTCTGGATTAAAGAGGATGAAGAGCTTGTAGTTCTGGGTACACCAGGCTTACCTTAGACTTGTAATGGCCCCAGATATGGTTAAGGACAGATACCCGCTGTGTCTGCAAAGCTCACTGAGAACGCTTGGCAGGATTTCAAACAAAATTCCTGCTGCTGCTGCTGCTGCTGCTGTAACTGCAAAAGAAAGGACAGTATGCCCAGCCATGTATTATTAGCCAGTCCATGGGAACATAGGGCCTTATTCTAGTTCAATCTTTCTGACAAAATCCTTCTTAGCTGGACAAACCCATGTGCACTGCAGGGGGGCAGATGTAACATGTGCAGAGAGAATTAGATTTGGGTGAGTTATTTTGTTTCTGTGCAGGGTAAATACTGGCTGCTTTATTTTTACACTGCAATATAGATCTCACTTTGAAGTAAAACCCCACCCAAATCTAATTATCTCTGCACAAGTAACATCTGCCCCACCTGCAGTGCACATGGTTTTGTCCATCTAAGAAGGATTTTTTTCAGAAAGAGTGAAAGAGAATAAGGCCCATAGAGACAAATGCATTTCTCAATTGCTACATAGACCGGCACTGAAGTGACTTTTTTCTGCACTTATCTTTAAAATCGTATGTTTGTTTCTTTATTTTCCACTTTCGGCACATAGGGCCAGATGTAGCAAGCTTTAAAATGGAGCGTGATAAACAACCAGCCAATCAGCTCCTGTCATGTTACAGGCTGGGTTTGAAAAGCGACAGGTAGGATCTGATTGGCTGTGTTGTTTATCACTCTCCACTTTATCACCTTTTGATGCTTGATACATCTGCCCATACTGACGAAATTCTAACAACTCTATCTGATTGCCAGTGACCATAAATGTTATGAATAATGACACATTCCCATTAACACCATTGCATACGTTGGATGACACAGTTTGTGATGACAGTACAGAGAAGAAGGGGCAAGTTCAAAGGCTTCCCCGCTCCCTTCTACCTTGTGGCGGTGTCGGCAGGAATGCGCTGAGGTCATATGTGCACTGTCATGGCACTTGAGCATCTGTGCAGCTTTGCAAATGTGCCACCCAGGTAGAAAGTACATCACCTCCAGCCTCCCGTTCCCAGTCTTCAAAGGAGGAGCAACCTGGGACCCTCTCAGCCTGAAGAGAGAGAAGAGAATCCGACATCTGATACTGATGCCTGGGTTGGATGTGACTGGACATGTAGTGTTCTGCCTGGTGGATGTCTGTGTGTGGTGTAGGCAGAGAGGTGGGCTATAATCAGGATTAGTGGGAGTCTAAATATATCAGGCTATTTGTTTAACTCTTGCATTTAGATAAGACTTGAAGTATATTGTGCTAGCTGGGCTTACAGTAGTACTTTACTGTAATATATGTTTCTCCATATGTTTATTATAGGGAGTTTGACTGTTCTTTTTGTGCGTTATGAACATTATGAATTAATAGTTACTTATACAGCACATGTTGCATAGCACACCCTGGGACAGATTTTTATAGTTTTATATATTTAGGGATACACCAGTATTCAATCCGGGACTCGCATATGCATGTCTGACTTATTAAAAAGTTGAATCTGAAATGTCAAAAAAGGCTGCTGGATTGCCGAATTCTCAGCCATATTTTTTAGATTATTGGCAGATGTATTCACCATTCCACAGGCTTTCTGACTGTCATAACCATTTCTGACAGTCAGAAAAATGGGCCTGACATTGAATAGGTCGAATGCAATTTGGGGAGTTATATATCCGCATAGTGTCAGAACCTTTTGAGACAGTTCGAAAAACGGACATGACATTAAATACTTTGAATGGTAATTGGGGGGGTTGAATACTCCCCATAGTGTGTGAGTTCTACCTACCTACATGACATTAGCCTCACCGTTTCCACTTTTCATAATAGGCCCTTGAACATCTTCATCTCCAGGCCCATCAGGCCCTTATTCCGAATTGGGGAAAAAGTTGGAATATAGAATGAATGGCGCAATACAATACTTGAAGTTTTTATGTTCGGACTCCACCTTTTACGGGATGAAGTTATTCTCAGGTGAGTATTGGTTACCAGGCCGTAGTATTTCATGAATAAAAAAATAGAAAATAAACAATGATTAGAATCCGGTGTGTGTGTCTCTTAATATTAACACTCTAATGAGTGATATTTCAAGTGTGAAAATAAACTTGGTCCCATAAGGCGTACCGAAACTCACGTTGTTTTTAGATAATATCGCTCTTATAAAGGTTTCTTTATCATGGTCTCAGGAACCTCGAACTTCGACACAGATGGACGTTCTCTTGTTCATATGGTGACCAAGTTTTCTCGTGTACTCAAAGAAAGAAGATAAATTGTGTCTCAAACTGCAATATGACCGTGTATTATCTTTTTGGGCGAATGGGGAGCTGTATAAAAATGATGAATCTTGACATACCTCACTTACATTTATATCTGAGTGAAAAACACATATAAAGGTTTCTTTATTTCAAGAAGAAGGCGTACCCCTACTCACGGTGTTAACTGGGGGTTTCAAACCTATAAAGGTTTCTTTTGTATGTGTTTTCCACTGGTGCAGCAGACTGGGTGATTGTGAAAATCAAATGTGTGTCTCCTGGCCTGATACCTCCAATATTCCGGAATACATAGAACATAAACAGAATTCCCAATAATTAGATGTAGCAGATTTTTGAATTCCACAGAAGGTTCATCCACCATATAAAATGGCGTACCTTACTCACCCCTTTTAATAGGGGGCAAATGCCCATAGAGGTTTCTTTTCCAATATGTCAATAGCTGACGATAGATATGACCAAATAAAGCCAGGGAACCAATTTGATAAAAAGTGTTTCCATAAGGTTTAATCCATAAAAAATTATTTACATGTATTCCATAAACAAATCATGTGGGCAAAAACCAAAACAAAGTCCAAAATTTAAAAAAAAAAAATTCCCCCAACAAAAATTCCAAAAAAAGAAAAAAACTTTAAAACATGAAGTAAAATTGATAATACATACATCCAAAAGTGTGGCTGTTCACTCTACTCTGACAGGATCTACGCGTTTCGGTCAGAATTACCTTTATCAAGATGTGTCAGAGTGGAGTGAAGAGCCAGTATTTATGCGATGAACAGCCAATGGGGAAGAGACAGGAAGTGACATTTGCGATATTCCTATACTGTCTGATACTTCATTAAATTCAAATTTAAACAAACATATTGCAGTTTAGATGTATAATATCATACTAAAATTCATTAAAAGTCCAAATTTATAGCATAGTTAAAAAGTCCACATGATGTATACACATTCCTGGGCTTCCTGTTGCCATGGAAACCCGTTTTATACATCCGGCCATAAGAGATAGTGAAGTAGATGAAGCTACTGGTATAAGCTTATATAAATTGATCCTGGTCTCCTTATCTGTATCTCAGTATATCAGCCTTTGAAAGAAACAGCACCAGGTAATTGAGCGCTCCGCAATCATAAGGTAGAGGGGATAAGCCGAATCCGGAAGTACTGCTGGAACGCAGACCGCCAGAAGTGCGGCTTTCTTATTGGTTGTAGCTGAGGCGCAGTGTGATTTCCGGATGCAGTCCCGGGTTTCTAGGGCAACCGGACGCTTCTATACAAAAATGAAAACAAAGCCAAATTAGAATACCATAATCCTCAATGGATCATCCATATACTCTGTAGTGCACAGTAAACATAAATGTCCCATAAAGGAAAGCATAGTGCATTTTACAGGGTTTAAATATACCGAACATTTACACCCGATATATGTCATAATGCCTGTGAGGATACCGGGTGACCTGGGTACCCTGGGGTTCAGGAATCACACAGCAGAGCGGGTAACAATGAAAACAGCTTGTACTTTATTCAGGGAGACCAAGAAATCCAGTAACCATCAGCAGCAGCATCAGGATTATACTAATAAAGTCCACTCACAGTTCAGCAAAGTCTCCTCAAGCTGCTATACAATGTATCAGTGTATCTCCTACAGTCCTGAGCAGCACTGACAGCTGTAGCAGAGCACACAGAATGGCTATTCACTGATTACACAGAGAGGGGACAGCACCCCAACCTCCAGTGACTATAGCTGTGCCCCTCACCTCACACAGTCACCTCTTCTTCCACTTCCTCTCTCCCACAATTCACCTTTGATTGATCTTTCCTTTTGGATTGGTGGACCATGCTGTCAATCTTTCCAATAGGGGAGGAGGAAAGCTTTTGTAAAGGGAACACTTCCTTACTGTGTGCTTCTGAATGTCTTCCTGTTTGTAACCTCTGCAGACTGAGGGCTTTGATTTAAGAATACAAAACTTGGGTCATAGAGTAACTCATTTCTAAAAATGCAGGCAAGCCCTATCCTGTGCCTCCTCACATACCTCCCCCTTCTTAAATCGAGGAGACAGGCATGGTCTCAATATCAGAGTCCTGACTGTCGACTTGGCCCGAAGGTCTGCGAAGCTTGCCATTTTGTTCCTCACGTCTGGATAACCCATCAGCGTTGTTATGGTCTCATCCCTTTTTGTGAGAAATGGAAAAGGTGAAACCTTGCAATGCCAAACTCCACCTCAACAACCTCCCATTTTCCCCTGAAGTTCTCTGTAGCCAACTCAAAAGGTTATGGTCAGTCACAACACTGAACTCCTTCCCATAGAGATAAGGTTGTAGTTTCTTTAAGGCCCACACTATGGCTAAACACTCCTTCTCGATAGTGGCATAAGCTATCTCTCGGTCAGCTAGTTTACGAGATAGATACACGATTGGGTGTTCCCTACCGTCTTTTCCTACCTGACTCAACACTGCCCCAAGTCCACACCCTGAAGCATCTGTTTGCACAATAAATTTTCTATTGTAGTCAGGGGCAGCCAACACTGGGGCTCTAGTCAGCATGTCTTTTAGGGTTCTGAAGGCTTGTTCACACTCAGTGGTCCATTCGATCTTCCAAGCATATCTCTTTTTTGTTAAGTCTGTTAGAGCCTTGGCCACGGTGCTGTAATATGGTATGAATTTTCTGTAATAGCCAGCAACTCCGAGAAATTCCCGCACTTGCTTCTGGTTGACTGGTTGGGGCCAATTGGCAATAGCCTCCACCTTTGCCGGTTCAGGTCTAATAACTCCTCCTCCAACCCGATGTCCTAAGTATTGAACTTCAGCCATCCCCATCTGGCATTTATCTGGGCGTATGGTGAGTTTGGCCTTTCTGATCCTTTTGAGCACTTCTGACACATGAGTTAAATGCTCCTCCCAGGTATGGCTGAAGATGGCGATATCATCGAGGTAGGCTTGGGCAAAGTCTTGACACCCCTCCAGTAGGTCATTCACTGTTCGCTGGAATGTGGCAGGGGCATTCTTCATTCCAAAAGCCATGGTAGTCCACTCAAAGAGTCCTATTGGTGTGATGAAGGCAGAACGCTCCTGGGCTTCTTTGGTAAGTGGGATTTGCCAATAACCCTTGCTTCAATCCAGCGTTGAAACAAACCTGGCCCCTCCAATCCGGTCTAGTAGTTCATCAACACGGGGCATAGGATAAGCATCAATTGTGGTTACTTCATTCAATTTGCGATAGTCCATGCAAAACCGTGTAGTTCCATCTTTCTTGGGAACCAACACGACCCCAGCAGCCCATGGGCTTTTAGATGGTACGATGACCCCCAAAGCTAGCATCTCCTCGATCTCAGTCTTTACCTGCCTCATAACATCTGGCGTCATTCGGTAAGCGGCTTGTCGAATGGGCTTAGCGGTCCCAGTGTCCACATGGTGAGCGGTTAGGTGAGTTCGACCGGGTTGACAAGAAAACTGGTCTCTTTCATCTTCTATGATCCTCTGCATCTCTTGCTGCTGGGCCACATTCAATTGTTTTCCCACCTGGACTGATTCCACACCTTTCCTCTGTTTAGGAGCTCCCAAAAGGTCAGGTAACGGATCAGTTTCTGGAGTCTCCATCGGAGGGCAGCACACTACCATGGTCGCTACTTGACAATCTCTATAAGCTTTGAGTCGATTTATATGGAAGGTGCATAGGTTTTTCCCTCCCTTATCTAGGGAGACCACATAATTGACAGGTCTAGTGCGTCTTACCACGGTGTAGGGTCCATCCCAAGTGGCCTGCAGTTTGTTTCTTCGCACTGGGATAAGCACCATGACCTTTTGCCCAGGATATAACTCCCGGTTTTGAGCATGGGCATCGTACCATTCCCTTTGCTTTTCTTGTGATTCCCAGAGATGCTCTTCAGTTAACTGCAGCAGTCTTCTCATCCGTGTTCGCATGTTCTCTACATACTGCAAAATGGGCTGCTGGTATTCTTGAAAAGTTCCCTCCCAACTCTCTTTGACCAGGTCTAGAGGCCCCCGTACTTTCCGACTGTACAAGAGTTCAAACGGGGAATATCCTGTAGATGCCTGAGGTACTTCCCGATAAGCAAATAGAAGTTGTTGTAGAGCTCTTTCCCAGTCCTTCCCCTCGGACTGTACATACGCTTTTAGGAGTCTTTTAAGTGTTCCATTGAAGGATTCACAGAGCCCATTGGTCTGCGGGTGATAAGGGGAGGTCCGAAGAGGCCGAACCCCCCACTTTTCCCATAGGGTTTGCATAAGTTTGCCTTGGAATTGGGGTCCTTGATCTGTGACTACTTCCTGTGGGTATCCAACCCGACTGAAGATGTCTGTCAGTGCTTGTGCAACATGCTCTGTGTCAATGGATGATAGGACCACGGCCTCAGGGTAATGTGTAGCATAGTCAACTAGTCTTAAGATGTACTTCTTGCCCGTATGACTTGAAATAGCTAATGGTCCAACTAGGTCTATGGCAACACGAGCAAAGGGCTCCCCTTTAATAGGTAATGGATGCAGAGGCACTTTCCGTTGAGGCTTCCCCAGTCTTTGGCAGGTATCGCAGGTGCTTCGATACCGCTTAACATCTCTAGAAATCCCTGGCCAGAAGAAATTCCGTAGCAATCGGGCCAGGGTTTTATGGGTGCCGAAATGCCCGGCTGCAGGGATGTCATGAGCAAGAGCTAATAATTGCACTCTATATGGTGTAGGTACCACCAACTGTTTAGTAGGCATGACAGCTTCCTGTCCAGGCTGAGGAACGACCAGTCGGTACAGTAATTCCTCTTCCCAAACTATCTTGTTTCCATCAGCTGTTTCCAGCCCCAGGTCAGCTGCACTCCTCAATTTACTCAGGGAGAGGTCAGTCTTTTGGGCCCGTCGGAACTCAGTGCGGTCCACCTCCCCAAGTCTACCTCTAGAGTGTTAGATAAGGGACTAGAATCACTCACCGTGGTTATCTGGGTAGGTTGTTTCTGTTTCATATCTGTTGCCTGGGTAACTATTTTGGCTTGGCTTCTTGTCACCGCCTGGACAAAGTGTGTCACCAGTCCTTGTCCCAGATCATTTCTGAGGATGACCTTGGCTGGTAGCCCCTTGAACTTGGCTTGGTAGCCCCTTGACCTCCACAATTCCTTGATCAGCTCCCCAGTCTAGATGTATCTTGGCGATGGGGATGTCGGTCTGTTGTCCCCCGGCGGTGGCAATTCGTACATACTGTCCAGGAATCACCCTGGATACGGGAATCAGGTCTGGCTCGATAAAAGTGAGTGAGGCCCCAGAATCTCGTAGGCCCTGAACCGGCTGATCCTCCACTGCCACAGTTGCCTTCTCCTCCCCCAGTACCAGATCCACAATGTACACCCCATCTGCCATCCCATATGTATCTGACTGGATGACCTCTTCACCATAATCCTCCGTGGAGTAAGATACCACAGAGACTGGGGCTGGTCTAGCCCAAGGAAATTGTCCTTGTGTGCGTGGACAGTCTCTCAGCAAGTGCCCTGGTTGATTGCAGCGGTAACACTTCCGATGTTCTGGGTTAGCCACTCTAAATCTGGGCGGCTGATCGGTGGTGCTTCTGACATAGACTCCTTTGTTAATATTATTGATGAACGGTTCTTTGTCAGGGGGCTTCTCTGCTCTTGGGATTCTTGCAGCAGCGACTCTCCATTGGGGACGATTGGCTATATATTCATCAGCCCATTCCGCAGCTTGCTCAGGTGTATCGGGCTTCCTGTCTATGACCCACTCCCGTACCTCTGGTGCCATCTTAATCATTAGCTGTTCCACCACGATTAAGTTGATGATCTGCTCCGCAGTGGAGGTATGCCTCCCTTCAAGCCATTTCCCACAGTTTTGCCGTAGCTGACTAGTAAACTCCTGGTGGGAAGCAGTCCCACTTTTATTCAGCGTTCTGAATTTGAGACGATAAGATTCTGCAGTGATCTGAAACTTAGCTAGCAATGCCTTCTTTATACTGGCGTAGACTTTACACTCCTGGGGAGTTAGGGCCCGATAGGCTTCCAAAGCCCTACCAGTGAGACTTGGCCCCAAGTACTTTGGCCATTCAGCTGCCTCTATTCCATGCACCTCCATGAGATTCTCAAAGATCTGGATCTGGAGGTGAGTGTCAATGTCTGTTTCATTTTCCCGGAATTTTCCCGGAATGTGGGAACATCCTTAAATCCCAAGTGTCGCTTGTTTTGGCCAGAACTTTGGGGTGACTCTGGAGATCCACCGCCAGTAGGAATTTGTACCCCAAGTATTGCTTGGATTACCCCAGCTCTCTCCTGTGGGGTCGCACCATCACCAAGTGCCCCCAGCCAGCTCTGTAATGCAGCAGGAGTAACAGTGGTAACTTACTGGATGCAAGGATACCACTGCCTGTCGGCATCTCTTCATCATCACTAAGGTAGTTGGGATCCTCTGGGTGCGCACGATCCCAGTCCAACAACCTCAGCACCACTGTCTCCCAGGTCTCAGTCCCATCATAAGTAATACCTTTCATCCTGCAAAATCCTTGCAGGTGAGGTTTCCGTGCTGTACGGTAAAACTTCTCCTGCTCTCTCATTGGGCAGTATTCAATGAGAAAAATTCTCCGTGTTTTATGGAGAATTTTTGCTTTTTTCGCCTTGGACGGAGCATTTTGCTCTCCAAAAGTGAACCACCCTATTCAATGTGAAATATTCGACGTCTTTCTAAGTGATTTTCGCCGTCTCTCTCTGTGTAGAAATTCTCCATCTTTTGATGGAGAGCTGGAATGTGAACTTTTAAACTAAAAGGTTTTTTTTTTAATTTTGGTGTCAAAAAATCATGTTTTTTTTTCTGTGAAGGGGCATGTTATTTTTATTCATGTGCTTATAGCACATGAATATATATTTAATAAAAAAAATATATATTTTTTTTTTACACAGTGCAGCCAGCAGGGGGCCGGAGCGCTCGAGCCGCTCATTAGATATTCATATATTCACTGCACCCGATCGTTAATATGCACGATCGGGTGCAGGGAATACTGGGTCCCCCGCTGGCTATAGGGGGGGCAGCCTGTGCTGCCTGGGTCCCGGGGAGCCCCCTCCCCTCCACATATGTTCTGGGGCATCCAGGGAGACTTTAATCTCCCTGGATGCCACCGTCCCATGGCTCCCTGTCAGCTCCCTGCCGCGGACGCTCGTCCGCTGCAGGGGTTAAGACTCGCCGCGAGTGGCGGCGAGTCTTAAATACATTGAATAGTGGGAGCAGGAGGCTCCGGAACACGGAGAGTGCATGGCGAGAGAAAAAATCTCTCGCCATGCACAGAGAATTTTTTTCATTGAATACTGCCCATTGTGTTCTCCCCTTGATTGCTGACCACAACTTCTGGCTGACGCTCCATCCTGATATTCTGCAGTGTTACTGTTGCTTCTACCCAGTACCTTGTAATCTCTGCAGAAATGGTGTGATGTCCATCCGCTGCCTCCAAATGTGAGGATACCGGGTGACCTGGGTACCCTGGGGTTCAGGAATCACACAGCAGAGTGGGTAACAATGAAAACAGCTTGTACTTTATTCAGGGAGACCAAGAAATCCAGTAACCAGCAGCAGCAGCATCAGGATTATACTAATAAAGTCCACTCACAGTTCAGCAAAGTCTCCTCAAGCTGCTATACAATGTATCAGTGTATCTCCTACAGTCCTGAGCAGCACTGACAGCTGTAGCAGAGCACACAGAATGGCTATTCACTGATTACACAGAGAAGGGACAGCACCCCAACCTCCAGTGACTATAGCTGTGCCCCTCACCTCACACAGTCACCTCTTCTTCCACTTCCTCTCTCCCACAATCCACCTTTGATTGATCTTTCCTTTTGGATTGGTGGACCATGCTGTCAATCTTTCCAAAGGGGGAGGAGGAAAGCTTTTCTAAAGGGAACACTTCCTTACTGTGTGCTTCTGAATGTCTTCCTGTTTGTAACCTCTGCAGACTGAGGGTTTTAATTTAAGAATACAAAACTTGGGCCATAGAGTAACTCATTTCTAAAAATGCAGGCAAGCCCTATCCTGTGCCTCCTCACAATGCCCACATCTCCTGAGGCGCATATAGTCCACATATTATCGGAGCTCAAGTGTGCAAGGGTGTTACATAGGTTTTTTAAAAATCTTAGGAAAATTGAACACTCAGATGTACATACAACATTGAATATATACCCATGCACATATATAAATATATATATATATATATATATGTGCAATTTACCCATATTAATATGGAATAAATTATTCTATTCCAAAGTATAATCAGATATTTTACCCAGCGGGCCCTAGAAGCTCAAAGTCGCTATTGAGCCCACTGGGCAACAGAGTTTTACAATTAAATATGAGGTTCATTTCTGCTTTGGCTAAAGCCACCGTACAATCTGGCTGTCTTATACTCGCCTTAATGACCCTAAGACCTCCAAACAGTGATTTCCCTCACTGAACAATTATGGGACACCTTTAAGTGTGCAGACAGGGCATGTGTCTCCAGGCCTTTTTTTATGTTCCTTAAATGTTCGCCTAAGCGAACTTTCAAAGGCCTGGAGGTCCGACCTATGTAGTATTTATTGCAACTACATTTTATCATATATATACCTGTATATATTTGAACTGTATGTTATGAAGTCTCTCACTTTAATGTTATACCCATTAATGGTGTATTCTTCAGTTTTATTATTTCCAAGGCTTTTGATGTTTTTACAGCCTTGGCATTCCCCGCACCTACAAAACCCTTTAGATTTAATACCGGGTTTTGGGGTATCTGATAGAAAATTACTACTCACTAAGTTTGTATGGAGGTATGAAAATTGAACACTCAGATGTACATACAACATTGAATATATACCCATGCACATATATAAAATAATATTCCATGGATCCTAGGGAAATTAAACACATATATATATATATATATATATATATATATATATATATATATATATATATATATGTGCAATTTACCCATAATAATATGGAATCAATTATTCTATTCCAAAGCTGATATATATGTTTTGTTCGTTCTGGGATAAGTTTCCCCAGAATGGGGTCTTTTAAAACAATTTTCCAATGTTTATTGAAAATACGTTCGATTTTCTTATGCTCCTCCGTAAAGGTGGTAACAAAAGCATATGCAAAGTCATTGCTTTTCTCTTTTTTTGGTCCACTAGATAAAGGACTAGCTCTTTCCAGTTCTCGACTTCCATTGACCTGTTCTAAACCTTTTGTTATAGTACTTTCTCTGTACCCACATGCTAAGAACTTCTCCTTCATCTCTGTGGCCTGTGTGGTGTACACTGAGTCATCTAGGCAGTTCCTCCCTAGCCTTTTAAATTGCCCCGTGGGCACAGAGTTAAGCCAGTGGTCATGGTGGCAACTGGAATATGGGATATATGTCCCCGAGTCAGTAGGCTTTATGTAATTTTTAAACTTTAGTAAACCATCTTCTATGTATACTGTAATATCCAGGAAATAAATTTGAACTGGTTGGATGTCAAATGAGAGGACGATATTTCTATTGTTATTGTTTAAATATGTACAAAATGCGCTGAGGGTATCTCTGTCGCCCCTCCACACACAAAAAATGTCGTCTATATACCGCATGTAGGACACCAGACTCGCCCCGAATGGGTTGGGAGCCCAGATGTTATCTAGCTCCCATGCGCCCATAAATAGGTTTGCATAGCTCAGGGCGAATCTGGTGCTCATTGCGGTTCCGGTTTTTTGAAGATAAAATTCTTCATTAAATAGAAAATAATTATTCTGTAAAATAAATTGAATCCCCTCAATGATAAAATTTTGAAGGGGAACTGATTTTTCTGACCTCTCTAAAAATTGTTTTACACTCTCGACACCATCGCCATGGTTGATAATGGTGTAAAGGGAGCCAACATCCGCTGTAACCAATAGATCACCACTTTCCCATTTGATAGCAGATATGCCCTTTAGAAAATCCCCAGTATCTTTTAAATGGGACCTATTTAAAAGGACAAGTGGTTGAAGGTGATGATCGATAAGCATGGATAAGTTAGCAGTTAGGGAGTCCACCCCTGAGATAATTGGTCGTCCCGGAGGATCGACCAATTTTTTGTGCACCTTTGGTAAGATGTATATCACAGGGGTTAAAGACAAAAACAAAAACTGTGCCTCTCCCTTATTGATAACTTCATTATCTAATGCTTTATTTATCAATATTTGAAGTTTGGGGAGGGTAGCGGTGGTCGGATCATTTCTTAGTTTTCTATAGGTCTGAGTGTCCCCTAATTGGCGCATAACTTCTGCCTTATAGTTAGATGTATTTAAAACCACCACTCTCCACCCCCCACCCCCCTTGTCTGCCAGTTTTATTATAATTTCTTTGTTCTCTCTTAGAGAGCATATGGCTTCTCTTTCCTTTCTTTCTTTTTTGCCTCCTCTAGAACCAACATGGCAAAGGTCTCCTTAACCACAGCTACATGTGTGCATTATGTTTTAACATTTACTTATGTTCTGCATTATTTAAAAAAAAAAACAGTAATTTGTAATATGCCGCTGAATGGCTGCCTGGGTGCTGCACAGCTCAGTAATTATATGTTCCCCATGTCCATGTCCCTTATTAGAATGCATCCTGTGCATATCTGTACGTGTGATGTATATCTGTACTGCCATTGTTGCCTGTTCCTTGTACTGATAACCCTTTGTATTACAGTATGTGCATTGTTATTTTTTTCTGTTTGTAAAACGCCTTGAGTCCTGTTGGAGAAAGTGCACTATATAAATAAAACTTACTTACTAATAGAACAGTCAAGTAGCAAGATTGGGCTATATGGTCACTAGGTTGGCCAAAGGAAGGTCAACATGGATTAGCTTAACCCTATTTCCCCCCACCATCACTCTGCAGCCTAACCCTATGTCCCCCACCATTACTCTGCAGCCTAACTCTATTCTCCCCACCATCCCTCTGCAGCCTAATCATGTCAACCTTTTGACTGTCTACCTTGCCATTATCAATGCAATGCTTGTGTCGACCTTCCAACCCTGTCGACCTTAGCCAGGTCAACCTATTCAAGGTGTAGACCTAAGCCCTTTCGACCTTCAGTGGTGGACCCAATGCATGTTGTCCTAAATTGGGTCGACCCAATGACCCATCTCTATAGGGAGGTAGCAATAATACTGATCTTTTTTGTGTTGACATTGACACCCCAAAAAATGAAAAACTCATGTTTTCCATGTTGACCTTTTGCTTGTGTCGATCTTTTGTCAATGTTGACCTTGTGAATGTTGACCTACTGCATGTTGCCCTTGTGCAAATTCGACCTTGTGCATGTCTTTCTTTTGGTGTCGACCCATTGACTGTCAATCTAGACACTATTTATCCTATGATTCAATACCATTTACATACCTCCAAGTTCACTTTGAGTAATACTGGAAAAGAGGTGTAAATTGCACCCAAATTTACCTGTAATTTATTACAGTGGTTCCCAAACCCTGGGGTGCCTCGGGATACATGCAGGGGTGCCGTGGATTGGTGGTGCAGGACCGATTCAAATTATTTATGGTCAATGTAACAGGCAAAACTAGCGCTGGTGGCTGCCAATTCTAACATATGTGGACAAACAGAAGCAAATCATTCCCTTATCAAATAACTGAACCCAAGGATGACCTACAAACACAATTTACTTAATTTAATCATTTTTTTCTCAAAATTTATTGATAAGAACCTTTTGGGAACCATTGTCTTATTGTTTTTAAAGCTACAGGTCATTTGCTTTGTTCCAGGAACAAGAGGATATTTTTTCCAGGGCGTGTACTGTCACAATAGTTAGATAATGAAGCAGCAAGGCAAGCAGCATGTTTGTTAGGTGGGACAGGTACACATTAGGCCATTGTTGGTCTTTAGTCAACTTATAAAGGTTGGGACCATCAGCAAACACTCTGCTTCCAATGTAGGTAAAATCTGTAGTGTTGACCTAAGAAAGTAATTCTGTGTAAGCATTTCACATATATGTCTTTATTCTGGTTCACTCACAAAGGTAAATTCCTTCTCAAATGAACAAAGCCATGTGCACTGCAGGGGGGCAGATGTAACATGTGCAGAGGGAATTAGATTTGGGTGAGTTATTTTGTTTCTGTGCAGGGAAAATACTGGCTTCATTATTTTTACACTGCAATATAGATCTCACATTGAAGTAAAACCCCACCCAAATCTAACTCTCTCTGCACATTTTATATCTGCTCCACCTGCAGTGCATATGGTTTTGTCCATTTAAAAAGGAATTTGCCAGAAGGAGTGAACCAGAATAAGGGCCAAAGACAAGAGTATAATCAACACAAAACAGGTGTATAATAAATTTGCACAGGTGCAAAGTTCTAGCAATACAATAATCTGTACTTTTGTAATTGCTTTTCTCTGAATTTATAGTCTGTAAATAGAATGGAGATGCAGACGTCACTTAATTCTGCTATGTGATATTGGTTGGTAGAACAGGGAAAACTTAAGGACAGGTGTAACAATTGAAACGTGCAATATTTTGCAGCTTATTGTGAAATACAATAATTTTGTTATACCACAAGTAAAAAAATTGCTTTTGCAAACTTGCTGTTGATTTAGTTTGCTTGGTTAGAGTTGGATGGTATTACAGATTTTGGGGATGATTTATTACAATCATTTTTACTAAAACAAATGCGAAAAATAGTGTTTTCGCACCTTTTATGCATTACTTGAGTATAACCGGATTGCATTAAATGGCTTTTGGACCAGTTTGAGTGAAAACTGTTTCAAACCTTTTAATTCGCATTTACAGCACACAGGACAGCACACCTGTACTGCACCTCTACACCATAGTACCCAGATCATGCTCCAGTGTGTCTTCATAGTAATTTAATTTTTGGTACAACACCCCTATCCCCTATCCCACTTGTATCATACTCCAGTGTGTATTCGTTGGAACCTAATTTTTGGTACGGCACCCCTGTACAGCACCCCTATCTCACAGTACTCCGATCATACTCCAGTATGTCTTCAATGCAACCTAATTTTTGATTTATCAACCCTGTACAGCACCCCTTTAATTTGCTGATAGGAAACACCCAATTATGGTAGACAGGCAGCACCTAATTATTTGTCAGACACGGAGCATCCAATAAATTGGCAGATAGGCAGCACTCAATTATTTGGTAGAAAGGCAGCATCCAATTATTTGGCAGATAGGGAGCGCCAAATTATTTGGCAGAGAGGGAGCACCCATATATTTGGTAGACAGGCAGCACCCAATTATAGGGCAACAGGCAGCCAGGGCCAGCCCGACTGTTACGTGGACTACACAGTTGAGTAAGGTACTATAGTAATCAGAGCACTGACAGTGTCTTCTTAATTCCTGTCAACACCCTGATTACTATGGTGCCTTAGTGTGCGCTTCCACTCGCAAAATGCTGCTTTCAAATCTTGCACCGGTACTCGCGAGACGATTGGAATTTGTGGTTCAGAAGCCAATCAGGAGCCACCTCTGCCAATCCTGATTGGCTGCAGGACCGCTAGCTCCGATTGGCTTGCAAAGCCAGCGTGAGATTTGAAGATGACAATGATCTGCTCTGAATACACCCAGACTGCCCACCGTCTCTCTACCCAGCTGTCATCAAACTACAAGAATTAAACTCCCCATTGTCAACGAGTATTTAATCCCCTTGGCAATGAGCATTTCACTCTCCTGTGGCAATAAGCATTTACTTCTCACTTGGCAACAAACATTTAACTCCCAAATGCCAATGAGCATGTAATCCCCCTTGGAAACAAACATTTAACTCCCTCATGCCAAAGAGCATTTAACCCCCATGCCAATGGGTATTTAGCTTCCCTGTGACAATGAGCATGTAATTCCCCATGCAATCAAGCATATAATCCCCCTTGGCATTGAACATAAACCCCCTGGCATTGAGCATGTAACCTCTGGCATTAAACAAGAAACCCCTAGCAATGAGCATATAGGTAAGTGCCACTTATGTGGCACAATATGTAATGGGCATTATGGTGTATGGTATTATATGTAATGGGAATCAAGGTTTGTGGCATAATATGTAATGGGCATCACAGTGTGTCATAATGTGTAATGGTCATCATGGTGTGTGTTATCATGTGTAATGTGCATCCGTGGTGTGTGGCATAATGTGTAATGGGCATTATAGTGTGTGGTATAATGTGTAACTGGCCTCACTGTTAGTGGCACAATGTGTAATGGGCATTATGGCATGTGGCACAATGTGTAATGGGCATTACGGTGTGCGTAACCTGGCGAAGTGTTATAGATGGCGCAGTGTATCAAAGGGGCTCTAGCTGGTGCAGTGTATCTAAGGGGCTCTAGCTGATACATTGTGCCTAAAGGGCTCTACCTATAACCCCCTGCCTCCTCATTGTCTATGCCTGCCCGCCATCCATTTGTCCACCTATGCCCCATATGCTCTCTGTCTATCTATGTGCCATCATCCGTCTACCCTACTATGCCCATTTCCTGTCCATGTGTCAATCCATGCACCCCTAGAGTGCACTGTTCTTCCATCTGTCTGTCTCCTCCACATCTATCCATCTATGCCCCCAATATAGTGCTCTGTCTGTCTGTCTGTCTGTCTATCCAACTACCTGTCTATGCCCCCATATGATGCTCTGTCCATCCATTAAATACGCTTTTATATATTCTTTATCTTCTATCTTGGTCAATCTGAAATATGTATTTACTCGCCTATAGTAAATGTGTGTATACACCCCTATATTGATCCTTTAATAAACCAGGGTTTTTAAACTAGGGGTATAACTTAAAGTTCTATAAGAAAGAACAGGAATATGCGCAAATATTTCATCCACTAGTATTATTTGGGACTCCCTTAGAAACCCCCTTTATTCTCCAGGCTGCAAGATAATTTTTCCTCACATCTACCACATAGTTTCACTATAAAGGTACCAGTCTAACCTTTTTCGGTGTCTACTCAGATGAAGTATATTAATGTTTATTTTATCAATCTTATTAGCCTGACGATATAAGGGAGACAAATATATGAATATAAAAGTAGCAATAAATGGGATATAACTTGAAGACAATCGTAACAAGTTTCCATGAGAGGCCACGAGTGGAAATATGCCAGGTATCATCTTGTTTTCATGTAGTGTACTAACTCTGTATTAAATTAATTTACTATGTTCTAGTGATGGATCACACTTGCAGCAAAGCAATTTAAAGATAGTAGGTGCAGGGCCGGATTAAAGCAGGGGCAAAAGGGGTCAGTACCCCTGGGCCCCCCTCTAGCTAGGGGCCTCCTGTGGTTGGCATGTTTTTTTTTTTTTTAAATAGCTAAAGGTTAGCTAAAGGTTTTGTGCATGGGAGTGGGCTAGTGCTGCAGCTTCACCTACCTGCCAATATGACAATGATTAATGGTGCTGAGCATGGGGAGCCAAGGCACACTAACTGTACAAGTGTGCAATAATGCATTACCTGGAGTTGACTAAGTCCCATGACACTTTGTACAAGAGGGCAGAGGCTGAGAAGTTTGTGCTGAGCTCTGATTGGTGGAGCTCATTACATGCTTCTCAGGCCCATGGATGACAGCAGCAGCCTAGTCATGGGAAGGTTTTTAATCGGAGGCAGTACTGGGACTGTGGGGTCTCCTACAATCCTACAGAGTAAGAAGGACAAACACAGGCTCTTCGTGTGGTATGTATGTATGTATGTATGTATGTATGTGTATTTTATATATATATATATATATATATATATATATATATATATATATATATCCCCTGCAGTTACCCATTGACCAAGTTTATACTGCCTTTACTCTGTTTTTTGACAGTGTAATATTCTCCCATGCAGTTTGTGGCCAAGTAATGACAAGTGTGAGGGGGCCCCCCTGTCTAAAGTGCCCCGGGTCCCCTGAAGGCTTAATCTGGCACTGAGTAGGTGAAACAGTAGAAGGTACCTTCTAGCCTGACCTGTGGTCTATCTTGCTATCTAGCATCAATAGAGCCACTTGCAATATACAGCCTATTTAGATATGGGAGGATAAGCAAGTATACCACATGGACAATGATGGCATCTTTACAATGACAGAACGCCTTTTATATAGCACATGTGAACATAGGTTAGACAGAATAGTAATGCCATTTAATACATGCAGTATACACAAGTTAATATGGGTATTTTACGTTTTCTATTTGTTACAATGAATTTCAATGTTTTAAAAGTTTATTAGCTAATGCAGCAAAGTACCTGCATCATATTATAAGAGGACACCAATACAGAGTACTGCATGGTTCTCTCAGCAGAGTCTGTAACGTTGAACTCAGTATTCAGCTTTTAATCAAAGAAGGCCAGCAACATTCCATAAACATAGAACTTCAGGAGAATAATCATGGACAAATGCTATACTGGGTACTGCAACAGGGAGCAACAGTGGCAGCTGCTGCAGGGGAGAGCCGGTCAGCACATATAAACATACATGCAATGTTCTATGCAGTATGGCCCTTATTCAGATCTGATCGCAGAACAAATTTGTTCTCAAAATGGGCAAAACCATGTGCACTGCAGGTGGGGCAGATGTAACATGTGCAGATAGATTTACATTTGGGTGGGGTGTGTTGAAACTGAAATCTAAATTGCAGTGTAAAATTAATGCAGCCAGTATTTACCCTGCACAGAAACAAAATAACTCACACAAATCTAACTCTCTCTATACAGGTTACATCTGCCCCACCTGCAGTGCACATGGTTTTGCCCATTTTGAGAACAAATTTGTACTACGATAAGATCTGAATAAGGGCCCATGGGTCTTATTCCAATCTGATCGCAGAACAAATTTGTAATGTAACATGGATGCATAGAGAGAGTTAGAATTGGGGGAGTTAGAGTTTCTGTGCAGGGTAAATACTGCATTATTTTAACACTGCAATTTAGATTTCAGTTTCAATATACCCCACCCAAATTGAACTCTCTCTGCACATGTTATATGATCTGCCCCACCTGCAGTGCACATGGTTTTGGCCATTTTGAGAACAAATTTGTACTGCGATCAGATCTGAATAAGGGCCTATATGTGCTTGCTGCTTCATCCGGGGTTCAGCAGTACCACTGAGTGTGGGACACAGCGCTCACCTTGTCTATTTACTATAAGCCTGCCCCAGACTCCCATTGGCTTAAAAAAGATAAACAAACTGAGCGCTGTGTCTAGGGTTGCCACCTTTCCCGGATTTCCGGGAATCTACCGTTTTGGGTGGCATCCCTCCCGGAGGCTTTTCCAGTTTCCCGGGTTCCGGGATTCTCCCGGAATTCGGGGATCTACAAAAGCCTCCAGCCTCCCAATGCCAGCTGCAGCGGCCGGCGTGTCATTGACTCACTGCCTGCCTCTTCAGATTGGACAGCAGTCCTCCTGCCGCCGCTGCCATTGCCTGCCAGCTGCCCTGCCTCTGACCCTAGACAGCCAGCCTGGCCCTGGCCACCAATGTGATTTTAGGTAAATTTATGGAATTATGTATGTATGTATACATATGTATGTATATATATAAATGTTGTAGATGTAGACCGCACTCTCACTGGGGGAGGTAGAAGCCAACGGTGGGGTGTCCTGTGAAGGAGTGCAGAGTGTACTCCGAACTCCAATAAACAGAAAGTGATTTCTCTAAGATAGAGACACAGGCACTCACCACTTTATCCAAAAACAGTCAAGCTTTTGATAAAAATCAAATGTTTTTTATTCCAAAAATAGGTAAATAGGTCAAAGGGATAACAACATGGTGATGTTATCCCTTTGACCTATTTACCTATTTTTGGAATAAAAAACATTTGATTTTTATCAAAAGCTTGACTGTTTTTGGATAAAGTGGCGAGTGCCTGTGTCTCTATCTTAGAGAAATCACTTTCTATGTATATACATATGTGTGTCTATATATATATATCCATATATATATTTATAATATGTGTGTGTATATATACGTTTATAATATAACAATAGGCACTCGAATATGTATTACAGAGGCCACACCCTCTTTTATGAACAGACCATGCCCCTTTTACACGGTCACACCCACTTTCCCCAGGAGCATTGAAGTTGGGGTCTCCAGGAATCGGTGATGGGTGAGGTGGCAACCCTAGCTGTGTCCCATGCTGCAGCAGGTCAATGTAACACATATATTACATATATAACATCATACTTGCCTACCTTCCCAGAATGGCCGGGAGGCTCCCAAAAACAGAGGCCCCCCACAAGGGTGCGCTAGTCTTCTGCATGCCCCTAGATCCCCTGCATATACCCCACATTCTCCTACCCTGCCAGTCAAATACCAGCATGTGTGGGTCTACACTGAGGGGGTGGGGCTAATATGGCACAAATCACATAAGCCCCGTCCTCCACTTATGCCCATGAATCATGGCTTTTTCTGTAATGGGAAGGAGCTTGATGAGGCAGGGCAGCTGAAAGTCTCCACTCTGAGATTCTGCCGGAGAGGAGAAATACTGTGTTAGCAAGTACGCATAAGTCACCCATATGTTTTAATACTCATAATTCCTTACGCCTAGAAATAATTGACTCGGACACAATAACTGGACTCGCAGACAATAAATAATGACTCAGACAACTGTATAGATTGGAAAATTAAGGTCACAGCCAAAATCTATTGAATAGCATGGCTGGAATGAATTATTAATCAATAAGTGGCCAAGAAGCATGGCCCCTCGGTACTAGCTAATGCGTAACTAAACAAATGGGCGTGGCTATAACCACGCCCAGCGTGACCTTACCGAGTAGCTCCATTTTCCCTAAATTGGCAGAGCACTGGTCCCTCCCTAAGATGGTGACCTGGTCCTCCCCTAAGGTAGTGACCGGCTCGCCGCACTCAAAGGGTAAATGCTAGTCAATTTCTGTCACGCTAATCTCTTTCCAACCGAGGAGCCATGCTCTCCGCCCTCCACACCTCTCTTGCAAGGCCCTAAGCCTTTGCAACTTCTCCTCTCCTCCTCCTTGTCACTTGCAAGGCCCTAAGCCTTTGCAACGCCGCCTCTTCGTCTCTTACTTGCAAGGCCCTCAGCCTTTCCAAGCATTTTTCATGCACTTACACAACAAAATTTTCTTACTTCGGGTGGGTGGGAATCCAAAAAATGGCAAGAGGAATAATTTACCTCAGCCAGCCCTTATATTAACTCCTAACTCCTCCCCCTCACTCAACTCCTACTGGCTAGCTGAAATAACTGCACCCAATTACCATCCTTGACTAAAACACCAATCCCCAAGAGGCTAACAATTACTTCATACAAAACAGGGTGCTTATCTCCTCTCAAGCTCAGGTAAGCTTTCGCTCCTATTAAGTCACCCATATGTTTTAATACTCATAATTCCTTACGCCTAGAAATAATTGACTCGGACACAATAACTGGACTCGCAGACAATAAATAATGACTCAGACAACTGTATAGATTGGAAAATTAAGGTCACAGCCAAAATTTATTGAATAGCATGGCTGGAATGAATTATTAATCAATAAGTGGCCAAGAAGCATGGCCCCTCGGTACTAGCTAATGCGTAACTAAACAAATGGGCGTGGCTATAACCACGCCCAGCGTGACCTTACCGAGTAGCTCCATTTTCCCTAAATTGGCAGAGCACTGGTCCCTCCCTAAGATGGTGACCTGGTCCTCCCCTAAGGTAGTGACCGGCTCGCCGCACTCAAAGGGTAAATGCTAGTCAATTTCTGTCACGCTAATCTCTTTCCAACCGAGGAGCCATGCTCTCCGCCAAAACAAGGCCGCCAATGCCGGCCGAAGTCCGCCACTTATATCCTCACCCCTCTTTTCCCAGCACCTCCAACAAGGCTGTGACAAACAGCTTCATACCCTCCTTGTTTAAATGAACTCCATCCGCTCTATAGAGCTCCACTGCCTCATACTTAATCTCCGGGTGCTTTATCACCACACCTCCAATGCTCCCCACAAACTTGGACACTGCTGCATTAAGCTTCCTCCTGACCCTATCCAGAGCAGCACCTCCTTGTGTCCCTCTCCATACCCTCCTCGGTATCACTTCCGACCAACATAACCTTACCTCAGGCCATCTCTCTTTTATGCATTGGAGGTCATTTCTTATTGCCATAATCAACTCAATGCCCTTGCATGACCCTAAATTATTGCCACCTGCGTGAATGATCAATACATCCGGAGCACCCCACTTTCTTTCTGAGGCCATCAACAACTCCCAAAGCCTAAACCAGGAAAGACCCCTAATTCCTATCCATCTAACCCTATCGGCCTTTCCCAACCTAACCTCATGCTTTCCTGCCCAATAGACATAAGAGTGTCCAACAATCCACACCCTACCCACCACATCAGCCAAACCTATAACAGAATTATAAAAAACACATTAGAAACTTATTTCATAACTCTATGCAATAGCAACTAGCCAGGGTAAGGTAAACTCAGCTTTTTAGGTTACCCAGATGGATGTGAACAACACAAAACCTCAGATTTTAAGAGGGAAAAAGTGAAACGCCATCCAATCCCCCTTGATAAAAGGCAGGCGGCTTATGGCCCTGGGTTACCCAAAAAACAAACTCGCCAGGAGCGCTCCCTACAGTCTATCCCCCCTTATGTATGACTTGTAAGCAGATGATTTCCAATGCCCTAAGCGCTTTATTGACTCCTCTGACCCTCCCGACGCTGCCGCGCAGGTAGCTGCCCCTATCCTGAAGGAATGCGTGCCATACTCCTCCTCTGGCAGACCTAACGCCACTAAGCATTTATTGAACACACTGGAGAACTGAAATTTAGTTAGTGGGGATATGTCTTTATGTATTAACCACTGAGCCCCCCCTTGCGGCCTAATTGCCGCAAACTTATTCGCTATTTCAACAGGGCAAATCCCCTTGTTCCCCACCGCCTTTATGGATATCCAACGCCCCCTACCCAACTGATCCGTCTTTGACCTCTGTATCTTTATTAAAATAATGTCCTTTTTTATCAAAACATTCTCCCTCAATACCCCGGATATCAAGCACGCCTTACTCTTTGCTACCAACTCCCCCACCCTGAATGCCCCAAAAAACACTAAAACAAATGCCAAACTGAAAAGTGTTGCCTCAAACTCATCTACTGCCACACCCAATACTGCTGTAACTATCTCCTGAAGTAAACCCAAGTCTATGGGCCTTCTCAAATCCCCTTCCCCTTTTTGCTCCTTGGCCCATCCTTTCAACGCCCTTGATAGCAGAAAAGACTTGGTTGGGTCCCTAAGACCCTTCAATTTTGAAAAATACGCAATCCCGGCCAAAACCCCTGACATCGCAGCCCTAGACCTACCCTCCTGGTGGCACGCCCAAGCAAACTCCAAAATGCCTTCCTCTTGACACTCACCCTCACCCAACCTTGCTGAAAAAAACGACCACTCGTTCCAAGCCGCTGTATAAGTCCTAAGAGTACTTGGAGCTAATGCCTTCAGAGCTAAGCCTTCGATGCCGGCTCGATGATCTGCCACAAATTAATAGGACACGTCAACCCAACAGGATCCGCTTCTGGGGCTAGCCTCCTAAACCTATCCCACTGAAATCTGGATAATGCGTCTGCTATCTCATTCTCTACCCCTGGAACATGCCTTGCTGAAAAATAAATATTTCCCTGCAAACAACGAAGAACTAGATGCCTAAGCAGCCGCATGGACCTAGGGCAATCTGACCTCTGGTTGTTAATTGAGTGGACCACCCCCAAATGATCACACCAAAAAACAATATTGCTATCCGCAATCTGGGGTCCCCAAAGCTCCACCGCAACTATTATCGGGAACAATTCCAAAAGTAGCATGCTACTCGTGAATCCCCTTGATCTCCATGACTCCGGCCAAGCCTCCGCACACCAATGCCCTCTAAAATAAGCTCCAAAACCAATAGCCCCTGATGCATCAGTAAATAACTGCAACTCCGCATTCTTTACTGACTTCTGCCAGATTCTAACCCCATTGAAATCCCTTATAAAGCAAAGCCAGACTTTTAGATCCTCCTTTAACTCTCTTGAGATCCTCACGAAATGATGAGGCTTCTTAACCCCCGCTGTTGCCCTTTCCAATCTGCGGCAAAAAACCCTGCCCATTGGAATAACCCTACAAGCAAAATTTAGCAAACCTAATAGGGACTGCAACTGCTTCAATGTAACTTTTGGTACTTGTTTCCTATCTGGGCGCCCGCTACGTTAATTGCGCACCATGCTATTCTCCGTATAAAAATCGGATCGCATCGCATCGGATACCACAAATGCACATACACGAAATTGAACGATGCGATGCGATCCGATTTCGTTCCCGCTTTTATGGTTGGCCCATAGGATGGCCCATCTGTAACACTACTGTATTTATTTACCCGAAGCGTGGCGAGCGCAGTGAGCCCCGCGAGGGGCGGCGGTACGCGTCCTCCGACTTTTTCATACCCCCACTATCCACGTCGGCGTGGAGTTGAGAATAGAATAGTGTGGCGAGCGCAGCGAGCCCGAAGCGTGGCGAGCGGACGCGGACACTTCACAGGTATCCGTGTCCCCTCGCGGGCTTCACAGGTATCCGCTTCCCCTCGCGGGGCTTGGTGGCTCGCTGCGCTCGCCACACTATTCTATTCTCAACTCCACGCCGACGTGGATAGTGGGGGTATGAAAAAGTCGGAGGACGCGTACCGCCGCCCCTCGCGGGGCTCGCTGCGCTCGCCACGCTTCGGGTTGACGTCAATACTGGGGTGGCGTTAACAATGGAGGCGCATTTTAAACCATCAGGGGGGGTTTCCTATACAAATCGTGGGTTTGCGGGGTTATTACATTGAAATCAATGTAAAATCGGGTCTCAGGGACCATTTAACATTGATTCCAATGTAAAATCGGATCGGATCGGATAGCATCGTATGCCATCGTACATCATCGAGTACCGAATCCGATGCAATGCGATCCGATTTCATTACGGTGCCGTACGTAGAAAACCTGGGCGCCCAGATAGGGAACAAGTACCTAACTTTTTTAGCAGCTAAAAATGCCTCCAATTGCTCTTCCAACCGCTTTACTTTTTCTTCCGGAAGCCTGCAAATACCCAACTCAGTATCCACCTCAATACCCAAATATGATAATCTATTAACAGGGCCTTCCGTTTTCTCTTCAGCAATGGGAACGCCCAATACCCTGAACAGCGCCCTGACTGAAAAAAGCAAATCACTGCACACCCCGCTATCCGCTGGACCTACTAATAAGAAATCATCCAGATAGTGCGTAACCCCTTGCTGCCTACAACCCGCCTTAATGCACCACTGCAAAAAACTACTAAAACATTCAAAAAACGAACAGGAAAACGAACAACCCATCGGCAGACACTTGTCCACATAGAAACCGTCCCCTAACTTAAAACCCATATATTTGAATGATTCTGGGTGCAATGGCAAAATTCTGAAAGCTGACTCTATATCCACTTTAGCCATCAGCGCCCCTTTGCCATAGCCCTGCACTAAAACCAACGCCTGCTCAAACAATTCGTAGGAAACTCTACAGAATTTCTGATCTAATGCATCATTCACTGACCCCCCTTCTGGATATGACAAATGCTGTATCAGCCTGTATTTCCCAGGCTCCCTCTTAGGTACCACCCCCAGTGGAGAAATGCATAGGTCCGCAATTGGGGGCTCCTCAAAAGGACCTACCATCCTACCCAGACTCACCTCGCTTTCAACCTTTTTCCTTACTACTTCTGGGAATTCACTAGCTGACCTTAAGTTCCTACCTGCCGATGCGATAACCCTATCAACTACTGGAAGACGAAAACCCTCCAAAAAACCTTTTAACAAAAAGGCAGCCTCCTCCCTAAGAGGATAGAGCCTCAACCATCTTTTTAACTCGTCAATCTTAACTGGGGACTCCGCCTTGCCTAACATTGGGCCTAGCCTCCCCTCTCCCAGCTGCTTGGCCCCCTGCCTTTGTACATTCCTTTGCTGTGTGGCCTCCACCGCAGAGCATGCACATATGCCTATATTTGCACCCTGCCCCTCTTGCGCACTGCCCGTTGTTAAAGGCGTAGCACTTTCCTCTTCCGGACCCACTATACCCTGATCTACCAAGAAATGGCTGCCTACGCGCTAGGCCCACCTCACCAACACCCCTTGCCTGCTGGGTAACTTCCAACCATACTTCCACATCTTTGAACCCAAAACTAAAAACCTTCTGACCGTCCTGCTTTTTTCTGAACATTTCATCGTACTGCCTCCATGCATTTAACCTCCCTGACATGTACATATTATGTATTAAATGGAAGTACTTGAACATGTTCATATGCTCTGACGGTCTTGTTTCCGTATAACAGGCCGCAAATACATAAGCCCCGGCTAGCCAATTAGAATATGACCGCCTCGCCTCCTCAGCAGCAGGGCCCTTTGCCCCTGCAGCGTCCAATGCAGTTTTCGCCTTATGCGTTATGGCAAACATATCCACAAATCGTCCCTTTTTAATCTTGTCCCTAATCTTAGACCTTACACCTCTTAATATTGCCGTATTAGAACAATGCACAGCATCCCCTGATGCATCCGGCCCAACCTTAGCTGCACTGCTGGCTACACTCCTTGAACTTCCCGCTCCCTTCTTTTTACCCCTAATTTTCTGCGCAAAGTATTTCATGAGCTTACGCGGCCTACCATCCGAGCTGGATGAATCTGAGGAACTATCTGAATTAGTCCCTGCTGCTCCCCGCTGCGCCGCTTGCGGTATCTCACCTGCTCCCGCCGATGATGGCCCCGCCTGCTCCTCTGCTGGCACGACATGTCCCTCGCTGCGCAGTGCGCCCACCGTGACTTGACTTGATGATTCTAATATCTCTGACACGCTCCCTGGCCCAGCGCCCGTTGAGACTGCCTGCAAAGGAATACTTACAGAAACTGTATTAATAACATTCTCCGACACCACATTAGTCACTATGGCCTCCCCCCCAGCGCCCGTACCCCTTGAATTGTCACCGGCCTGTGCCACCTGTTGCCCCACCCCTTGGGTGCTATTGGGCCCGGCAGCAGGAGGCGGCGTCGGCGGAGGTGGGGGGAACTGCAAAATGTTCTGCTGCCCGAAGTTAGGTACACCCTGGGGCATTCCCATGCTATAAAAACCTGCGGCCGGCTGCATGTAACCCGGGTTGTAAGCCCACAACTGGTGACCCTGGCCACGCTGCCCCATGGCTGGCCCGCTGTCTGGTACATGGGCTGCTGCGGGTTAACCCACTGCGGCCATGCTGCCAAATTTCCTTGCACACTCTGCTGACTGACCCCCGTATTAAAGTACGGAGACCAGCTGCCCGGATGGGCTGGCTGAACTGCAGAAGAGCTATCAGAAATCCCCCTCTGCTGCTGCAGCGCTGTGGGCGGAGCCACAGGCACCGGCCTAGACATGAACCCAGGTGTGGATGGTGGGGGTGCAAACATAGCTAATGGCGATGCCCTTACCCTCACATCTGGTGTAAAAGCCCCCCTAACTGACTGCGGAGATTGCCACTCATCCACCCTGACGCTTGCCTGGTCTCTCACAGGAGACAGGCTACCTAACTGCGTGAGCAGGTGCAAATCCCCAGCCCCTGAGGCTGTGGGAATGCTCCTTGCAATTTGATCCCCCGCAACCAAAATGGCCCCCGGAGATATTGAGGGGGGGGGCTGGCAGCCACCTCAGAACCTCCCGTCCCTGTTATTGAAACCCCTGGGGCAGGGCTACCTCTAACGCTGTGCGCCCCGCTGCCCTGTAACCCCCTGGCCAACCATGCCTGCAGGCCTGACGGCGAGGGGGCCGGGCGCGGCGCTCCTATCATGGCGGCCGCCATGACGCTTGAATCCTGCGCGGCAGGACGGGCAGCCGCCCGCCCTGCTGAACTGTTGCGCCCGCGCGCCCTCCCTCTGGCTCCCGCCACGTTAGACGCGGGAGCAGGGGCATTGCGCGAACCCCCCATGGCTGCTGCAGCCGTGAGCCGCGCGAGCCGCGTGACGCGGGATGCGGCCGCTGACTGAAGGGGCCTGGCCGCCTCAGCCAGCCTCTGGGGCGGGGGAGCGCTGCGACGTGGACGGGACATGTTCCACTACCTGCAGAAACAAACTACCACCCAAACTGTCGTCTAATACCAGCACAAAACGCAACTCTTACTTTTGCCCACTAAATTTTATAAGCTGCTAAAAAGATATGAAAGATAGAGAGATAGAATAAGAAGAGAAAGGATAGTAAGAACTATCAGAGAATAGTAGAATAGTATAAGAAAAATCACTTAGCCTAGTCAGACACCGAAGGACAGCAGTCTCCAGGGAATCCAAAAAATGGCAAGAGGAATAATTTACCTCAGCCAGCCCTTATATTAACTCCTAACTCCTCCCCCTCACTCGACTCCTACTGGCTAGCTGAAATAACTGCACCCAATTACCATCCTTGACTAAAACACCAATCCCCAAGAGGCTAACAATTACTTCATACAAAACAGGGTGCTTATCTCCTCTCAAGCTCAGGTAAGCTTTCGCTCCTATTTACATCCATGTATGTCTATTTGTGCTGACTGGCACCCCCTGCAATATGTGGTTGGTGCTGAAGCAGGGGCAGCAGCCACCACTGAATAGACCCCTATATCACTTTGTCTATGTCTGCATAGATAAATGTTTATGTTCTCCCCAAGGAGTGTACACAGTGCTACTTCACTTGGTCAATTTATTGCTCTCTTCAAATGTCAGCAATGTTTAAGGCAGCTTAAACACAAGAGCTCATTTATTAACAATCCATTGTTGGTGGAACATTTTCACTGAACCAAAGCAACTGAGCAACCAATCAGATATTTACATTTATTGTCTAATTTTCCCTATACAGACACAAGCAAGCTAGCTATTGGTTGTTGTGGCCCAGTGCAAATTGTTCATTTAATTGCTACAATGCCAAATAAGCTCTTCAGCATTAACTGCTATGGCTGCAATAATCATAATGAAATGACCGCTTTTTATATCATTTGAAAGCTATCACAGCTTGAGACCCTCATAAATAGACCACCTGGTGTTTAAGTTTTTGGAGTCCATGGCATTCTGCCAGTATTTTCCTGGTAATCATTTAAACAGTAGTGTTAAGGTTCAGAAGAGCTCAGTGTTTTTTTTATGTTGCTGTAACTGAGGTGACGGCTGTAATACACATTTCAGAGTTTGCACTGAAGAGCACGAGTCACATGTTATCTTGCGTGAGAAATTTCAGAGATGCCTCAAAACCATTCCATGGAGAATGCAGTACTCACATCCATGCCAAATTATTTAACCCACTGGAGTTCTGAAACCTGCCGCCGCAAATGCAAAATATACTGTAAGATATAAACAATTCAAAAGTCAGTCTCCCTATTCTTTATATTGGTTTTATTTATAACTGCATACCAGTGCTCAAAGTGGGCCGGTATACACCGGTATGGCCAGGGCCGGAACGGGCCATCCGGCACTTCTGGCAAATGCCAGAAAAGCAGTTAAGCAGCTGGGTTGAATTTCTCCTTACTTGAATGTATGATTGCCATCACCTGTGGTGGAACACCTTTCTTATTGATTAACTAGTTCAACACAGATTAGTGTAATCATACATTACCAGGGAAGTGCAGGAGCAGAGCATTGTGCCCCTCCTGGAGAGGGTCATGTTGGGAGGTATGATATGACATCATGACGCAGCTGCATCATGCCGTGACCGCTACTATTCCACCCTCCGTCCTGAGCAGCGCCGGCTTGGGTGGGGAGGGGCAGAGGCGAAGTTGATTGGCAAGGCGGAAAAGGCAGGCGGAGCTGAGAGAGGCATTTGTGAAGGTCTGCGCGGGAAGAGCTGAGTGGCTGGGCGGGTGTAAACTTAGAGCGCAGAGTGGACTGGAGTCTGGATGCCCAGCAGCGGCACCTGCTTGAGCTTGAGACAAGTGACCCCCTGACTGACTGCAGTGTGACCTCCATTCTCGACTGGCTGGCTGGGGCTGCTACAGCCTGCACTGCAGAGTAAAGGAGAGGAGGACATGAGGTAAATTTACAGTTTTACACCCACTGGGTGTAAAAGATCCCTAGCATTGTCACCCAGCCAGGAATGACTGCTATTAGTTATTTGATTTAGATAAACCATGGTACCAGACTGCTTCTTCTTGTGCTAGGGATCTTTTACATTGTTAGGCAGACCCTGGCCCTGCTGATGGGAATTGTAATTCTGCAGTGGGATAAAAAAAAATGTAAATGCTATAGAGTGACTGTGGTCCCCTAAAGTGTTATTCAGTAGGATCCGTATGTGTATTAAGAATATACTTTATCCATGATGAACCAGGAATTATTACCCTAAGTAGATGCACAAAGGCACAATGTTGAATGGGCATGCATTATGGTGTGTGCCACCAATATGTAATGGACATAACGAATTGTGTAGCCTTATATGTAATAGCATTACGGTGTGTTCCATAATTTGTAATGACCATTACAGTGTAAGCCAATGCCATAATGTGTAATGGGCATAACGGATTGTCATATTTTGTAACTACGGTGTGGCCTTATGTGTAATTGACATTATGGCATGTGGCTTTATGTTTACTGGGTATTAGAGAGTTTGCTAAAATGTGAAATGAGCATTACAGTGTGTAGTATAATGTGTACTATCATGCCCCCCTTTTCGCCGCGCAAGGGTCCCACCTACTAGAGCAGTTGGATCTGGGACCACCCATTACCATATTTTTAGATTCACCAGTGACTGTACCCACGCTGCCCCATCGGCATGCCACAATATCATGAATGGAGGTTACAAGCAGGTGGGCCTGTGTGCTCAAAATGCCATGGCCGATTTTTGGTCTCAGTCCGGCCCTGGGTATGGCATACCGGCACTTTCGTCAAGCACTGGGTTTTTTTTTTGCAACAGAGAACCTGGATCCTCTGCTCACCTACAAGGGGGAGCTGTCCCCTCTCACCCACTCAGGGGTGCTGGGCGGGGTCCCGACAGTAGGGATCCCGACAGGCATTCACTCGACGTCGGGATCCCGACTGTCAAAACACCGACAGCCGGTTTCCCGACGGCCACCCGCTATTTTCCCTCGTGGGGGTCCACGACCCCCATAGAGGGAGAATAAGTGCCCGCAGTGTGGTGAGCGCAGCGAGTGCAGCGAGCCCGCAAGGGGCTTAGTTGCGCCCACTATGCTGTCTGGGTCCGGCCAGTCGGGATAATGACTGTCAGGATCCCGACTGTTGGACCCCTATACCACACCCCCCACTCAGTGGCTACTGGATATAATTCTGGGACAGAGCTGGATTAAAGATGGGGCTCTGCGGGTCAGTACCCCTAGGCCCCCCTCTAGATAGAGTTGTTATACTATTGAGTGGTTTTAGACAGAGGCGTAACTAGAACTTCATGGGCCCCATAGCAAAATACTGAAAGGGCCCCTCCAGCGAGGGGGAGAGAGACATAAAAAAACCATAAATGGAATACTGTAATAATTATTAAAATTAGTACATTTAATTATTAAGTGCTGTGCTACAAGCACTTATGTTGTCTCAATAAACCCCTCCTGCCACTGTGGGGGATGAAATATTAGGTGTGAAAAGGCAGGGACGTGGGGATGAAACAGGATTTGGAGTTTTGCAATAATACCATGACAGCAGCAGCACGGACAGGACTCCAGTGCTCAGTGGGACCTGTCCACTGACTGCAAGTGACTGATGGGGCCTCTAACACTGTGTATTGGAGTCACCATCCATGCTGCTGCGGCCATGGTATTTCTGATCCCTGACACTCTACTCCACCCTACTCCGACCTCTCCTGACCCAGCCTTCCTCTCCTCCCCCGCTCTACTCACCCGTTCAGCTCATCTTGGTGGCCTGGGTACTCCTTCCCTGCCGGCTGCTGTTTCATACTTGCAGCGCGATGGTTCCTCTCCTCCACGCTCCTGCATGTAACTGCCGCGCTGTGTGACAGGGTGCAGGGGGAGCAGTGGGCCAGTGCCTTCCTGCACAGACTGCCGGCGCGGACCTTTGTTTTCATATTATGCAGCAGGATGTCACAGTCAGCGTCAACACTCTCTCTGGATCAAAGTGGACTTATGGGATTTGTAGTTTATCGTTAAATGCACAAAGTGTGACCAGTTAAAGATAAACTACAATCCCCATGATGCCACTGTGCCTTCAACTCTGGCTAGCTACCTCTGAGGTAACTAAAGCTTAATCCCGGCGCCAGCCTTCACATTGTGGCACTCTCTAAGCGGCAGCTGCGTAATAGTCGGGCCGGGCATGGTGGTGTGACAGGGCGCAGGGGGAGCAGCGGGCCCTTAATACAGCTCGGGCCCCATAGCAGCTGCACCCCCTGCACCCTCGGTAGTTACGCCACTGGTTTTAGAGGCAAACCATATATGTTGACTTTATAGCTATCCCATCCAGCATAAATGGACAGTGAGAGGATGTGATGGCATTACTGTGCCATTGTGATCCCACCACCTATGATAAAACGCTGAGATTGCAAAGTAGGGAAGGGGCTTCGTTGATGCAATTCAGCAGGAGCCACCCAGACTGCTCACTTCTGGGTGGCTGAAGTGGGGGTGGACAAAGTCAGCTCTTTGGAGATTAGAATACTCTTTCAGGCAGCCGGGGTCTCCACCATCTCCTGGACGTTCGGGGAGATTAGGCGAGTGATATAGGCAGGTGCTGGAGTCCTGGAACACTTTACCTACTACTCTTCCCTTGAAATCCCCACCTGTGTGCAGGGGCAATCACAGGAGGTTGGTTTTCAAATGCTTGATTTTAGTGTGAGCATGGCCTGTCCATGAAGGGGCATAATTAGCACTTACCAAGCTATAGTTTGCCTCACACAAAGTGCAATATGTTTATTCTTCTTCTTACAGTGTACTTCAGCTCAGCCATGTGCTATTACAGTAATGTGTACCTCTACTGCTTCCACATCCTGTCAGCAGCAACCTACGCAGTGCACCTAAAAATGGTTGCCTCAGATAGTTCTTCCAAGGGTAGGATGTACTTCACATGGATCTTTCCATACATGGAATATCATACTGCCACACATATGCAAGGTTTCCCCTACAGGCATTGGACCCTTGTGTAGCTCACCTCCAACCAGTGTCGGTTTTTACCTATGGGCTGCAGGGCTGTAGCCCCCCAGGTAAAATCCCCCCCTGTTCCCTGCCTAAGTGAACTCAGATGCAGTGTGTGAGACTGCTCTTGCTTCGCTGTGACTGGCAGTTCAGACTTATTGGAAGTCCTAACTGCCAGCCACCCAAGGCAGCCCCATTTGGAGGTGTTCCCTCCCTCCAGGATGCCTCTACATGGGCTGCTGAATGACAGCCCATAAAACCCAGGTTTTGCACATGCGTAGTAAGAGGACGATACTGCGCATGCGCCGGACCCAGGACCCTGAATCTGCCTCTGGGGACTGCTGCAAAAGCAGCCCATATAGAGTCTGGGGCCAGCGCATGCGCACTACCGACAAAGCTACTGCGCATGCGCCTGCCCCATGGTGGGGACCGGGACCATCGGCTAGAAAGGGATTGGCGGCAGCAATGGGGACCACAAGCACAACGGCAGCGATGGGGGGCCTACATAGTTGCAGCCCCCCTCCTCCGCAGAGGTATGAGCCGCCGCTGCCTCCCGGAGTGTAACCTTTATAGTTCATCTAACATGGCTGCCTCATCTGGTACGCTTTTAAATGGGATGAAAAATACAGGGACCTGACAATTTTGTTGGAACCCTACTGTGAGTGCTAGTATACTGCAATTACACCATTTTTGTCATCTCTTCTAGACGTGGACTGTTCCACCCTGGGTAATCCTATGCAGTGCGTCCAAGTTGGCTACATCTCCTTGTACCCTGTGAGGGTAGAATACACAGCCCATTGAAGTTAGCACCCAAAATGTCTACACCAATCCTGCATTATGCTTAGGCACACTCACTTGATTAACTTTAAGTACAACCTGTCTGCTGAGGAACCATTCCGAAGCCACTATCTTGGTTGCACTGCTTAGGTTGCTGCTCACAGGGTCTACAATCGCTGGAGATATACATTACAGGAATAGCAAATGGTGGGGCGGAAGTCCACTATGAAAAATAAAAAATTAATCTTGGAAAACAAACATAAGTGGTCACAAAAAGTTTAAGTATCTTATAATAAACAAACATACATACATCATATAACCACTAGAAGAAAGCACTGGTCTTATACGAGCATGTTCTCCCTCCTAATAGTAAGACACCATTCTCTTGTTGCTGGCAGACCCTCTTGGGACTGGTGTGGACTCACCGTCAGATACACAGCACACACACAGCAGACTTGGTAGAAGAAGCTGCTGCTGCTGCTGCTGGGCATATGTCCCTTGTGCTGCATAATGTGGCTTACATAGATAGTTGTCCAGTTTTTAAAATAAACATGCCTTTTTTGCAATTGATATGCACACCAATTGTCTTTGAATATTTACGTTGGCTATATAAATGAGCACTTAAGGTATGGCCTCATGCAACAGAATTGTACGACACGCCCCTGAAGGTCTGAAGCTATATATTTTTTCCCTCATATAACTAGTGTTAATACAGACATCTCCATGTGCTCCCCACAGAGAAAGTAACATTTCTCATTACACACCCGTAATGGAGAGACAGTGCTTGAAATCAGAAAATCCAGCTATCAAAACCGTACTCAGGGCCCCTGCTGAGGCTGCTGAATTGTTATCGCTGGGATTTGTGTGATGGGCCCTCGTGTGCGTTAACAGATGTACAGTGTTTTCCCACAAGAGACTTCACTCCACAGTTATTAGCTGTAGCAAATTGCAGGGACACAATAGATCAGAATTGCAGCCACAAGTACTTTACTAAATGCAGATGATGCACAGTCAGGAACCAATCCATACTGTGCCCACATTGGCATTATCCATTGGACAAAATGTAAATGAGCTTCGGAGGTGGAGATTGCATGTTTAGTGGGCAATCTCTGTATAAATGGTGTGTGCATGGCCTATTCCATCCACAAAATAACCTTAGTTTTACATGTCAGGGAGTCAACAATTGGGTGTCAACATATCTTGTCATCCTATTTAAGTGCAAACACATGGACAGACACAATTCTGCCAGTGGAGTTATGACACATGAAATAAAGACAATCACATTCTTTCATTTCTCCAATAACTCATCAGTCATGAACAAGGTTAGAATGAACAGTCTTTAGGGGATTGTGGAAGTCATTACAGTAAAGTTTACAGTATTCAGAACTTTGAATGGATGCTTAGATTTTTTCCTGCATGCATTGCCATTTATGAGACAAATACACTAATAGAGGTACTTTGTAAAGTAGAACATAGGGGTACCCATCTATTACAGGTTGGACTAATAGGTACATTTGTGCTAAATAAATGTGTTTCCGTATATAATTTATTTTTTATTTTTTTGTAAACTATAAAAGTGATACATTTCTGTGCACCAGCCAAAAGTAATTCAACAGAAAACAAATAATATTAGCACTGTAGAATATACATAGACACGGTAGGTAGACCATATAAATGCAGATGAGAAAACATGGTAGGGTGGGCCTTGTTCAAATGAGAGCTTCTAATGGGAAAAGGGCAGAACTGGGACAGGTGTGGAGGGGACAGTGTGATAGTAGAGGATATACCAGCAGGGGTGAATTTAGGGGTCAGGTCACCCTTATGCACCAAACTATCAGCCACCCCATCACGTCACTACCTCCCTATTGCCATAGCAACACCAACCTTTGAACAGCACACTTTTGTCTTGGTTTTTTCAAGCAAAACAGGTACTTTCATACTTACTGTTCTATACACACTGACGGCAGAATTTACTAAGATCGGATTGGTACAAATGAATCAATATGGTCTTGGGATCCCAATTCGGAAATTTACTAAACACAAAAATTGGCAGTTTTCTCAAATACAAATGAAAATCACAGTAGAACACAGTAGAACACATATACGAATCAACAGACCATTGGCCAAACTTGGCAGGACTTTTTATAGGCAAAATACAAATGTAACTCTCTATATATATGTTACATCTGCCCCACCTGCAGTGCGCATGGTTTTGCCCATTTTGAGAACAAATTTGTACTGAGCTCAGATCTGAATAAGGGCCAAGCTCTGTTGCTGTATGCGATATTGGATACATCTGTGCAATGTAATCAATCATCGCATTGCGAATTGGGCCAACACATCTGCATCTGAGAACGAGGGTGATCAATCGACCCCTATGAAATTACCTATCACTAGGATAGACCAGTGGCGTAAGTTCATCCCAGTCGCCCGGAGGCAAGATACATGTCGGTGCCCCCCCCCCCCCCCATGCCCGATTATATATATATTCCGTGCCCTCAGTCTAGATATTTGTAGTACTGAAAAAAACAGATGGCGGCACTCGGAGAATGATGAATAAATATTGTATTAAAAAAAGATTGCATACTACAAATACAACATAGTAGGTATAAACTTTATGGAAAACGGATAGAACTACAACCTCTAAGCCATAAATATATTGACCAGGTGGGTATCCATCTGCGGCTAGATAAAGCGCACTGGGTATGGTATCCCTCCAGTAAGATCACATGACGGTGGTCTCAATTAGTAATTCACACACACACACCCACATATATATCTGACTGGCTGTATCCCGATACCGTGTTGCCTTCCACAAAAATGTATTCAAATTAAGAAATACTGAGGCGGCACTCACGGATTTGGTAAATCAAACACAAACGTGTAATGGTCACATACAATCATATGTGACCATAACACATTTGTGTTTGTTTTACCAAATGTGGAAATTTCAAAGTGGGGGGTATGGAAAAATAAAGGATCTAGCCTCGCTCCCGAAATGGGGGTGTGGCCACTGGAATAGGGGGCATCTTTAAGTGTAGTGTACCACACCACATACCCAGTATACACACAGGCCCTTAATTCAGATCTGATCGCAGTACAAATTTGTTCTCAAAATGGGCAAAACCATGTGCACTGCAGGTTGGGCAGAGAGAGTTAGATTTGGGTGGGGTGCTTTGAAACGAAAATCTAAATTGCAGTGTAAAAATAATGCAGCCAGTATTTACCCTGCACAGAAACAAAATAACTCACACAAATCTAACTCTCTCTGCACATGTTACATCTGCACCACCTGCAGTGCACATGGTTTTGCCCATTTTGAGAACAAATTTGTACTGCGATCAGATCTGAATAAGGGCCATTATACACCACACTAGTAGGACCCCTTATACTATCTAGTACTAGTGCCCCTTACACATTTTGCCACATGGTATGAGCCTAAATTCAAGGACAGCAAGGACAAAGGGACAGGGATAGTGACAGCAGTGAGAGACAGACAGTGAGAACACAGGTAGAGTGACAGCGAGGACACAGAGAGAGACAGCAGGGACACAGGGAAAGCCACATATGTATATTGGGCATCACTGAGTGGCATATGTATAATGGGTATCATGTGGTAGTGGGTGTGGGTGACAGTCTGAGCAGGAACGTGGGGGTAACATGAGGTGTGGGGTGACAGGAGGTGTGGGCACAATGGATGTGGGGTGATGGACTATGACTGGTGGGGAGTAGGTGTGGGGTGCCAATTTGTGAGTGGTGAAAATTAAGGGTGTGGGGTGACAGACTGTGAGTAGGAAGGATGTGTAATGTGGCCGCAGTGTGTGTGTGGGGGGGTGCGGTTAGTGTATCTCATATTTGGGGTGGGCAAGCTGTCCCCTTGCACCATATTCCAATGCGGCACCCCTGGTTAAGGTTCAGGCAGGGAGGAGGAGGTGAGCTGTGGGACAGACTGCAGAACAGTCCCCAAATATGGTCTCCTCCTCCTCTGCCAGGGGAGCCCAGCATGAGGGACATATTTTATTTTTATCATCAGACAGAAATGGTGCCCAACTTTGACCACTGTATACAGTATATATATATAGATATATATGTATATATATCTATATATATATATATATATATATATAATATATATATATATATATATATATCTATATAGATATAGATATATATAGATATCTATATATATATATATATATACACACACTCTAGACATGTGCTGTCCCCCAATCAACCCGTTGCTCTCATACTGATACCGATGGTCAATCAGGCAGGCACTGGCAGCCACAGCATCTCCCGCCCGGCTTCTTGCTGACTGCTGCTGTCTCTACTGGTCCCCACACGCTGCAGTGTCTCCTACCCGGCTCCCGGAACCTCATCACGCTGCTGCGGCTGCTTCAGCCTCACTCGGCACCCGTGCGCACTGGCTGTGTAGTCTCCCGCCCGGGCCCGACTCCTCGTCTGTAGTCACTGTTTGCTGGCTCTCACTGAGAGCAATGCCTGAGGGAGTGCAGCGGCAGCCCACCGGGTGACAGGGAGGAGGGGGGCGCGTCATGATGCTACATAGAACTAAGGTACCGCCGAGCAGCACTAGACTCGGGACTAGTGTTGAGACTAATGAGCGGAACATTTGGAGGCAATGGAGCCAGTGCCCCCTTTAAGGCTGGCGCCCGGTGGCAGATGACTCCATTGCCTCCGGGAGTTCCGCCACTGGGATAGACGGTTAAGGGAAAAATGTTAGGGGGAAATTTAATAGGATGAGAGATTCAGAAAGTGAGAAATTTGGTAAGAAATCTCCAGATTTTTTAAAGCGGCAATCATTTACAATTCAAAACCAGTTTGATTTTGCAGTGTAAATGATTGCCGGTTTTAAAAAATGGAGATTTCTTACTAAATCTCTCACTTTCTGAATCTCTCATCCTATTACATTTTAGTGTTCATTGATTTCCTGCATGAGATATTTAACAAACATAAACTTCCAGATATTTCATAATCCTAGTTTCACTTTACACCAGATTATTTGTATTCTTGCCATGCTTTACCAGGTATGTCTAATGCCAGGAACGTTAACCTAATCCGTTGACAGTTAATGTGATAATTTGTACTTGGGGCATGTGTTACTTATGGAAAAGGTGTTAATGCAAAAATTGCTGAAACCTTCTCTGTGCCAAAGCTCCGTGCCCCTCCCGGGTGTCAGCGAGAACTGTTCTGGACCAACTAGAAGGAAAACACACAGTATAAATAATCTTTTGTGCAGTGAATGCTTTCCTTATGATCTGTGCATTTTCCTTCCCTCTTCTAAGGGTCAATAGCGTGGAAAAAGCATATTTGTCTTTCTCCCTCATTTGCATGTTTCCTTTCTGAGCAAACCTCCCCAGCTTTTACCATTCATCGGAACTCGAAACCTTTCCTAAAGTACTTTAGTAGCGTTTCAGTAAATATTCATACCAGACCAAAAAAATGCATCTTTACGTTCAAGGACATTTGCAGTGCAGGCAATGCCATGTCTGAGTGCAGCCTAACTACAAGCCATATGCCCACCACAACATAACAGGACCAATATCTTAAAGAGCTTGCATTCAAATGCTGATTGAGGGTGTGACCTGAAAGGTAGAAAAAAGAAACATGTAGTGCGAGACCTCACGTCACAGACAGAAATTATTTAAAAAGGATGTAGCAATGGAGAAAACTTCCACTACAAGTGTTGAAAGCATTCCGTACAGGTCGCACAATGGCACAGGCAGGAAAAAGGAAAGCAAAGAAAAACTAGTTTATGCCACTAAAAAAACAGTAATGGAGAGGTCAAGTTGGCAACAGTGACAACACTGCAGTGGCACGACAGGGCCTATCAACAGACTCCTCTCCAGTCCACATCCCTCTGAGGGCATTACACCAGACAGGTTCCCACAAGCACAGAATCTCCTCTCACAGAATATAAAATGAAGATTATGGGCAGAAATTCAAAGTAAATCCTCCTAGGAGGTGCCATGTTTCGCTGCAGGGTGGTCAAGTGTAAAATGTGCAGACAGATTTAGAGTTGGGGTTAAAGATCTTCTCAATACAAGTGAAGTGCAGTGTGGAAATGAGGTTTCCCAGTATTTTTAGTTCCACATGGAAATCATTCCCTGCACGAAAAATAAAATGTTATGTGACTCTTTTGGGGTCCGAGCATTTCTGCATTTTCATGAGGAATACAGCTTCTAAGCATCAATGACGAGAGTCCGCTTTGAAAGCAGCTATGAGGTACACCTCAAAGGTGTTTTTATTGTGTCTTTATTTTTTTCTCCACCAACAGTGTACTTCTACCCCACTATGTGACTATGTGCTATTCCTATAATGTGTACCACCACTGATTGCACACCCTGCCATCAGTGACCTACGCAGTGCACCCCAGCTGGTTGCCTCGGATGGTTTCTCCATGGCAGGTTGTGCTTCACATGCACCCACTTTCCCATATCTACATTGGGTCTTTGGGCCAGATGTATCAAGCTTCAAAGTGATAAAATGGAGAGTGGTAAACAACCAGCCAATCAGCTCCTACCTGACATTTTTCAAACACAGTCTGTGACATGGCAGGTAGGAGCTGATTGGCTGGCTGTTTATCACTCTCCATTTTATCACTTTTGAAGCTTGATACATCTGGCCCATTATATGGCTCAACCCCCACAGTGTAACCTTAATAGTGCACCCAACATGGCTGCCTTGTCTGGTACACTTGTGCATAGGATGAGAAATACATGGACCTGACTGTCTTACTGGGACCCTACTCTACACAGCAATTACGTCATTTTGAGTAATTTCTTCTAGGGGTAAACTATTCCACCCAGGGTAATCCTACGCAATGTGCACAGGATGGCTGCCTCACCTGGTACCTTGTTAAGGTGGAATACACAACTCGTGGAAGTTTTTATCCAAAATGCTGCACCAATCCTGCATTGTGCCTACTGGGCTCTCAAGGCTTTTTTAATGTCTGTGTGACTTATCTATTGCTGTACTCCCCAAATCATATGTATTATGTGCATTGCTTTGATGTCTAAAGCTCCTTGAGTCCTGTTGGAGAAACTAACTATATAAATAAGACTTACTTACTTAAATGCAACCTCATACTGGAGCCTAGTGTTATTTTCTATTGCTGCTTGCACTTCCAGATATTAGGGTTATCATTAGAAATTGTATAATTCTGCTTGCACCAGGGTGGGAATTGAGCAATATAAGTAATATGTGTTGCCTTCCCTATACTATGTAGTGTTATTGTGGTACCTTTACACCGACTGTCTCAATCTCAATAAATGATTTACAGATGGTTTGCAGTGTCCTTGTCACAACCATTGCAATTGCCTCCTTTGAGAGAGAGTATACAGCAGGGGTAGCCAACTTCAGTCCTCGAGAGCTACCAACAGTTCACGTTTTCCAGCTCACCTCGCAGGTGCACAGGTGCATTCATTACTGACTAACACATTTTAATAGATCCACAGGTGGAGCTCAATACTTCACTTATGATTCTATGAGGAGACATGGAAAACGTTAACTGTTGGTAGCTCTCGAGGAATGGAGTTGGCTACCCCTGGAGTATAGCAAGGGGCAAATTTAGGGTTCAAGTCACCCCTAGGCACAATGTAATTCCTTGCCCCTTCTGCCATTCATGTCACTGCCCTCCTAGTGTTAAGGATTCCCAATTACCAAAGCAGCACTAAACTCACCCCCCTGTCCAACATAACATTTTATTGATCATTGCACACACACACACACACACACACATTAAAATAATAGTTGTAATAACAAATAACCATTTGGCCATCAACCTAGCAGGTCTCTCATGTCACTCCTACGCACTTGCCCACCACTGTGTATAGGTTTTTACAAACTGCCAAATAATTATTCATTTGAACTTTTATTTTTCTACTGTACTTCATTGGAAAGCTATATAATAAAAATGTTTTACTTTTAGGATACAGTTATCAATGTATAATAACATTTTAAAATGATAATGAGCCTACCCAAGGTTCCCACCCAAAAGTTCAAAACAGGGAGGAAATACTGGAAAGTAGCTGAATTTTCAAAACTTTTGGTCCCTAAGGGCAAACTTTTCCTTGCACCTCAAATTTCATATACCCACTTTTAGGAACAAGAGGAATGTAAAAAACCCTGGGGAGCAGGAGTTTTTTGAGACACCCTAACAAAGGCGGGAGATAACGTCCATTTAAAAAGATCAGTGACATTTTAGTAGACATTGTAGATGAAAATTGTCTGCAACAATGAATGTGGACCATCCAGTTGCCGAATTGGTAATTAAGAAAGTCATCAGGACACACCCATATTGGGATAGCGGTTAATTACAATCGGTGCACAGCAAAAGCAAATGTGAAAGTGACTGTTAAGGACCCATACACCAGGACAACATTGGACCCAAATGTCCAATGTCTACTGGTCGTGCGATGAATTGTGTGCACATCGTGGTCCCGTGGGTCGTGAGGTCAGCCCACAGATGAGACGTGCTGCATATCTCATCCGCCAGCTCTCATTGCGGTCAAACAAGTGATTGCATGTGCTTTAAAGTACATACGATTGCTTGTTCAACCGCTCCATGACCTGCAGTATGCAGGTCATTTTGAAGTATGGCCAGCTTTAGGTCCCGCAGGGTTTTTCGTAAATGTATTTAAATTGCTGTCCATTAACTGTTTCAACATTCAAGAACTCAAAAATTGTACACAAATTAAATACCTTCCAACATAGCTAATATGGGAGTTTGCAGCAAGAAAAAGGTCTGGCCTCATCAAAAGTGGTGATGCTTCATGGAAATGAGGCTGCCACTATAGGTGCATGGCCAGCACTCTGTGTGGCACTATAAATATCAGCATGGAAGCACCACTTATTATGTTTAGAAATATTGGAGCAGATGTATTAAGCCTGGTGAAGAGATAAAGTGGAGAAAAAGGTGATGATAAAGTGGAAGGAGATAATGCCCCAGCCAATCAACTGTGTTTGAAAATGACAGTTGGGAGTTGATTGGCTTGTGCGTTATCTCCACTTTATCTCTTCTCCAGGCTTAATACATCTGCCCCAGTGTGTGCAGTCCCCTCCCTTATATATTTATTTACATTGTCTAAATTTGCAGACCTATAGAATGTCCCTGATGTAGTTCCCTCAAGTTTGAAAAGGTTGAACACAGACAGTTTCTGAATGTGCATTAATCACTGGATCAGACAGGGTCACTTGGCAAGTACATAGATATGTCTTCGAAGACTATGCTTGGGAAACCCAATAAAAAATCAAGCCCATTGTACGTGATGTTATATACACTGTACACGAACAGCAACCTACAATATGTAGGAGAATTTGCAGACTGCCCTATATAAGTTGAGCAGCTGTTTAGGAAATATGTTGTAAATTGCAGCATCCTGCAGAGAATGAACTTCAGGGGATGAAGTGTAAGGTTTGTAAACCTGTTTATTACCATTTAAACTGGGTGGTATAAATTATGTCACAAACCACAGCTCAATCAGGACCTCAGTTGTAAAACTGTCTCCTTCAGACAACATAGTCTTCTGCCAGCACTACTAATCTCTACAGACAACGGATCCTCTGCGTGTCTGTCAGACAGTGTAGATGACAGAAGCCCCTAGTGATTTGGCGCCTTGTAATGAAGTTCATGATAGAAGTCAGACATGATGTGATACAATTGGGGGGACTTTGGTCTTGACCAGACTCATAATGGAATATCCAGCATTTGGGCTTTCAGTCATATTGATGCTGGCTGTCCTAAACTTCCTGAACTTTAACTTTTATTTCAGGTTCAGCAGGGGGAATATGTATATGTTTTTCCTTTTTCCTTCCTATAGCAATTACTGGGAAAATGTCAAAAATAGTATTTTTTTGAAGTTCATTATTCTTCCTTTCTAGAGAGGATGTTGGGGAGGAACTGCAGCGTTCCCTATCCAAAGCATTGTACCTATCTTTCGGTGTACACTGATAGCACTTCCCCCCCATCCAAAGTTACTGAGTGAATACGTTTAAAAGTAATTCAATGACAAGTTGAAATAAATGATAGTATTTTATTAAAGTGGGCAACACAATCAATATGAATGTTAATTGGAAGACATGGTAATTGTAACATCTAGATATTCCTAAGTGTTTTAAATATATACAATTTATTTTTATATATATATTTTAATAAGATGTATTTCCATTTATTTACATGAAAATTCTGTTCCCACCCACCTTTATTCGGCCTGCATTCTCCCTCATAAGCTTATTCATGCTATTGATAGCACTCACTTTTATGGGCCACTTTTTTATTTACATTGGGTTGTGTATGGATCTATCTATCTATCTTTTTTCATCTTAATCTGATATTGCTATAAATGGATAATATCTATTATTATCTACATTCCACAGCATAGCGTTCTTCATTTTGTTCCATTCATAATATTATTCTATTACCTTGGCAACTCCTCCCTATCACTCCTGAATATTCCAACACATCTTTCATCTCCTATTTCACTATATTATCTCAAAACTCCACCTCTTATTCTCCGTATGTTATAATGCAAATCAATTCTTTATTTTGTTATTATACTAACCTCTACTAATGCTACTTTATTACCTGTTACCACTAAATTTCAGGCAAACATGAATAGTTAATACTGTTTTTCATCTTGATACCTTTGCAGTCTCTATTACACAGTATGTTCCCTGCTTTCATATCACGAATAGGATTAGGATAGTCTTATTTATTCATCCAATGTGCACTTATACAACTTTGCTAGATACTACATATTATTATAATCCATCTTACAATATCACCTTCCCCCATTTGATTTTATGCTTCCTACAATCCTAGCTCCTCCACGTCCTCACCTAGGTGTAAATTTACTAAGAATTGTGTTTGCCATCTATAACAATCCACCACATTGCTGTATAAAAATTCAGTATTTAGTAACAGAATTCCAACAGTGATATCCACAGTATCTAAACCCTCGTCAGATACTGTATACCCCTTACCCTCACTAGAATCTGCCATCAATCTGCGGCAGATTTAAAGCACTGTTATGTTTCAAATTTATCAAAAATTATCAAATATTTTCGAATCACTGCTCCATCCAAAGAACTAACCAATCAACTCCCAACTTTCATTTTTCAAACCAAGAATATAAAGGCAGTTCAAAACTGATTGGTCAGTTAGCGCTCTCCAAGCTTTCATGTATCTCCCCTATAATCTTTATCTCTGGATACAGTGTGCCTCTCATGGTTAATTAGTGACCGGTGAGTCGCTTTCTTTAGCTGGGTATTCATTCTAGGTCATTTTTTTAAACGATATGCCTAATTATGATATTGTTAATGATATTTTGTGCATATCATTTGTGTGTACGAACTATATTATTAACGATGCGCGCTCCCAGGGATCATTAACAACCCACTCTGATGTCTTGTTGATGACAGCATGCTCCTGAACGATATCATTAACAGTATCGCTCAGTGTATATGCACTATATGATTTGCTCATGGAAATGAAGCAAGAAATGATTAACAATATGATTCATAGACGATATCGTTTAGTGTGTGTCAAGCATTAGTTGTCTTTTTAGTGTGTAAATTACTAACAGGTGGTTTTGTAAACCTAGTGGGATTTCAGAATTTTCCCAGTGGATTTTGCTTCCCACCAATTCACTAAGGTAAATGACTTGCCACTAAGAAGCATATTTATCTAGAGCTGTATTCCTGTTTATCTGTGAAGCCTATTTATTACTAGCTTTAAAAATAGATACATTTGTGGCCAAAAATGTGAAAAACCCCTGAAATGTCTTTGCTAGCACTAGACTTCACTAGCCAAATATGGTACCCCTATAATAGGGGGAACATGCAAATCGGAGTCTCCCTATTATAATGCCACAAGCCTTAGATAGGACACTAGTAGTCCACACCGCAACTTAATTATCAAGGTCCAAAGGATTAATTATATATAATAATAATTCATTGAGACTTTCTGTCGACAGCAGTGGAAAGAAAACTGTTGATCCATATTTAGGAATTCTGACCTACTGTATAAGGTGAGAAACATCAGAGAAAACCTCTATTTTTTGCTGTGTCCACTATAGATTTTTCTGTGGCATTCCCAGACACGTCACAGTGAGCTTCCTATTTTCAACATTTATGCAAAAGGTTATATGATCCTCATTTACCGATTCAAATGGCTGCGTAATAACTGGGGTCTACTCACTTAGAGGAAAGGCACTGGTTATGCCTCCTAATGTATTTAGTAAGCAGATTATACAAATACATTTTTCAAACTCAAAAGAAATGTCTGTAAAATGCTATTAATAAAAAAGTGTTTGATCTCTGTTAAGCCCCGTACACACAGGGCGATTCCAGCCTATATCCTGTTTGTTATGAAAAGCCTGGACTTTTGTTATGGCCACTTTCCACTGATTTTGTGGAGGGTGCTGATGTTATGTGACATCATCAGGGTTTCCTCCGGGTACTCCGGTTTCCTCCCACAATCCAAAAATATACAGGTAGGTTGATTGGCTTCCAACAAAATTAGCCATAGAATGTCTGTGTGTGTATGTGTGCATGTACATGTGGTAGGGAATATAGATTGTAAGCTCAAAACAGCATGCCTCCACATACAGTGTCTACTACTGCCCAGGAATATTATAAGAGTCAGAGTATCCATATGAGTCAGAGTATCCTTCAGCCCTCTGTACTGCAGTGACCCCATATAGTTAGTCAGCTAATAGCTGCATGCTTCCTCAGATACAGTTTTACTGTTAATACAAAACCCGTAACATCCCTCAGCTTTCCTCACTGCAGTAGCCATGAAATCCCAGCTGATGGATGTGAACCTCTGGAGGCAGAGCTAACTGGGACCATTCTGAGTCAGTATGGTACACTTTCAGCAGAACAGTACAAACTACCTGTTTAGTCCTGAAACAAAGTTATAGCATCTGGTATTATCTGGACTTATAAAAAAAACTTACCACTATGAACCTTTCTGCCTCAGAAATTATACCCACTTCCCAGGGTGGGGTGCATTGGCCTGTGACCACACACTCTAGTAAATACAAACACAGGGGGCCCAGCACTCACTACAACAAACTGACTCACCTTAACATTCAAATAATCAATTAAATAAATAATGGGGTTTTAGTTCATGAATTGATCAATGCATTTAAGCTTGCAGCCCATCGCCAAGGGACCCCATTTCACTGCAAGTCCTACACTAACAACTGGTTTTCTTAGGAACCTGGCAACTTTATATATATACATATATAGGCAGATAGCAAAGGCGTCACTCGGAGACTTCAACTGAATTTAAATGCTTTATTGCATAACGGGTATAACCAACACAAGTATTTCGAGCGTGATGCTCGTACTCAGGGTATAACCTAAATGTGACACTACACCGGCATAAAATACCCTAACAAGATCCCCACCCCAACAAAAATAATTAGTGTTCACCTGAGCCCGTTGTTCATGCCAAGTTGAGCGTGTAGCCGGGCCACACCAGAGCCTCCGCGCACTTCCGGGTAGCAACATAAAGACGCATCATAGCCGGTGGAACGCAGGATAGCATCAGAGCTGTCCAGACTTCTGCCTCATGAAACGCAGATAGCTTCCGGCTCAGGGCACAAGCTGTGAAAACAAACAGTATGTGCATTAACCATACAGTGCTTAGACAATGTAAAAATGTTTTAAAAAAATACAGATAGTAATTTACAAATGAGCAAATTAGCATACATTAATAAGTGCAGTATCCTATGATCAATGAGTGAAGCTGATATATGCCAAATATTATATAAACAAGGACCTGCAATTAAACAGGGGCAGTATTATTCATGCATTATATTAATGATATCATATTATAAGAAAAATTATTCTAATATAAGATTGCCAACTAATCACAAGGATCAAAAAAACACCATAGCTGTAATACAGACCCGCATGTGCTACAAGAAGCTGTGTAGTCCATGCTGCTCATTGAGCCCACATGGGGCGATGGTGTCCAATACATGGATCCACCTCGCCTCAGCCTGTAATTTTTACCCTATTGCCTCCCCTAGGGGGCAGGGGTACATGATCCACAATTTTAAACCTAAGGCTCGCAATACTATGACCCTTGCTAACACAATGTCTCGCCACTGGCTGTTCGCTGACCCCGCTGGCCAGCGCCTGCCTAATGGCGTGGCGATGATTCGCCATCATCTCTTTAAATTGACATTCTGTCTTGCCCATTTAGTAAAGACCACATGGGCAAGACAGAACATATACCACAAATTTAGTGGAACAAGTCACCGCAAATCTTATAGGGATCTTACGTCCTGTGTGGGGATGATTGATATAATTTCCTACCAACATTGATCTACAAGTTGTGCACCCCACACACCTGTAACACCCCACCGGACGGGTTAAAAAATGTGTGGGGACAGCCCTCTTAGTAAGCTCATTGATGTCCAGCTTCACTAATAGGTCACTAAGATTTTTTTCCTCTCCTATAGGCCGGCATAATCTGCATTTTATTTAGACCCCATAGGTCCCTATCAGGGGTAATTAATGGCCAATGCTGTTTAACTTTTTTGGTGACCACATTACTGTCAATGGCAAATTGATTAACTCATGGAATTTTCTGAGAAATCTGGCCAACTCTATCAGGTGGATTTAGCGCTACTTCCCTGGGAATCTGCATAAGCCTGTTCTTAATGCTAATAAGGTTGCTCTGCCGATATCCTCTCTGCTCAAATTTGTATTGATTTAAATAAAGTTGTTTAATTGTTTCTTGGGGATCGCTAGTAATGCGTCTCACCCTGAGCATCTGAGAATATGGCAGGCCATCTCATAAGGGTAAAGGATGACAACTGTCATGGTGCAACAAGGTATTTCTGTCTGTTTCTTTCACAAAGATAGCCGTAGAGAGCCGCCTATCATTCAATTTAATATTGACATCCAGGAAATTCACTGCACAATCATTGCTAGAGTAAGTGAATTTTACTGGGCTGGAAGATTGGTTATGCACCTCAAAGAGAACAATCAAAGATTGCTCTGAGTCCTGCCAAAAGATCAACAAATCGTCGATGTAACGGCGGTACAATACCACCTTGTCTCTATGTGGCCTTTGATGGAACAAACAATCATCAATCCCACACATAAAGGCATTGGTGTACGATGGGGCCACTGGGGACCCCATTGCACAGCTGAGCCTTTGTCTGTACATAGCTCCATCAAAAGTGAAAAAAATCCTATTAAGGTCCAAAAACAAAAGCTGCATAAAAAATTGAACAGGTGGACCATTATAGATATCACTGTTGTCTAGCAGAGAGCACACCGCATCCATCCCTTGTTGGTGGGGGATGCAGGTGTACAAGCTGGTGACATCAGCACTACATAACAACATGTTTTCTGGCCACACTTCAGTTTCCTGCAAACATTTAATAAGCATGTTAGTATCCTCGAGGTAGGAGTTAGTGCACTGAATAACAGGATTAAGGCAAGAATCCAGGTAGGACAGACAGCTACTCAAAGGTGAACAGGCTGGAAGAAGCATATAGCATGGTCCTCTAATATAGAGAATATAAGTGACAGTTCTGGGGGAATGAGTTGGTAGGAGTAGCTGGTGGATAATAGGACCACAACACCACAGCTTGGCAATCTCCGGGTTGGTGGGTGTGCGAGAATGTGAGGCCTCCAGCAGGAGAAGTAGTGTCAGATTGGTTAATCCAGGTTTCAGCAAGGGGGTAGAGGGGTAGATGGTAAACAGAGGAGTGGAGAGAGTAAGAGATGTAAAAGAATAGGGGGAAGGATAGAGGTCGGAGGAGGGGGCATTAACCTGGACAAAACATTATGGAGGTAAATGGGTGTTAAAATATTGGAAATACTAGTGTTGCGGTGTTGGTAAATGTGTATGTTCAATGGCAATAATTTAGTTTCCAGCCCCCCCCCCCCCCCCCCCCCAAAAAAGGAAGATTATAAGGTTGCATGAGTTTTAAAGTAGACTGTTAGAATTAAGGGGACGATTCAGACCTGCTCAGTGTGGGCCAAATTTGCTACCGCAGCCGATGGTTGGGGTTTGCGCATGCGTGATTATTTGAATATGCAAACCCACGGAGTGAAAGCCTTTGATGAGTTTCACACTCGCTGGGGTGTACGCTCACCAATGGGCAGACAGGCGATATACGCAGGGGACTGCCATAGAAACGCTGGGGGCACCCCTGTGAATGCAGGCACATCGATTCCTGCTTGGGGCAGGCCATCTCTGTCCAGGATAGAAGTAATCTCAGGCATCTCCGGCCAGGGTATAGACTGACTTTTATCTACAAAGAGAGGAAAAATCATTCAATGGGGAGCAACCATCAAATAAATTTTTTTGCACACTAGCATATGTACACATCCACTTTCATAATAGTGTGGGAATTAGGTCGGTGGGGGGGCATGCATTCGGCGGGCGGCATTTACCTGCTCACTAGGCAGCGAATATATACTGCCTAGTGAGAAGGTCTGAATCAGGCCCTAAGTTGTTTGTGAAAATAGGGAAAAAGCTAGGGCAATTGAACTGTCCCTCCTGCAGGACAGCCCCTGTGTGCTGCTACTGCACCACCCAAGTATTCCTTCCCCTCTTCTCTCTTCTGTGCATTGGCCTCCTTCCCATCTACCTTGCTTACCCTCATCAAGTCTTTTGGTTCCCTCTGATCCAAAGGACCAGGCAGAGGAGCGGAGAGATTTTCTAATTGGTCAGCTCATGTGGAAGACGGCACCGAGATATTCCATTGTTATTGTGGGGAATGTAATAATAAAGTGCAGTGTGTATGGGGATGTAGTGCAGTATGTAAGAGGACATAGTGCAGCGCATAGTGTCATGTAGTGTAGGGATGTAGTGCAGTGTGTAGGGAGATGTAGTTTAGTGATTTTTAGTGCAGTATAGGGGGTTATAGTGTAGTGGTGTTATTCAGCGATATAGTGTAGTGATGTAGTGCAGCGTATAGTGACATTTAGTGTAGGGATGTAGTGAACATAGTATAAAGTCATGTAGTGTAGTAATGTAGTGCAGTATATAGGGTGATTTAGTGTAGTGGTGTAATTCATTGATTTTGTGTAGTAATGTAGTGCAGTATATAGGGCATGTAGTGTAGTGGTGCAATTCAGTGATGTGGTGTAATGATGTAGTGTGGTGGTGTAGGGCAGATTATGGTGACATACAGGGAGGCACATGGAGGTACACAATGCTTATGGAATTTTGCACCTGAGCTCACTTTTCGCTAGTTCCAACACTGGAATACTACTATACCAACTTGGTAACATACAAGGACAGCAAAATACATTCTTACTCCAATTAGAGGGGTGTCACACCTATTTAAAGTATATCAAAATGCAGAGGAGTCCTGATATAATGTCCTAATGCAGATAACCAAAACAAAGGGCTGTTTGGATGACATGAGCCTAGATTGGTAGTGGAAAAATCATAAGAAATTCATAGCAGCTGTCAAATATGGGTGGACATGTAGTTTAGGGATGGTACGAGCCATAGATGTTGCTCTTTATCTGAGAATTATAAGTGCAGCTGGGTTATGCAGATAGAAAATGATCCTGCACATACAAGCGGCTCTACACAGAGTGATTGACAAACAACAAATTTGGCAGGACATGAAACAAGCAGTTCACGCTTGAAAGCCCAAAGCAGTTATGCAGCGAGGAATGGGCCAAAATTCCTCCAACATGCTGATCAATAACTGCAAGAAATCTCTAGCCTTAGTTATATGTGATGAAGAAAGTAGAGCCAATTATTTACTCCAATGTTGCACTTACATTTCTTACAGTGCTCATGGGAATTACATATAAATTGTAAATAAAATATCAGTAAAAGTATTCATTCACACAGGTCATCTTCTCTCTAATGCTAGATTTTAGCTGAAGATCTGATTTCATTCACTATGAAAAATATTCACTGACTAGGAAAATAAGATGGGCAAATCCATGATTTGGAAACTGGATCAAGTAGCAAGCTAAGCACTGTAATTCAGTGCTGTAGCAGGATACCTTAGTACCTATAGCTAACACACCCATGCCCTTGGCATACATTAGATCTTAATATGTATACAGTAGCATAGAGCAGAGAAGGGAAAGGGGGGACATGATTGAAACTTTCAAATATATCAAGGGCTTTAACAAGGTACAGGTGGGAGACATTCTTCACGGGAAGAGGAGCAACAGAACACGAGGACATGCACTGACACTAGACGGAGGAAGATTCAGGGGAAATGTGAGGAAGAATTACTTCACAGTAAGGGTAGTGGATAAGTGGAATAGCCTCCCATAAGAGGTGGTAGAGGCAAATACAGTAGTTCAATTTAAACATGCTTGGGATAGGCATTTGATATCCTTCCAAAGAAATAAGGATTAAATATGGTTTGAGGTAACATGTTTAAAAGAGGGGCAGATTAGATGGGCCAAATGGTTCTTATCTGCTGTCAAATTCTGTTTCTATGTTTCTATTATGTCCTGACCTCATTAAACAGGCACCATAGGGCACTGGGAGCAAGGATAATAGGCACCAGGGACACCTTGTGCCTCCTATGTAGAAAGAGGCAAATGGTGGCAGGCTGCCTCTCCGGGATGCATTGGGACAGCAACCACGCAGCCCCCTCTGCCAACTGAAATGTCAGATTTGAGCATCTCTTGATTCTGAAATAGTGATTGGTGCATATTTAGATGCAACCACCAGTGGAATCATCCAAATAGATAATAAGTACCAGCGAGGTCTGGTGAGGTCAGTAGCTGGGGAGGCACTGGCTGGTATAATTGCCAGATTTACATACACACACATGATTTATTGATGAGTTTGACTATAAAAAGATAAGTATAATGTAAAGATAATATTAATAATACAAAGATTAAATGTATAAGTTATAAATATCTTCTTTGTATTAATGTAATCATTTTATGGAGTATGACAGGTAAGAATCTGCCTGCCTTGACCACGCATCACTAATAGTACTGAATGAGATGGCATAGCATTGTCTCCTCCTGTGGCCATGCCCCTCAACAGCCCGGGCACTATGGAAGACTGCACATTGGCCCTTATTCAGATCTGATCGCAGTACAAATTTGTTCTCAAATGGGCAAAACCATGTGCACTGCAGGTGGGGCAGATGTAACATGTATAGAGAGAGTTAGATTTGTGTGAGTTATATTGTTTCTGTGCAGGGTACATACTGGCTGCATTATTTTTACACTACAATTTAGATTTCAGTTTCAACACACCCTACCCAAATCTAACTCACTCTCTGCACATGTTACAGCAGCCCCACCTGCAGTGCACATGGTTTTTCCCATTTTGAGAACAAATTTGTACTGCGATCAGATCTAAATAAGGGCCATAGATACAGCCTAAATTATAACATATTATTCTACATGTTAATCTATTCCTGTCAGACATGGAAATGATACCTTACTTTCCCAAAAGTTACTAGCATATGTTTTTGCACAGTAAGGAAGTGATTAAGAAATGAGACCTTCCAGGTCGCTGTATGTAGTTTTCCACTTGTATCTCCTGCTTTGTACACTAGCTATTTTATTGTAGGGATGTCTGCAATAACTCCAGTTCAGGGGATACTGCTTCCGGACACCTGAATAACAGGTCCGATACATTGTGACCTAATGTGACCACCACAGACAGCCACTGCAAATTGGTGCCTTCAGGAAGCAGATGTTGCCAAAGGAAATAAGGGAAATTAGAAAAATAAACAAGAATGAAGCAGAGACATATACCGGTATCTACTGAGGTGTTATCAATGAAATCTAAGGGCCTGGCTCTACACTTCACTCAAGTGATCTATATTCTGCAAATAACTGTGTGCAGCTGAGTTCATAAAACAGAAGCACCTTCGGAGACTGATGGATAAAAGGAGGCTCTTTAGTCTCTGAGGTTAATATAGTAAATGTTTATAGAGTACCACACAGAACAGTGTGTCTACAGGTGTGCCAACGTTTAGAGTGCACCTATTTGCATGCACAACGTGCAGAAAATGCCTTATCAGACATGGCAAGATAAGAATGTAGCGCTGTTCTCTGTGGCTAGCACAACTCATGTCCATTGTTTTTCTTTTTCAACTTACTCTTTATTAACATATTTGAAGCAAATTGTACATTGATACATTGGTCAACATGATTTCTCTTCAGATTTACATTTTTACATTTTTACGAGAGAACTTTCCTATCTTTACATCCGTTATCTTTACACATATACACTTATGGCTAAAGAATTATATCGTTGTCCCCATGCTTTCCTCTCTGAGCGGAGCTCTCCGATCAACTTTTATCTTGTTATATCTTTCCGGATGCCTTCAATTTGCTGGCCCCCGTTTTCCCACTTTTGTTTACTATACCAATTACTTTAGTTTGCTTTGTGTTCCCCTTATTTGTTCCTTTAGTTCATTGAATGCTCCGTTAAGAGAAAAAATCATAGGTTTAATCCAAACTCATAAAAACTAGATCAATAAACATACAACAAATAATACAACATTTTTCAAAATAATCATACAACAAATCATATAAAATGTTTCGGAGTCATTGTCAAATGCTTAACTATCTATAATGTTTATCGGGTCTTCATACGATGCTACTCTTTCTTCGTACCAACTTGTTGTTTGAAAGCATTGTCTTAAATGTGTTTTTATTATCGTTGGTTGCTTTTCTATAATAGCTCCCCATGACTAAAAGAGCTCTTTCACCCTTTTTTCCTTTTGGAGTGTCGCCTCCACCCATTCCATGTCCATTGTTGTCGTGTAAAGTCCTGGCTCCAACCACCTCCACTAGATCTCACCTCACTAATAGATCATTACCTTTGCTTGTGTAATGTCAAACTAATTTGAGAAAGGACATACATTAAAGGCATTAATAAACACCACGAACGGTAAGATCGTATCAGATGACTACTGTAGATGACTATCGCTTTCACATAGAGGTGTTGACCCTCGAAAATATACTACGGCACGGTGGAGAGCTGTCTAACCAACAGACATCAATTATGTACATGTATCATTTTTGATGAATAAAATATTTGAAAAAACATTAATCTGCCTTAACTACATAAAACCTCAAGTGACACTATACATTGATAAACCCATAAGATGACAGTTCGTTAATTTTATCTAGTAAGTAAAATACAGGAAAAGTCTTACTCATCCCAAATTCATATCCAATATTCATGTGTTTTAAATAAAGGCTGTTGGTCTTGTCTCAGCCCCAACTATTTTAATGGGATTAAAGTACCAAGCAGCATTGGAGTTATGTAGGGACTGGTGAGTGAAGAACACCAGAGGTGGGGGTAGGGATGCCATAGACGTGCATGAGACCACCGAAGGGGGCAGAGATTGATATATTTTAAGGATATTAGAGATTCCTGGCTAAATATGTAATTATGTACAATGTCCAATTTTGAACATAATGAATCTGTGTATGATTAGCACTAATTATTTCGGTACTAGGGTTCTATTTACTAATATGGGTTCTTTTAAAGATGGAATGTTGCTATGGGAAACCAATCAGAATCTACTTCTTGCTTATTTAGCACCTATTAGAAGATAATAGTAAGTAAGTTTTATTTCTATAGCGCACATTCTCCAGCAGGACTCAGGGCCTTTACAGACATTAAATACAATGTGCATAATACAGAGGATGTAGGTAGAACAGTAACGGACAAGTCACAGACAAAAGAAACCCTTGAGCACAGAATAAGCATAATGCAGGATAGATAGATAGAATCTAACAGGTTGCCCATAGCAACATCCGATCTTCAACAGAACTGTTATCTTAGTGGCTGCCTCATCAGGTATATTTGTGGATTTGATGAAAAATACATGGACCTGACTGTCTTGTTGGGACCCTACTCTACACTGCAATCACCCCCTTTGTGTATTTTCTTATAGGGATAACCCATTCCACCCAGAGTAATCCTACACAGTGCACCCAAAATAGCTGCCTCACCTGGTACCTTGTAAGGGTGGAATACACAACTCATGGAAACTATCCAAAATGCCTGCACCAACACTGCATTGTGCCTACTGTGCTCTCAATGCTTTCTTTTATGTCCAGGAAGCCTATGGATCTGACAGCCAGCCTGCGCAAGCTTCAGCTGGCACAGGCTTGCAGGTGGTTAAAACCATTGAGAATTGTGACTGATGGTTTTATCAGTGGTGGCTCCAGAAGTGGGCTGCAGCACACTTCAAAATGTTAAATAAGGGAGTCACACCAACTGCCATTCCAACCTGACTCACTGGCAGTTGGTGTGACTCCCCTATTTGAATTCAGAACTGTGCTTCAGCAGCTCCTGTGGAGCCCCCAGTGGTTACAGTGGTGATCCGAGGCTGCCTCCCCAGATGCAGGTACTTGCTAATGGAAACAGGAGCTGTCTGCTACTAATGCCTCCTGCTGCATTATTATTTTAATAGCACAGAATAGTAACATGAATCAGACCCTTACTCATCCATGAGAAATGGAATCATTTCAGTAGACATCACTCCAGTATTATTTGCGCCATATTCACATTATTTAAGTTCGTTATGTATCCTCTCTTTCAACATTCTCAATATTACTTCCAGTAGTCAGCTCCCGGTTTGGCTGATATGAGTCCCTGTCAGTTTAGGCAAATCAACTATTTTGACACCTTTGTCATAGAGGCTAAAATATTTTCCTACCATGCCAGGCAGCCTGCTCTTAATGTGCTAGGCTGCTGTGTTTCTGTGTAGTAAAGCTAATGAGCTTTAAAATGGCCACGCTTGGAAACGTTTAGCTTTTATGTCACTCACCCCCTAAGCAACTGTTTTCTAACGTCCTGCCAGTGTTAAAACCAGATTAATACAGTAACAGGCCCTGGCAGAAAAATAGATGCAACAGCTGTGATTCAGCTGCCTGGCACAGAAACAGGCATCCATGTTCCATTGCAGAGGTAGCTGTACTACTCTATGTGACACATCATTTGTGACTTTAAAACATAGGCAAATAATTGTCTTCTACAGAGTTCTATTTATGACTCATAAAAATGGAGGTTCTATTATAAAAGATATAAACCCACTGATATCAAAGTTTGTGTGTTGGAGTGTATTCACCATACAGTGAAATAACTTTTGTATTAGTTTATATCTAATGTAGCTGTGACCTGGTTGAAAGCCGGCATATAAATGTTTTTATAAACCAACTAATCAACTTGCAGATATGCTGACATACAAAGTCTAAACCGATTAGTCGGTTGCAATTTGAAAGATGTGCTCTGCCCCAATATAATCAATTGTCCAATGTTCATACCAGCATATCAAATGTATTAGCACCTTACTCCCTTGTAAGGGAGATTATTGGGTGTACACAATGAGGCTGTGACCAAGCCAACTGGTTAAATGTGCGTCATCTACATTTCAGGTTCTTGTTCAGAGCTGACGATACCCAATGTCTGGGAATGCTGCAACCATCCCAGAAGCTCCAGGGACTCCAGCTGTCCCTGCACGCTAACTATACACCAACTATCACACTCTCTCTTTTGCACTTGTTCCGAGGGATCCCTGCAATGTAAACATTGTTAATATCAAGGATTCCAACAGGCACACTATTATAAACAACAGAATCGTGTCCTTCTCATTCTATTCACTTATGCCATTCTGCCTGTTCTCTCATTTGACCGTTCACTGACTAGGCACACAATAAAAAAGTAGGAGCAGCTAATGGTGTGTACACACGGTAGATATGCTGTGCTATGCGAGTTCCGATGTGCTCAGATCATATTGGGACTCGCATCGCACGGCATGCATGCAGTGGAACAGTTTTGACTATATAATGCTGATCTGCACTATATAGTCTTGGCTGCCCTCTCTATTTGACCGCCGACTTTCACTCACACAGAGCGCGCATCGGCAGCGCTTCGGGCTCGCAAGCCCTTAAAAAGCATGCGATCTGCATGTGATATGGCTTCCGATGTTCACTATATCGGCAACATCGGAAGCCATATCGCACCGTGTGTACACACTATAAGTCAGTGGTTCCCAAACTGTGTGCCGTGGCACCCTGTGGTGCCTTGGGGGACTTGCAGGGGTGTCCTGGATTGGTGATCTATGAAAAATTTTGATTCATTTTGGCCAATGCAATAGTCAAATTGTGGACAAACAGAAGTGAATCCTGTCCATTACCACATAACTAACCCTAAGGATGACATATAAACACAATTTACTAAATATGTTTCCTGACTTTCTCAATGAGAAACTTTTGGATCTGAGGTGCCATGAAAACAATTTCTGATACTCTGGGGCGCCATGATTCAAAAAAGTTTGGGAACCACTGAGCTAAGCCTTTCAAGCTATAGGATCCTTGTCTTCTTTCTCCACACAACACATTTACATTGGGAAGTACTATATAACCATACATTACTAACAATTATTTATTGATTGAAAAATATATTTAATATTGTAGAATAATGAGATATAATGATGGGAACCTACTGTACAGTTAATATCAATTGGTGCCAAATATATCATTTTAATATATTCTGCTTGTTTTTCTGGGGCTCTTATGATTTAATACCTAAAACTGTGGAAATCTTATTCTCCTATACTATGGGGGTTATTCTGATTCACTCGGAAAGGCACAACCACACTCTAATGGAAAACACCATGTGCACTGCAGGTGGGGCTGATGTAACATGTGCAGAGAGAGTTAGATGTGGGTGTTTTATTGTTTCTGTGCAGGGTGAATAGAGCCTGCTTTATTTTTACACTGCAATATAGATATCAGTTGAAGTACACCCCCCACCCAAATGTAACTCTCTCTGCACATATTACATCAGCCCCCCCTGCAGTGCCAGGGGCGGATTAGCCCACCGGGAAACCGGGCCATTTCCCAGTGGGCCGGCCGAAACTCCGTAAAAACGGGCCAGCCGCGCTCCCCCTGGACTGTTTGGGCACTTTGCCCACATCCAAAATGGCCACGGGAGGGCTGCTGCGCATGCGAGATAACGCACAGTACCTCCCATGGACCTGTATGTGTGGTGGCAGCGGGCTCCCAGCTCCCGTTCCCCTGGAGGCAGAAGAAAGGAGCAGGTGAGCCCCTGCCCGTCATTCGCATTCCATGCACTGCCACCGCCGCACAGCTCCCCCTGGCTTTACATCAGCCCCCGCGGGCTGCCATCGCCGCCAGCAAAACCCAGCCCCCCCGTGAGCTGTCTATTAGAGAGTGATTGTGCCTTTCCGAGTGAATCAGAATAACCCCCTATGTCATATATTTGAGAGACTGTATCATTAATACTGTATATCAGATGCACTCTATATATTTTCTCCTACCAGTATGGCTCTGTGTGAGCAGAAATAATATATTTGTAACTTTTGGTTTAGTTATTCTTTAAAGCAAAATTATATTCTTTTAAAAAACAGATATATTGTGTATTTTTTGGTCTTTATATTTATTAATATAGGTTAAGTTTTAATACATAGAGTTAAGTTTGTACCAGAAAGAAACTGAACTTTTGATCTTGTTACAAGAATTCCAAGCATATACAGAGTCGGCTGAAACTGTAGTAGCTCTCACTGATGGAGTCAATGGAGAAATGTACATCAAACAGTCATTATACACTTCCGGATCAGTAAATATTAGGTCATAGATACATTTATTTAAGTTGTATACAGCAAACAAAGAATCAATTTAAGTCAGTGTATTAAAAAGTCATAAAAGGACTTGCAGGTCCAATATAGAAATAACTAGTGTACTGTCTCTGAAGAGCATTGGAGATTTGGAATGTCTCAGATGCATGTTTGAAATAAAGGGGGATCTTGTGCCCCCTATCATAGTTAGCAGCCTCTGGGTAACACTGCGAGTATGGCTATTTAATAACTGCTTGTCAGTGTGTCTAGTTTTAATAGCTGCCAGTGGGCTCGATAAAGTCAGCACACATTGTTGACACTCGTGATCTGTGGATGTCACAGAACATGTGTATTTAGAGAAGCCATTTTGCGTTGGTCTTTAAAAGCAGGGTACCCAGTCCTAGCAAAAAAGTCTATCCCTGGTGCATCTTTAATTAGCCTGCGAGTACTTACACTTGGTTATTAGTTGATTCCTTTTCATGCATAATGGGTACTGCAGTCGTACACATGCACAGTCTATTATCACCCAGCCTGCAAACAGGTCTGAATAACCCTCTAAGCCCAGATATATAATGAATGTTCTTGGCATGGCTAGTCTTGCGATGCTCTGCAGGCAAACTCAGCTCTTCTGTTCACTTTCTTCCATTAGCAGTTTGATCTCCCTTCTAGCAAACATTTTACCTAACTTCACATTAGTCATTGGATCACCTCTATGGTTAAAATGCAGGACTCCCTTGTCTTCCCCCCACCGGACTTGATAACCCTGTTCACACTAAAGGTTCTAATGGCTTCTGGTACTCATATGTTTTTTAGGAGATCACTGTTCATTCATTTCCAGAGTTTTACATTGTCAATTAAAGCCTTCATTAATAATTACCCTTCTGCGTGTCTATGCCTTGGAAATCCCAAAACGCGACTATTATGTGTTATGCCATATGCTGGCAGCAACTGAAAGTGCCATCACTTAGAATTGGAAAACCCCTCCCCATCTTCTCCCTGCAACATTCTAACAAAGGTCCAGTTTGTGTTTGGGATGGAGATGTTGGGTTTCCCTTATTCAGCAGGGGTCTCATCTCTATTAGTTAAATGCTTTCGACGGCATGAGTTTGTAACACAAAGATAGATAGATACTTTATTGTTTTATGGGACAGGGGTCAGTGTGAACTGTGGTTCCCTTGTAACAGAGAAACCATCTAATACCACTCTGGGAATGTGTGTCAAATAACAAATACAGCCTCACACATTAGGGAGATACTAAAATAACTGTAGCTCAATAAGTAAGAAAACCCAGAGCGTTTATTTGAACTGGGTGAGTTCTATGTCACATGTTCTATGTCACAGCCACAGGACTAGGGAATGTCGCCTGAGTGGTAGAACAATGATATTTTATGGTCTAATCTGTGGGCAGACATATGTGTGTGCTGTAACCCTTCGATAGCTGATATATTAGAAACATCTGCTCTTCTGTTACGACAGAGACTCACTTAACAAAATGTTGTTTTCTAGAAGACATTTATAATTTGTGCTCAATCAGAAGTTCCAATGGAAATGAACACAGTGCACAGATGGCCAGTATGATGTAGCATATAACTGCTATGCTGTGAATGCCTGCCTGAGTGAAGTCTGAGTAGGACTGATGGATGTGACTGGCTGTCCATGTAAGTCAGCCCCTGGGAGTTCATGGTGTTCCAGTGTCCTTGCAATGTTAGACATCCCCACACTAACAATTCTTCACACCCACTTTTGCCCAACTCTGGTTGCAAGAGCTGAGCATTAACACGGCCTTTCAGCAGTATATTTCAATCTTCCTTTTAGACATTGAAAGATGGTTACCATGAGCTGGGTTCATATGTTTCTGGCTGGCTGCTACCCAGCTTATCCTGCTGATATGCCTCTATCCTTAAAGGTTGGGACCACCATGTCCAAGGGGCGGAGCTATAACAATACTGATAGACATGCAGGGCCTTTAACGATGAAAAATATCCCATGGAGCTAGAATTATCATTAGACCCTGTGACACATGATTAACCAATTCTTAACTGGGGAAATTCTTCAGTAAAGAGCTCAGTCATTTCTAGTCCTATAAATAGACAATGTCCTACTAGATTTGAGTAAAAAGAAAAGTATATTCCTTGGGGAGAGTTGTTCCTTGATAGATCTTTTGCCGACATTAGGTCAGAGACTTTAATAAATGTCCTTCTCAGCAATGAGTATAGTATAGTTGAAAGAAAGTAACCCTATGTCCTTGGATTTTCTTTCAATGGATGCAGGAAAATTCATTAGGACCCACTAGGTAGCAGAGAGGTCTCTGGAGTGGTCCCAAGGAGCAGTGAAGTTAATTAATCTCTAACAAGGTTAGTATGGAATCATCATGTATCATAGGAAACCTTTGCATGAAACCATGGAAGATTGGGAAGTTAATGATGATATTAAGTATAATATTATATATTGCAGAATTGATGATGTATGATCTAGAAAATGATAACATCCTTTATTATGCAGCAGATGTGTTGTTAAAGGTAAACTTGAACTGGAAAACATGTTAAAACCAAATAAAAGTCCCACACATATAAAGTAAAAATGTTCTAGTTCAAGTTTCATACGGTATATAGGGGGTGATTCAGGTTGGTTTGCAAAAGCAAACTCCTTCTTTAATGGACAGAACCATGTAACATGTGCAGAGACATTTGGGCGAGTGAGTTATTTTGTTTCTGTGCAGGGTAAATACTGGCTTTTTTATGTTTACACTGCAATTTATATTTCAGTTTGAACACACCCCACCCAAATGTAACTCTCTCTGCACATGTCGGATCAGCCCCACCTGCAGTGCACATGGTTTTGTCCATTAAGGAGTTTGCTTTAGAAAACAAACGTGAATCACCCCCATTGTGTTTTCCACCAGATTGGGACAAACAGATCCTCGCTAGATGAGAACTTGTTCGCTTTGTAATTCTGTACTACATAAAGCAGGATCATACTACACATGGCACAGACTAGTTGGTAGTTGTGACACTTGCATAATTAGAACCATTTTTATAGCCAATAATTATGTTGAAGGCAGGACAAAGAAATACAAAATTTTGCCCTGTGACTTAAATGCTCCTAATGAGAAACATAACCTTACCTCTAATTAAGGCCTTCAGTCAATATGCCAATCAAAGGTACCAAGTTTCATAATATGTCTTTGATGTGAATGTTTTTTCATCATTTTATTAGATGAATCATATAGCTAAGCATTACATAACATTTTTTGTTGTTTCTTGTGCAATATTGATTATTTAACTGTCATTAAAGTAATTTATAACTGAAGACAGTAAAGGAGCATCAAAGCTCTCCTTATTTCAGATGTCATAGCTGTAACATTTAAAATGTGGAATTACATGGTCTTTTTATGTGTATAAAAGTCTGGGCTCTATGTAATAAGCCCCAGATATATATCTATGAGATAAGGTAGACAGAAATAAAGTACAAGTCAATCAGCTTCTAAATGTCATTTCCAAACAAAGCCTGCAATGTGGCAGTTAGGAGCTGATCGACTAGTACTATCTCTCTCCATTTTATCTCCAAGGCTTAGTACATACCCCCTCTGTCCACTGTGAATATTGTGGAAGAAGTAAAATGTTATGAAAACTGCAAAGAACTAAAATTCATTCCCAATCGAAGTGAAGTCTTAATAAGAATTATAATCACCTCTAAACTTTTCAAACAGATTTTGGTTACTATTGGGTATGGCAGGGCCGAAATTAGGATTTATGATGCCCGGGACAAGGTAGTGATTGGGTTGCGAGGGGATATGACTGCGGGGGGGGGGGGGGACAATTCGCCTGAGCAACGCAACAACTGCTCAGTAAGCTGCGAGCTTCGCAACTTACCAAGCAGATCAAAATGAAGGCCTATATGTATGGTTCCACTGCCTCGGCCGTCTGCTGTGCCGCCGGGCTGCAGTACAGGCCGAGCGCGGTGGTGGGACCACACATATAGAACAGGTGGTTGGCTGTGGCGGGTTGCATCAAAAGCTTAGAGCCAGGTAAAATTTAACAGGTCAATTTTGCATAATAATTTCCATTATAATTGTTATATTGTTAGAAAACAAAACAGTAGCAGAGCATCAAACCAGTCTGCAAAAGTACTCCAGATCCAACCTATGAGAAAATGTATATTTGGGAGGGTTATTCCTGCATAGAACTTTTGTTGACATTGCTAAGAAGAGACATATGAATGACCTTCTCAGTATAATATAGTTGAAATAAAACAGCCTTTTGCAATTTGCTATGTCCTTGTTATTGTCAATCAATGGTTGCAGGAAAATTTATTAATTTTCCTTCTCTTAGCTAATGCAACTACAGGGGATTTCCACTATTCAGGTGAAGCAAGATTGACAAATGAAGCTGATTGGACAAACCAACTAACTATCAGCTTCATTCAACACTCAACGTAAGTCATGCCTGCATGCAAAATTATCTTCCATAAGATCACGGGCCTTGCATGTTGGAGTTCTAGTTTGAGGAAGGTTTGGCAGGGAATATCCGTTAATATTAGTGATGGCTAGAATGGACTCCTGATGCAGGAAACAGATATAAAACAGACATAAAAGTGTCACATATTACAATTTATATATAAATATAGCATCCAAATTGAAGGAAAAACTTGATATATGGAAAAATGTTGGTACTTGTTTCCTAGCACGGCCACACCGATTAAGATCGGGGTGGTCGTGCTGAAAAAAATCGGGTCGATCGCATCGCATGCGATTTGGTCGCATGCGATGCGAGCGACGCGACCGACCGATTTTTGACCCGATTTTTTTCATTGAATCCAATGTAAATTGGGTCCCTGGGACCCAATTTTACATTGTATTCAATGAAAAAAATTCCCAACCCCCCCAAATTGAAGCGCGTAAACAGCAGCCCACGATAGACGCATACCCGAAGCGTGGCGAGCGCAGCGAGCCCGCGAGGGGCGGCGGTACGCGTCCTCCGACCTTTTCATGCCCTACTATCCACTAGGGCGTGGAGTGAGAATAGAATAGTGTGGCGAGCGCAGCGAGCCACCGAGCCCGAAGCGTGGCGAGCGCAGCGAGCCCCGCGAGGGGACGCGGATACCTTCACAGGTAAACGCGTCCCTTCGCGGGCTTCACAGGTGTCCGCGTCGCCACGGACACCTGTGAAGCCCGCAAGGGGACGCGTATAACTGTGAAGGTATCCGCGTCCCCTCGCGGGGCACGCTGCGCTCGCCACGCTTCGGGCTCGGTGGCTCGCTGCGCTCGCCACACTATTCTATTCTAACTCCACGCCCTAGTGGATAGTAGGGCATGAAAAGGTCGGAGGACGCGTACCGCCGCCCCTCGCGGGCTCGCTGCGCTCGCCACGCTTCGGGTTGGCGTCTATCGTGGGGCGACGACGGGGACATCTATAATGTGAAATGGGTCATATGGACCCATTTCACATTTTTTGACATTTTTACACCATTTCAATGTTAAAAATTTTTTTAACATTGAATCCTATGCAAAAATCGGGGGCATCGCGTCGCATCGCGTCGGGACCAATGTTAATGGTCCCGACCGACGCGATGCCCCCGATATTTTACCTTTCCCGACAAGATTTCAATGTTAAAATATTTTTTAACATTGAAGTCTATGGAAATATCGGGGGCATCGCGTCGGTCGCGTCGGGACCAATGTTAATGGTCCCGACCGACGCGATGCCCCCGATATTTTATCCTAGCCGGCAAAATGGACCTGATTTCAAAAGAAATCGGGTCCATCGTGGGTAATCGTGTCCCTTAAGTAAGGGACACGATTACTCACGATTGTGGCCGTGCTAGGAAACAAGTACCAAAATGTTCTTAAAACATCTGGAACTACAGCCCAATAGCAAACACCAAAAATGGCGCACTTCCTGTCATTGTGCAGTATTCACAAAATGTATGTAACAAATAATGGACTAAAAACAAATTATAGATTTAAATGTGCATATCAATAAATAAATAATAATACGGCTTTTTGGCCGTGCGGGGTTTCGCTGCCCGGCAGGAGCCGGAGCGTGTGAAAGGGGCATTATCCTGTATGTTTATTAACTTTATTTAGGAAGGTACAGTAAATACCATTTAGCCCCTCCTTCCACAGTCTTTTGTAACCAGCTGGACTGATGAGTCCTGTCAGTCACCCAAGTGGAAAATGTTAGTGTGTCAGAGCATGTGAGATCCTACATTAATGATTTGCAGTAGTTTTCTTTCTACCAGAAAATGTGGTAATGAAAGAGTTAACTGATTTTCTTTCCTTCTCTGTTTTCTTTTCTTCCTTCAATCAGTAAATCTCTCTTTCTCCTCCTCCTGTGTTTCTCTTTCCCTTCTCTGTGTATTCCCAGTGCAGCTCAGTGTGTGTTCTGCTGGAAAGTAAAATCACACTGGCTCCCCTTCCAGCCTATACCAGCGGGGTAAAAAAATGGCCCATGGAGAGAGGGCCTAGCGCTACTCTCACTGTGCCAATGTATATTTTCCTTACTATATTAACTGCCTGTGCATTATTAGCAGAATTTATAGGGGAAATGGTGATAACTTTTGTTTATTTGCTGAGAAAACTCCTGAGGAATAACATTTGGTCTGTCTGGCTGTGTCTGTCATGCTGTCCAGTCAGTTTCTGCATGCACCAAAGGAGCCAGTAACGCGGTATAAATCTCTGTACTCGTATGCCATACACATATACATTCCCCACATATACTATTAATGACAAAGTTAGCTATATATTGTAACTGTGAGGAATTATGTAAATGCATCTGAAGAACATACATGAAATATAGAAACTGTTCATTATGATAAAATAGACCAACCAACAGTATGTACTCTTATTGCATAGTTGCATGTAGGGTTTTATGTAACATTGCATGTATTACCTACAGGATTGTATGCAGACATCTTTTTTCCTGCCTTGTTACACCTACAATGTAGTTCTTGGTTATTATGACTCACACAGTGTGACATGCCCGGAGAAGGGTTACTGAGCCATTAAGTTCCGTATGTGGAAGATATGTAACCATACAAATCTCCAAAGGCTCGTTTCAGAGGACAAACTTCAGTGAATTATAAATGAGATGTCGGATATTGTGTAATACTAATATGTGAACATTTTTAATCATCTTTTATTTATTTTAAATAGGTCAAGGGAGCAGCATAGATTAATGTACACCTTCTGTTACTTTACTTATAGAAAGTATACAACTGAGATTATATTCATTCTATCAAAGCAACTCGTAAATGTGCAAAGTTAATGTATACTTCCCTATGCTTTGCTGAGGGTGATATCAGTGGTGAAACTACTGAGGGTGCAGCTGCTATGGGGCCCAAGCTGTTTGAAGGGCCTGCAGCTCCCCCTGTACCCAATAACTGACTGGCCCGAAAGCCCGACCCATAGAATCTTCAGCCGGGCCACTCCAAAAATCCACATGCTGCTGGCCCACTACTGAGTTTCCAAGATGTGTGTTCCATTGGGGAAAGCAAGACCTCAGCACAGGCTTGCGGCCATTTCCTAGAGCCGCTAGTTCGACGAGCAGAAGCAGAAGCAGTGAAGTGTCAGCGTCGCTCCAGTTTGGGATATAGCATACACCCGTCGTGCTCCCCTGGACAGTACATCAAAACAGAGGTGCAGGTTTGCTGGGGAGTGCAGTGGCAGAGTAGCACAGCATCAGCTTGCTGCTTAAGCTGAGACCCTACAGGAGTTGGATACAGTCTACCAAAAGTGCAGGGGTGAGTTGATTGGTTGCAGCTAGAACCCAATCTTTTGGACCCAAATTTTTGGACCTTTCCCATCATGCACTGGGTCCACATATACCTGCAGGGGGGATATAAATATGTGGCAAGCAAAGAGTGATGAGCAAAGATGAGCCTGTGAGGGTACAATTCAACTGAAATAAAAGAAAATAACCTACACCTACATAAATTACAGATAAAATAAAGTGCCCCCATACACACTGCAGAAAATTTTGCCCTAGAGTGGCCGGCTCCTGGCAGCAGAGCAGTGCCACTATTCACATTTATATGGGGTGGGCTCTAATGCCGTAAAGACCTATGGTTGTGCTGTAGTCCCGTAGTGCTCACTTCCCCTCCTCTCTCTCCTCTCTCGTTATCTCTCCGTCTTCCCCTAACACCCTCTTTGCCCCTCATTCCCCTCACTCTTTCTTTTGATTCCCTAAGGGGCATTTAAGTGACAATGGGGGGGCCTTTCAAAAAAAATACGGGGCACTCAAAGTTCTAATTACGCCCCTGGTTGACATAAAAAGTAAAACTAAGTGCCCTGTTTGTATTTATGGAGCATCTTTTTCCAGAGAATTAGGTAAAAAAAGAATTATGTAAAAACAAATTCTGTTCTGCAGAATTTTATGAATTGCTATTTACTAAGAATTTACAGCCCCATTTCTGGTAAATATTATGCAGAAGACTAATTAGTTCTGTAGATTGCAGTCTCTATCATTATCATTGGGGACTACTATGATCTGACTCCTATGTAGGAAGCTTTCTTGAGTTTGACCCCTTTGGTGTATACCATCTTCTAATTTTTGTTTGGTGTTCAAGTGATTAATGCGCATCAATTATGAAAATGCAGCCTGCTGATATACCATAGGGGGGATACCTTCCCCCTGAAGATAGAATTCTATTGTATGGAAATATGGTACAGCTTGGCGCAGATTCATAAATAAAATGTGAGTTGTTTGAATTTAAAACAACATTTATTGACAAAAAAATATTTTTAAAAACAAATTTTTTAAAAACAAATTCTTAAATTTCATACATACAAGGTGCACATGGACATGGAAATTCAAAACCGGGTGGTATGCTTTACATATGAAGATAAAAAGAATACCTCACCCTATTGTTTGGTTGCGGTGGGCTATGACTTTTGCGATCAAATCTGCGGCACCACCGCAGAAGGTTTTGGGGTAGAGGTCCCGGTAGGAAAAGTGCAAGTGCGTCCTTTTCAAACAAATGTCCAGGTGTCCAAGGTAGGTGTATTTCCACCAGCGTAATGCAGCAACGCGTTTCAGGGAGTAATCCCCTTCTTCAGGCTGTATGCTGTGCCTGTACTGGTTAGGGGTATTTATACCCCTTTCCTAATGTGGAACAGGAATGCCAACCAATGGAAATCGCGGCAGATTCCCGCGATTTTTTCACTTACCGGAAGTGTCCTGCGTTCCAGCAGTCACTTCCGGTTTCCGTTCCACCTCATTTCTGCTATCTCATTTCCTTTCTCATAGTGCGCTATTACCGGAAGTGTCCTGCGTTCCAGCAGTCACTTCCGGTTTGCGTTCCACCCGCGCTTTCACACTTTAGTATTTTCTATTGCGGCTGGGCTCCGGGATCTGAGTGTTCTCAATTACATTCAGTAGCGTCCCTTCTTTTTGTGATCTATTGCGCAGGCTTGGGTCTTTTCTTTCCCATGTTTTTATAGGATTCTGGATTTTCATTCTTCCAATAGAAGATTGATTGATGTTCCAGCTGCCATATTTAATAAGGGCAAAGTAAGGGCATGATGATTTTCATAAGGTTTTTTACATTCCAATTTAACTCATTACTCTCCTCACCTACTGTGCCGTACTTTGTATTCCGGCAAATGGAATGTAAAAAACCTTATGAAAATCATCATGCCCTTACTTTGCCCTGCGGTGGTGCCGCAGATTTGATCGCAAAAGTCATAGCCCACCGCAACCCAACAATAGGGTGAGGTATTCTTTTTATCTTTATATGTAGAGCATACCACCCGGTTTTGAATTTCCATGTCCATGTGCACCTTGTATGTATGAAATTTAAGAATTTGTTTTTATAAAATTTGTTTTTAAAAATATTTTTTTGTCAATAAATGTTGTTTTAAATTCAAACAACTCACATTTTATTTATGAATCTGCGCCAAGGTATACCATCTTCTGTTGCTGTACAGCCCTTTAAGTGTATGGATGCTTCTCACAGGAGAGAGATCTTCCGGTCCATCTCCCGCAGCCAGGCAGCCTCCATACGGTCGGTGAGGGAAGCTCACACTGTGAGCATGCATGTGTCAGGTTCCCTGGAAAATACAGTGCCTGAGACTTAACGTTAGTACATAGCAGGGATATTTTCATACAGATTAAAAATATCCATTGCAATGCAGCTTGTTAATAATCACGATAATGCCCCAATTATTAACACATAGACCCCTAATTATTTACAGAAATGTTATTGTTTCATTGTCAATGTGTGGCTATGAAACTGATATTTGGCAGAAAGTCAATATACGAGTATAAAACGCAGATACAACGTATTTGACTTGAGCTAATAATAGAGTTTGTGTGATCTTGGTGATAAACTGGTATAAGCACATAGATATACATATCCTGTCAGGGGAGGTGACCCCCTGGTGTCTGTTTTTTAAATGAGAGACCTCCGCCGCTGCAGATCACGAATAATAACAGCCTGGAAAATGCAAACACAATTCGACACTGCTGGGGGAAAGTTTCAGAAAAGGGATCCCAGAGGGTCAGCGCCAACATCCGAAGTGAAGGGAAAGCAGGAAGCAGCCCTTGAATATGCAAGTAGTGGGAGCAAAGGCCTAGGATCTGGCATCCGGGCCACAGTATTCAGTGAGCTTGTGCCCTGCAGCTGTGTGTGGTGTAGGGAGAGGGAACGCCGCTCCCTCAGTCATTACAGTTGTGTGTTTGGCAGTCATTACAAGAAGCATGTCCCCATTACATAAATGCAGCTATTAATTTTAGAAGCAAAAGCTGCGCATTTTATCACAGAGTACCCAGGCTAAGGATCCCTGTCCTAGCCTTTATACAGGCAATAGGCAACATGCATCATACCTTTGTATTATATTATGATAGTAATGTTTATATAACCAGGTCTGTAATATAAAAAATAATAACAGTTTTTATTTCTGTCATTTCAGCAATATCAAATCAAGTAAACTGAACGCAGCGCCTGTCCTGACAGAGAATGAGAATGGGCGGCCTCTACTTTGGGATCTGCACCAAAGAACATTGGGGGGCTGATTCAGGCCTGGTCGCACGGCTGCAAATTCGCATAGCGGCCAAATATTGGCATGCGTATGGGTCACAGTACGCATGCGCGAGCCCATCCTACGATGAACTCCTGCTACTATTTCTATATTATGGTGAGCGGCCATTTAGTGGGAGTGCTAAGAAAAATGCTGGCGCATCAGAAGAAAATGCTGGGGGTGTCAGGGAAAGTGTTTTAGGGGGGGAGCAGCAACATTCCGGATAGGCCTGTTTTCATTGCAGCTGCTGAGGAAGTGCATGGATACGCGGCGCCTGTGATGAGTTGTGCCCAGTGTAAAATTATTAGATGGTGAGTCTGTTACGGTGGGTAACATCTGCACAGCGAGCACATTGATTCGCAAGGCGGGATTCAAATTACACATAAGAATGAATATGTATAAAGAAAGAACCTTAATCAGTTAAACTTGTTATCAATGAGAGATTTTAGCTCTCATACTGTTTATTCTGCTGAGAATTCCATTGTGGAGAATCTCTCACTATTGTATTCATAACGGATATATGTACAAAATATAATTAAAAAATTCAACCCTATTACCAAACCTCTACCTATGGAACAATGTTTATTACATAAGTCATGTATGAGGCACAATACCTTCATACCACAATGTCCAAGTAGCTTTGGCTCTATGCCTTAACTTGCCTGACTGCAGTTAGATTTCCACCAAATCTGATTGCACAGCAAGATAACGGTGTTTGCGGAGCGGCAGAAGAATTAGCAGAGCAAAGGGAGGAGCTGGAAGATTGAGGGTAGACTTACGCATTGATGGGGAAGACATTGAAGGTCTATGGTCTTTAAAAAATAAGTGAAAATAATCAAAGGTTACCTTAGTGGTTCAGACTTAGTAATATGCAAACAAACAGGACCGAGCATGCACAAAAAGTAAAGCAATTTCCACTATTGGACTTACCCTTCAATGGTAAAACCATCAATCATCGGTAGCTGTTAACCATTGCTGGTCAATAGCCAGTGCTAATTGAAGGAGTTCTTTGTACAATATGGAGTAGTTGCACTGCTGCCTCTATTATGCATAAAACCCCAGAAAATAGGCTCAGTTCTGTGCAGGGTGATTACTGAAATAGGATAAACAAGTAGAGTCTAAATTTTAAAGAGCAATGTTTTCTGTGCTTAGGCATACATGGCCATTTCCAAGCCCCAAAATGACCGCTGCATCTGATTGATGTATAAAATGTCATTCTCCTCCGCCCTCTGAACAGTTACCGGATACACTTATCCCTTGCTTGAGAACAATTTATGGGGCTGGGGGTGCCCGAGCCATATGGGGACGTGTTGTAGAATTATTGTGTCCTGTTTAATGTACTACATAACATGCAGACGCTACATAAATAAATAATGATAAATTTCGTCACAATAAATGATATCAATAAAGTTGTCAGAATTTTTTGAGTAAAATAAACCAAACATCCTACTTATTAAACTTTACTGTTTCCTTTAAACTATTAAAAGTGTGATGTGAAAGAGAAACTCTGGGGGAAATTTAGATTCTTAAAACAGTTCCATATCTGTTCTTTTAGGGGAAGAGATAGAGGGTGAAATTTAATAGGATGAGAGATTCAGAAAGTGAGAGATTTGGTAAGAAATTTCTCCAGTTTTTTGAAAGCAGCAATCATTTACACTGCAAAATCAAACTGGTTACCAAATCTCTCACTTTCTGAATCTCTCATCCTAATAAATGTCATCCTCTCATCCCCTAAAAGAACAGATATGGAACTGTTGTAAGAATACATTGTGGCATTAAATACTAGTACATGAACAAGGGCCCCCAGTTTCACTCCCCAATAAATGACCTACAGTTAATATTGAGCTTATATGACAATGGGGATGTAGGCAATGGGGATGTAGGCATGGACCTGGGCTCACTTTACAGTTGTTCTACTTGTCCTTTAAGGGGTGTACACATGGTGCAATTGCCTTGCTGATCAATCTCCTTTCAGTTGGGATCAAATCGGGATCGAATTGCACGGAAAGGCACACACATTCGTTTTGGAGCATCGGGATCGAAATCGGATGCGTTCAATCTCAATTAGATTTCGATTCGATTTTGCTTATATAAGCAAAATCGAATAGAAAAATAGACCACATGGAACCCTGTGTACGGGGCATTAAAATGATTATTACCATCACAAAATGTTTAGTGAAATAATCATTATGACATATTATTTTTTTATAGGCACAAAGAATATATTTTGGATGTAATCTTATGTAATGCTTCAATAAAAGGAAGTTTTGAAGACATAAAAGTGTAATGAATGCAGATAATATTATCTGGGCAGTTGCTAAGGGTTATATTTACAGATCTGATGTGAAAGGGCAAACTTGTTCTCTGACCCTGTCACCATTACAATACCACTACTTAATGTAAACTACATCTAGGAACACGGCCTGGCTCACATCCCATTAATGTGCTGCTATCAGGCATCTTGATCTATTAGCATATGCACAGCATGGTGTCATAAAGCTGCAACTTAGAAAATATGTTGACAGGATATTTTTTCTCAACGCTGACATGTCAAAGGGACCTTTCAATGTGTTAGAGGATCTAAATGAAATGCAGAGCGAGATAAGCACTGGAGTAGATGACTCCACTCTCCCCCAGGCCCTGTTGGTGGCAGCAAGAGGAAGGTATTGACAAGTTTCCCCCTTTACAGTAGAGAAAACTCTCCAGATAAGAACTGGTAAAGATAACACTGCTGTCAGTGGAGATTTAAATCAGCTTAGTTCTATTTTTAACCCTTCTGAGAAATGCATTATATCTTGTAACTATAAAGAACATCTAACTGTGTGTTACTTATGTGGGCAAGATAACTTACTTTATAATATGCTGTGACAACATGGTCCTAATGCAGAGCTGAATACGATTCAGCTGAAATTGATCATGCATTGCTTGCACAGAACGAAGGGGATAATGTATCAACTCTTTTAAAGAACACAGTTGACCACAGCAACCAATAAGCTTTGTGCTATTATTTATCAAGTACATTCTAGAACATAATAGGTAGAAGCAGTTATTCGCATCTCTGCAATGCATCCTCCCACCATGTGTACATTTAGTTACAGCTCAAATGATTTATAGGGCACGTTTGCACCAGTCCTATACTGCCTGCAAAAGATCCTTCTATAAATACACGTTTTCCATCCAACTCAGTATAGTACGATATTACATTAACACTCCCTCTCAGATAATTGCCCAGAATGCTCCATTAAAGCCTGGTTACTTTGCTCCAGCCATAAGCGGAAATGCATAGAAATGTATAAGACACAAACAGGCAAACGCTCCACTCCACTCTGCGTTAGCCTAGGGATGGCCATCGACCATCGATGATTCTAAATCATTGATGGTTCATGGCCGATGTCGAATACTTTTACCATCGATGTGGGAAAACCAGATGGTTTCCCTCCATCGATGGAACAGCAAAACAATATTTTCCTTTTTTTTCCTTTTCAAAGTGCTGGGACACGGAGCATAGCTCCAGGCCCCCTGCGTTTCGATTGTCCCACAGGCCAATCAATCAAATACAATGGATGACCATCAATATGTAAAAATATCTATGGTCATCCATTGCATAGTATAGCACTATCGATGGCCAGTTGCGGAATTGCCATCGATGGCAACCATCGATGGCAATGGCAACGATGGCCATCCCTACGTTAGCCCCCATTTTATGGGGAGAGGAAGGGATGCACAATAGTACGGCTTACTGTGAATTTTATTGAGCCCCCAGACTGCCTTCATTTGTAGGCAGATCCAGGAGGCTGGTCTACTCTCTGTCAGTCATAGAGAGCTCACAGAAATTTGTGAGTCTCCTGGACATGGAGGAGTAGGAAATAATGGTTTATTCAAAGAAGTGCCTACATCTTGAAGCAGCAATCTACTGCAGAAGAGACAGCGAGGATTCCCCGGAAACGTTGAATAGGACGAGCGGCCGGTGAGTGGGGTTAAACAGCGAGGATTGCTGGTTTTCTGCGATCCTCGCTATTTAACCCCCCTCGCCGGCCGCGGCGAGCGGCATTGAATACGGCCAATAGCCTGTTTATTTCCTTAAGGTGCCCATACACTGTGTGACAGGGCAGTGCGATGAGATGTGAGCTCCCAAGCACATCCCATCGCACAGCACATAAAGTCTGTGCAGCCCGTGCTTTTATTACTAGATTGCATCATATCTAGTACAAAAAGGATGCTGCTGTAGCACATTGTATGCTTTTTGTACTAGATACAATGCAATCTAGTACTAAAAGCACAGAGTTAATTGGGGAGTACACTGTACAGTACTTTATTAGCACTCAATGTACATTTTATTATGGTAGGGTGGTAATTGCAGTAATTGTGGAACAGAAATCTTCCAGCTGTCAGCTGACTGGTAGCATAGTGGCCAAATTTTTCTCCTGCTCATTCAATGACCAAAGCTGGCAAAGATTCATTTGTGCAGAATTCATAGAGAAATATCCTGTATATACTGTAGATTAGCCACCTGCAGTTATCTCAGAGACACAATGGTCTGGTTTCTGGAAAAAACAATATATTACCTGAAGACGATTCTTTGAATTTATCAAGGGGAGAAATTAGGTGTCTTACCAACAGAAGAGCTATTTTTACTTTTCCTTATATATTTATTGGGGTTACCACTGGTTATACATACACAATGCCAATAGCATTGACGTAAGCATCTTTTTTAAAGTTATAACACTGACAATGATTCAATGCTTTAAATAACATTACAGCACACTTCAAGGGCTTGCTAAATAGGCCAATAAGTAACTTTTTGTATTTTGAGGGCGAATGCATCAAGCAAAACTTATTTTTATTTTTATATTTCACATAATGTGTTGGCCACGTAGACAATGTGCTGTAAGATCTATATCTGCAGCTGATGTTGATGCCTCACTATACATTTTGAATTTGATCAGAATATTGCTCCTTTTCATTAATTCTTTTTTATTTTTTCCCTGTGCCATTTCCTCCCAAGTGTCATAGGTGATATTGGGGGTTATTTACTAAGATGGGAGTGCTATTTCAGATGGGATGTTGCTCTGGGCAACCAATAAGATACTATCTATTATCTGGTATAAGGTGCTAAATAAACAAGAAGTAGATTCTGATTGGTTGCCTATAACAACATCCCATGAAAACTAGAACTCTCGTTGGTTCTTGTTTAGTTTCACGGCGGCAGCATGGCCGCCCGCTACTTCTGGGTTCGGTGCTCGGCAAACTTTCTAAAATAAAGTCCATGCCAACATGAATAGTTCATACCCCCACTATCCACGTTGGCATGGAGTTGATTTTAGATAGCGTGGCGAGCATAGCGGCTGCGACTGAGACGCTGCCGCCGTGAAACTAAACAAGTACCCTCCCGTCTTAGTAAATGTCCCCCATTATATTATATCACATGTAAATTAATGTTAAATAATCTTTGTTTTCTATACAATGAGTGGGTCCCTTTTAGCCTGCTGTACCACATATTTCTCAGCGATCTGTAATATGCTGAGTATTTTCTGTTAGTGATTTGGGCTATATCTTATTTTGTTTTTTAACTATGTTAGGTTTGGAAAATATAAATTCAAAAACAACTAATTCAATATATCACTCCAAATGATATAATTTTCCTTAGCTAAAATATAAAGTTGGCACATAATTTTGTACTATGCTACAAGATGGCCTCCTACTATGTCAATGGTTCCCAAACTGTGTGCCTAGGCACCCTGGGGTGCTGGGAGGCACTTGCAGGGGTCTCTAGGTTTGGTGGTCAAGGACCAAATCAAATTATTTCTGGTCAAAGCAATAGGCAATACCTGAGCTGATGGCTGCCAATCATAACATATGTGCACAATAAGAAGCACAAATGTACAGCAACATATAAATGAACCGGAGGATGAAAGGTAGGCGCGATTTATTAAATGTTCTTTAAAAAAAAAATTATCCTAGAGGTGCTGATATTCTAGGGCTCCGTGATATAAGAATGTTTGGGAACCACTCATTCTTTTATTATTTACCAATACATTTTATGTACTACTGTCTGTACATTTGATACAGTGTTGTTCTCATCTGCCTACTACTGAGTGGAGTGCTACTATTAAGTTGGGTACACACACTATACTATACAATATATTGGGCAATCTTTCCACTACTTTGGATCGCAACAATCATGAAACAGTGAGTACCACTAATTCTGTTCAATTCATCTATAGATGAATTTTGTGGTTGCATCTTCTCATCTGATGTGCGGCATATACTACATATTTAAGTTCCAGTGATTGATGTGATATATTGATACATCACACAGTCATGTCGATAGGTCGCTGAGGTGTGTACCCAGCTTTGATACTTATTTCTGGCTGGAGCGATAGAGCTGACCTCTTATCTAACAGGCATTTAATATAGAAATTAGCAAACAGGGACCAGGTGTTCAGCAAAGTATGTTTGCCCTTGAATGTAAGTGCAAAGACTTTCTTTTGTATGAGGACAGCATCCACCTGTTTATTTCATATCTATGAATTTGACTTGATTGTTTTTAGCATTTTTGTATATAAATTTGAATGATATATTTACATTTGGACATTTACATTAATTTATAAGATCAGTGATTTCTTGGGGCAAAAAATCTAAAGATTTATGTTTGGTTTATTTTTCAATTTTTAATAAATTATCAATATTAACTGCAATGCTCTGAAACAAATACATTACAATATTGTGTTTTTGTTATTTTGGGACCTTGTTATAGTTAAAGTTTATTTTATAGTTAAAGACTGCACCACTTCTTTTCTGTATGTTTACTTGTTTAAGACAGCGGCGGTGGTGAGAGCAGCTGCTAAGCACAGAACAGTGCTGTGAGATGTTACCGTCCTAATTATTGGCACGCCTTACCCCACATTACCCCATTTACCAGATTCTCCTCCCTTCAGTCTTTTAAGCACTATTAGAAAAACCTAATGTCACTCATCCAGCGTTAAGCCAAACCAAGTTTTGCCAAATGGTAGCACTAGCACTGGCTCTGGCTCGCGTGACACAAATAGTGAGAACAAGAACTGGACAGAGGAGAACTGGACACAAGAACTGGACAGAGGAGAACTGGACACAAGACAATATTAATAGTAGTTGTTGTGGAGTGGATTATGGCCCTGATTCTGGTTGACCTGGTAAGCCACAAAGCTTGCAGTTTACAGAGTCCCAGAGGGCCTGCATCGCCGAATCGCCGCACCCCTGCTATCGCCATATCCCCTCACTGTCATGCGAGGAGATGTGCCACGAAGGGATGCAACGGAGGACGAGTGGACGCTCAAAACAATGCAAGGCTCCAGAGTGCCAGCTTAGCCCAGAGGGGCTTCTTGGACCTTATTTAATATTCATATATTATATGTGTGTGTGTGTGTGTGTGTGTGTGTGTTTGTGTGTGTGTGTGTTGATTTTTCTAGTGCCCGTAATTTTGCTCTTTTATTTCTAGAGTACTTATTTTCACAGGGGTTGGGGTTAAATTAGATTCAATGTTAATACACCAATGTTTGAGTAGTGATATTTTTGTAAATTCACTCCCAACATATGGCAAAGCTGTAGCAAACAAGCCCTCTAAGCACACTGAAATTGCAGATGTCAACTTAAATGGGCTGTTTAACATATAATGCAAACACAACCATCTCTAGTACTTCCATATATAGTCCATAGACTGCTAAGACAGTGTTTTATGGCAAGGGTGGTACCCCCATCTGGGAATCTTGTGTATGCCCTTGCTCTGACTCGCATGTAATGTTTCCTCTTTAAAAAATGTTACAGGGAATTGCTCACGTTCTCTGGATTTCATCTTGTTTTGAAAATCAAGATGTCCGGGAACAAACATGCTCCCAAAAAACCCTGTTTCATTTTCTAATGAGTCTAAATTAAGTCTTAGGAAAAATAATTAGTGAAAGCTGACTCCCCTCTTCCTGTCTCCAGATAACAATTACCCAGCAGGAGGGGAGTTGACTCCATCTCCTCGCCTTACACAGCCTGAGCGTTCTGCATCTAATGGGACAAATTCATTGTGAAGGGGATAAGGGGCACAATATTTAGGTTGTAGCCAGTCACACAATTGGCCTGATTCAGACCTGCTTGCTTATCTGCAAGGTTGGAGATTGAGAGTAGATAGTCTCCCCCAGACAGAAAGAAAATCTGCCCTGTGCAAATCTACAAATGAATTGCAAAAACATTGCAGATTACTATCCGCTTTCAAATCCATACGCAATTCACAAACCATTGAATGATTTTTCCAGTCTGAGCAAATGTGAGCAAGTCTGACCCTACTGGTCATCTACAGAGACACACTGATCGAGGCCAGCGCTGACCTCCCTAAATGCCTGTGGTTTTATACACTCCCTGAAAGCAGCAGGTTACCACCCCCAAACACTGGCTTCTTGTCAGTCAACCTCCGGGCAAATTGCATAGATGATCCATACAGAATTTCTCTCACTATTCACCCACGCACATGCGAGCTACGATCCGTAGGCGCACACAGTCATTTCACTTTCATCTGCTAAATTGTATATATATGAAAGCAAGTTGTCATCATGAAACTCGGACACATGGCACAAATGTACACACCCGAGAAATGCAAGATCCAGTAAGAAATGGCAATGCGCAGTAGTCTCTGTAAGGTTTTGTGACTTTTCTACAAAATTGGACCTGGGAGAAGTACATCCTAGAAAAAAAGAGAGTGGGCAGGACCATATAGAAAGCTGTTAGTGGCCACAAGGAAAGTTTTTAAAATGTGTCATTGGGATGATATCTGTACTTTTAACTAATGATTGAAAAATGATAGGAAACAAGTATTCCCAGCATGTAGGGTACATAGAAATGTCTTCACATCAATGTTTCAGTGTTTTAAATACAGTATAAAAGATTTCCTAACCACTAAGGCGATTTGGGCCCTTTTCATCCAATTTCGAGGCATCAGGCCCTGGAGATCGTCACTGCTGTACCAAGGATCCTTCGGATCCCTTAGCCAAGAAAATGATTGCATATGATACATCATAAGCAATTGGTCCGCATACGATGTATCATATGCAATTCTGCCACTTGGGAGCTTCTGGGTGATATGGCAGGGTATCCACAAGTCTTTACTGGCCAAATTATACTATTTACATCCATCCTAGATTATTCATTGGGAGTTGTGTCCCTGGGGTCCCAACATGTTTCCCCATTCTTTCACCTGGGTGGTGCGCACAAAAAAAGGTGAATTTCTTCTATAAAATCCAATATGAGTTTGGAACTGGATTACAAATGTTATTCACAGTGTGAGTTTGCCATGAGAATGGCTCCCAGTATCCAACTCGCACCTAATTGGATTGCCCCCTAAGTTTTCATTGGAATACTGTGGGACTGGATACATTTGTAAAAATATCAAATTGTGTTTGCTGCAGAGCGCATCGTTAATGATATTGAGAATACACACTAGATAATATGAGCGATATATCATTAACAATATCGTTATCATTTATATCACTCATAATATTAACAATATATCATCTAGTGTTTGAGATGGGTACACACTAGATGACTTTTGAATGGTTTTGCCATATCCAACAGATGGCAAAATGCTGAAATCGTCCAATATGTACACACAATGCCACCCTATGTCTCCCTTGCATAGTCAGCGACATTCTCCAGGAGACATCTTCCAAGGTCTTGTTGCCCGTGATGTTGCTACGTACACAAGTTGTCTAGTGTGTGCACAGCTTTAAATGCATTGATCAATTCATAATCACTGTTTATTTTAATATATACAGCAGTGGATCCTATCTGGATGTAGAAGGGAGGCCACCACTGGTCATGCTGGCTGGTCTCTGCTGTCTTGTCCCTGCCACCTGGTTGCCACCAGTAGCTGGTGGGGACCAGCAGGACAGTACATGCACAATATAAAGCTGGCCATACATCTACAGATCGATTGTCAGATTGGGCTGGTTAGAACAAAAACATGGTTATGGATGAGAGTAAATGACAGTTCACAATTTGCTTTGAAATGCTGGAAAACTGCCAAACTGTCACTCATCCATAACCAGGATTTTGATCCAACCAGCCCAATCTGACAATCGATCTGTAGATGTATGGCCACCTTAACTGTCAAACACTTAGACTGGCAACAGTACTGCACATGCGAAAACCTCTAGCTTATATGGTCTGCATCAACTTCAGGCCATAGAAGCCAGCTAGGGATGATGATGAGGTCACGAGTAGCTCCCTACAGGAAGCCAGCTCTAAGCTTATCACAGTCCGGTCTGGCAGTCACAGAGGGAGGAAACACCTCCCAATGGGACTGCCTGTAATGTGGATGACTGGTAGGTAGGGCTTCCAGTAAGAAGTCACTGCCAGTCACAGTTAGCCAGTGCAGTCTCACGTACTGTATCTGTCTCACTGTATATACAAAAAAAATGGTCTCTGATTAATTTATTTCAAAAACACAGATAAGTTTTCATGCTTTTATCAATGTAATTGATGTGAGTGCACTGTATAAATAAATTGTTACCATTTATTTAGCAATGCTGCACTACTCTTGCTGTTTTTCTGTTTGCTTTATAGACCTATATATGTGTGCAAGCATGCATGTATTAAAGAAAATGCTGGAGGCTTCCGTTTTGTTTCCATATGTTGCTATCATGGTTGTTTGTGAGAATAATAACTCTAATTAATAAACATTTATGAAATGTGAAAAAGGTTATTTTACTCCGATTGACACTATAATATTGTATCTGGACACAGAGACTGACTTGTGGGCGCCACTACCTGAGGACCCCACCCCTATTATATAGGGGTCAGTAACTTTTTGTGGTTGGATCAGGGCTGAACTTTAGTGCTTGGATTGTTTCTATGGAAAACTACACCCAAAAATTTAATTTTAGCCAATTAAAGTGGGAAATTTCACCAATGGTGAATTTTACCTATGTGCAGGACTGCAGACCCTCAACTGCCCCTATATAAAATGCACCACCTCAGTAAGCTAGTTGCAGTCCATGACTACACCTGCTATACAGTGACTGGCAGTGACTACACCTGCCATTCACCAGCGGGACAGACAGTCCTGTTGTGAAGTATTTCCTCTCTCTAGGACTGCCAGTCTGAGCAGCAAATTACAGAGTGTGCATCCTATTAGAAGCCTTTCCCTGCCTAATTGTAAACTCTATCCGGCTACTATGGGCTGCAGCCAATTAAGTCCATAGCAGCTGGTGTTTTGCACATGCGCAGTCCCATTTGTGTGCACATGGGCCAGACACAGCAGCTGGGACCCGGCTGGCAGCAGGTACTCTCTCCGTCTCCTCCAGACCAGGCAGCATGGCCAGAAGAAGCCTCCTCCCCCACACAAATAGAAGCCACCCCTGGTCCCAAAACACTCCTGCCCCCTCATTCACAAAAAGGCCCTGTTATTTGCTTGTCCTCACTAATGATTGACCAAGTCCCTCTGTGGCTGTTGGCCTCACCCCTCTAGTGATGCATTACACTCTTATGCTTGGACCCCTACATCTGCATTCTGTGCCTCATTCCAGTGTTATGTGGACCCTATGAGAATGCTATATGCTATGAGAAAACAGAACAGCAAGTAAAATCATATAGCCCCCCACCGTGACTAGTTATTTAGATTGACCATTGAGTATATGGGTGCTAAATGCTTGTATGTGTTCCACTGTAAACTGTTGTTTCCACTGGAAAGTTTTCATCTTAAAATTGATGTATTGCATTTTACTAAAGTGCATAAAAATGATCATGAAATTGAAATATAATATTTTGCCTGTATTAAACATGCTCTGAACATCTTGCTGCTGATGTGAAAACTGTTTTGTGTGTGGTGTGGAGTAATAATAACTTGTGTATTAAAAATGTTTCAGTACAAATGACTAATCAGTAACATGCATCAGTTGCATTTTCATTTTAAAGTAGATAAATGCAATTATTTTGACAATAAATAAGTAATGATAATAATAATCATTATCATCTCTACAGTATATATATATATATATAATAAAGATGTCATTTTTGTTTGTCTGTTCATTTCAGCATCATGCAAAAACTATGGTATGAATATGGATTGTCTTTTCACTACTGGATAGCTTAGTGACCTAGAAAGAAACTGAGGTATTACGGTATCTTGTTGTGACATCAGGGCAACGGACACTTGACACTCGGCTCAGGCAGAATGCAGGCTCCTCGAGTCCAGAATGACATAATGTATAAAAAAAATAATTATGGGGGGAAATATACATCTAGGGACTGTTTATGAACTATGTAGATGATATTATAATAATAATAATAATAATAATAATAATAATAATGTGAATAATGTGAAAGAAAGTACATTTTACAGTTTATTATCAATATATTTATTTACCTTATAGTGTATTACCTTATAGATTTATCATCCTTTAAATCTTACAATAGCAATGTGTGTGTTTTCCTGAATGACACCTACAGTTGTTGTTATTATGCTGCTTTATGTATCAAGTGTTCCCATAATACCTCATATAACAGTATTAACTACAAGCACTGAAAATGTTTTTTTTATATTTAAGCATGCGTGCACTTCTCTGGGCCTTTCCCGGCCTACTACACCTCTTGAAACAGAAAGGTAACATTATGATCAATAGCATTTATTTTACTTTAATTAGTTTCTATGTAGTGCAAATGGACCAGCATCCATTTAACACGTTTAGAAGATGCTTTGATCATGGAAAATCACTAGGGATTTGCTTACTAATAAGTGAATAGTCCTAACTCCAATGAAAATTAGAGTTTTCATTAAAGATAAATATCTCCTTGATTAACCCTTTGATCGAAAAATATCCACTAAAAATACCAGCGTCCCTCACATTTGTTATATAAATTTAAATAAAAATGTTGTGTAAAAAAAGATTATATTTCCTATATAAGGTAAACATTACTGGTCATGATGATGGATAAAAATGTTTGCTTGGCAATTTTCACACCAATTTAGAAAATTTGCACTCCAAGGGATAATATACCATGTATTGCATCTTAAGAACTGTTATGTAACTTTATTTAAAACTCTCAATACCGTTTCCTCCAGAATTTCATCTAATTATTCGCCTTTAATAACAAACTGTAAGGTTTAATTTGTTGCTAGAATACAAAGCTTGTAGAATTATGGACCTTTGACCACTGAAGTCCAAACTACAAGCTTGTCCTAGCTATTTTTACACCACTAGCATTTACACTTGCAGGCAGGAGCGTTTCTGCTGCATGGTAGGTTTTTACAGTGTTGCCTATTCCATTTACTAATTACTGCAAGTGAGAGCATTGGGACCCACAGAAAGTCCTCAGTTGAAAACTATTCCCCAACTACAGAGCAAAATGCCCTCTAACTATTGTGTTTGGCTGGATTTCAACAACATATCATGGAATATGCCATAGGTGCTTCTAACAACAAGGAATATGGTTGAGTTTATTCTGAGTTTAAAGAATAATTTTATAAATAACAGGTATATTTTTATTTATTTTACGGTATTGCATTTTTTGCATGCAGCGTAAATATTGGCTACTTTTGCATGTAGGCCAAAGATGTTACACAGCTTTATTTTGCACTGCAGTTTATATTTGAGTTTCAACACATCCCACCTAAATCTATTCTCTATGCACATGTTACATCCAGGACAGCGCAGACGGTGTAATGGTTAGCTTTACTGCCTCACGGCACTGAGGTCTTGGGTTCGATTCCCACCATGGCCCTAACTGTGCAGAGTTTGTATATTCTCCCCATGCTTGGGTGGGTTTACTCTGGGTACTCTGGCTTCCTCCCACAATCCAAAAATATATCGGTAGGTTAATTGGCTCCCAACTAATTTAACCCTAGAATGTCTGTGTGTGCATGTACATGTGGTAGGGAATATAGATTGTAAGCTCCACTGGGACAGGGACTGATGTGAATGTTCAAATATCCTCTGTAAAGCGCTGTGTGGAATATGTGTGCGCTATATAAATAACTGGTAATAAATAATAAGAAGAATCTGCCTCACCTGAAGTTCCTTTTCCCCTTTAAGCTGTGTACACACGGGGGCGATAGGGGCTGAAATCGCTGGGAATATGGTCGCTGAGCAACCATATTGCCAATGATTGGAGTGTGCACCAGCGATAAATCGCCGGGTGCGCGCTCCCGTTTTCAGCCCCTGAATGGTCGCTGGTCGGAGGAACATGCTCCTCCGACCAGCGACATCCCCTGCCTCTTCACCCAGCAGTGTTTAAATTTTCATCTGCGACCATCTCTGGTCGCAGATGAAAACGGGACACGGGGTAATATGATTGCTGAGCAATATATTGCTAGCAATATATTGCCAGCGATCATATTGCCCCGTGTGTACGCACCTTTACTCCCTTAAGCCCCGTACACACGGGGGGAGATATATTGCCCAACAATATATTGCTAGCAATATATTGCTGAGCAATATATTGCCCAGTGTCTCCTTTGCATCAGTGACCAGAGATGGTCGCTGATGAAAAGGAACCTCTGCTGGGGGAGCCGCAGAGGTAATTAGCTGGTCGCAGGAGCAAGCTCCTGCGACCAGCGATTACAATGGGGCAGAAAACGGGAGCGCGCACCCGGCGATTTATCGCTGGTGCGCACTCCAATCACTGGCAATATGGTCGCCTGCGACCATATTCCCAGCGATTATAGCCCCTATCGCCCCCGTGTGTACACAGCATTATTCTGGCTCAGCCCTGTTATGTACAACAATAATATGTAAAGTTCCATAAAGACAGATGTTTTTACTTTGCGTTTGACAAGCTTCATGCACAGCTATTGTACAAATAAAGGAAATAACACAGTGTATAGAGTGTAGCAGTGACGCAGTTAGTGATCTTAAGCTACAGTACAAAGTTAGTCAGATAGACATTTTTTTATTCCATAAACTCTTTTCCCCCAAAGTATGTCCGAGATCATGAACGTCAAGCAATGGACAACTGGTAGCTCAGCGTCTGCGTTAGACGTGCGTTGGCTGAAGAGCGTGCAGCCGCAAGTCAGTGTTATCAGCGCGGTGTTACTTTCCATGACGCAACTACAGTATTTAACCCTTCACAGAGGTCTCTAACCTGCCATCACAGCAATATAAATCACTTACTACAGTCACATAATTCTCATTAATTACAATGGTTAAGAAGTAAGCATTGTGACACTGTTGTTTGTATAAATGTATTTATGTATCACTTACTTCTGGCTTAATATTATTAATGTATAGACGTGTCATATAATATGAACCCATGTGTACACTAGACTATATAGTTCCATTGATTTATAGGTAATCGGGCCAGTTGTGAAGACACTAATTGTTCCCATCAGAACTGTGTTTTTGCATGTTGTTGGGTGATAATTGTGTATATAATTCACATTGCATTCGCAGCCTGCTCTGGCCACACTACAGTAAATCTATCAGTGCTAGGTTCCATATTAACTACAGCGATTAAAGAGGGAAAGCCACCCTGGAACAGTATGCACTAAATCTGCCAGTAAATTACAGTCATAATCATACAGAAATATCCCCCGTCGTTATCATGATTCATTGCTGTATTCATCGTCATAGATCAGGGAGATCTGGTTACCTGGCGCTGCACTGCAGCTAGATAGGCGATTCTGTCATTATTAACTCTTTCATTGATTCTGCATTGGCTAATATAGAGGATCTCAGTCTGCAGAAAAAGTCAGACACGTACAACAGAGGGCTGGAGGCCAAACACACAGGATTGGCTCACCTGACTTGCAGAGCTTGCAATCTATAAGATGTCCCTGGGTCCTGTAAGCCCCCGTGTGTGGATTCGGCCACGTGAGAGCACATGTCAGTGCAGGTCCTTGAACCCTGACAGCTCCGAGAACATTATTGCTTCTTCATTGAGAAAGCTTCAAAAAGCGTCGGGGTGTTATCTCTGGCAGTGCTTGGGCTGAGCCATTGCTGGGGCCAGGGGTGAGGTGACGAGGTTAATGTGGCAGCTTCTCCCAATTTCAGGAGAGGTGAAGGCTGGCTGTGGTGTCATTGTGACCAGTGACAGATCAGAGACACAGCCCTACACACCGATCGCAGGTCTCTCGTCTAATTGTGATACATTGTAGCATTATATAGATAAATCTGCCAGGAAATATCCATCTGGCAACAGGGGATTACCACTTTCAGTCCCTTGGACAAAGATTTGTTGAAGATCAGACCAATGACACTGCAGGTGCTCTGGTCTGGAACTACAAGTTCCAGCATGCCTTACTAACATTGGTCTGGCTTTTGACAGCACGTAATCACGTGACCTCTAGTTGCTTTGGACTGTGGTGGGGTTTAATTCTTCAAGTGGGGGAATTGTCATTGTCTTGTAGCCCCCTGTGTGGCTGTATGTATAGCATTATACATTAATAGTGACGTTGGTATGTCGGCTGTGGTGTCATTATACTCATGTGACCTGGTATTATTAAGCTTCTACCACTGGAAATGTGATAACTCATCAAAACAACATATATGACTACCATAAATGACTATGCTGTGTATATGGTGACAGTCTTTCCTACCAGACACACTACATAAACAATGTGTATATTAGGTCAGTCTATAGCATAGAGGCACAAGAACAAATCATCAATTATTTCCCATATAATGCCCATGTTTTATAGTTGCCTATACGTCGTCACCCAATGAAGTCTTTATGTAGTAAGTCATTTAATACAAGGTATAGGCAGCGAGAATGCTGAGATAACTGTAGAATTAGGTCTATTTTGGTCTAAATTCTGTAACAATTGAAATAATAATGAAAGCCTCTAATTATTCATAGTCAGGACTCAGGGCCTCAGCTGGGCGAATTTATCACTTTGTTTTAATGCTTGTCTGTGTATCAGAAATGATTGATTTTAGCGTAACTTAATCCAGCGATGTGTATTGTGCCTGCAAGCAGAAATGTAATTTATTCTATGTATACATATAGGGGTAAAGGGAGAAGACTATAGATCACTACTTGTCTAATAGCGATTTGCCTAATAAAATGTGTTACCTGCTGGTGGATTGTAGCTGGTGTTTACCCTGCACTAAATATGAGCTGTATTTATTGTGGGTAAGCCCAGTGCTGACTGACTTATGGATTTGGCCTGGAACTCTCCATGTAATATCTATATTAGGAGTCTATTGCCTTTGGACAGATGAAGCTGTGTTTTGTGTATGTCGCCTACACGCAGCACATTAGTAGCTGGGGATGTGGGAAGGCAGGGTACACCCACGTCCTGATGAGTGTGCACTCACCCAGGTAGGTGCTGCTGTATACCAAAGCCAAGCACCTATACCGGCAGCCCGAGTGCGGGGCATGTGCGTGTGTTTGCAGATTTACCCTCTCCCAGTCCCAGCTCCCACAGGATCAGCTTTCAGTGTTCCTCGTTTCTTTTGGCTCCTGGTGCTGTCTGGCCATGGAGACAGGGCCTGAATGCTGAGCCATGAATTGACTTGTGTGTATTATGTTTTTGCTGCAAGGCAGTAAAATACTTACGCACCGGTATGCGGGGAATATCCTAAAATGTATTGTATGGATGACATCATGTATTATAATAGCCTGGCTATTACAGTATCATAGTAGTAGACTGTATACAGTAACATCACATAATGAAATGTATTATTATATTTGTCATTTTTACCTATTTACCTATTTTGTTTACCTATTTATGTAATTAAATAGGTAATCAGATTAAAACAAGTTACAGTAATACAGTAATACAGTAATACATTATATGTACAATTATAAGATAGACAGATAGATATATAGATAGATAGATAGATAGATAGATAGATAGATAGATAGATAGATAGATAGATAGATAGATAGCGGTTAGAATTGCGGCCTCAAAGCAGTGTAGTCATACAATTCCATTTCATCCACGATCCTATGTGTAGAGTTTGTTTGTTTTCGAGCTAGAGTGTTTGTTGTTGTTGTTGTTGTTTTTAAATGAATTGACATAAATTACCATATGGTAAGGAATACAGATTAACCCTTTGAGTGCCAAGTGACATTTTCAAATTAGGTGTTAAAATTGGCAAGCAAACATTTTTATTCATCGTAATGACCTGTAATATTAACCTTATATAGCAAATTTAGGGTGAAATGTAATAGGTTGAGAGAATCAGAAAGTGAGAGATTTGGTAAGAAATCTCCAGGTTTTTTAAAGCGGCATTTAATGATAAATGATCACCGCTTTAAAAAAATTGGAGAGTTCTTAACAAATCTCCCACTTTCTGATTCTCTCATCCTATTACATTTCACCCATAATCTTTTTACACAACTTTTTTTATTTGAATTTATATAACAAATGTGAGCAACGCTGATATTTTCAGCGGATATTTTGAACCTTTCTCGCAGAAATGTTGGCACTTAAAGGGTTAAATACAGCTTTAAGACATTGATTGATGGGAATATATCATGGAACCAATTGCAACATTTTCTTACCTGTGTGGAGTTTATATGCATTAATGCCAGGGGACCGGAAAAGTGCTGGGTAATATTCCTGGCTATATAAATAACTGTAGGTAGGTAAATCGATCAATCGATAGATAGATAGATAGATAGATAGATAGATAGATAGATAGATAGATAGATAGATAGATAGATGCAACACATTGGTAAGTGGTTAGCATTGAGGTCTCACAGTACTAGGTTATGGGACCAATTCCAACAGTTCCTTATATGTGTGGACAAGTTACACAGAAGAGGTGATGAGGAGGCTGGGGTGTGACATGTACCTGGACACGTGAGGCATGTGCAGTTACATTCTAACCATATGATATAAGAATAATGTATTCCTTCGCCCACCAACTGCCTACAAATAATGAGCGTCATTCTCTGCAATAGACTAGTTGACGCATTGGCCCCTGTGCAGCCCATTACTGACATGTACTACTACCTACAGAATGGGGATGGATGGAAAAGGCAGCAGCGTTCCCTCTCTCCATCATGCTAACACACTGCACATTACTGTATAGGACATGCAGAGTCATCGGGATTCCTGACACAACGAATGTGATGTTTATTATAGCTGTGCCACTCTCCTGTAAGGTGCCACGTGTATGGCAGCCATATACTGTACCCACACTCACCACACACCATTACATATGCATTGCCGGAGGTGTCACAGTCCAGCTGCTTAGTACATAGGTACACCCATAGTACATCCATAGTGTCAGATGGAGCAGGCTCGGTGCATCTCTCTGTGACTCCGGTACATTTCTTCTCGTTACTTTGTACTTACATGTTGCTACATTTACGATTATGTGTCTATATGGCACAAACCAATAATTCCAGTCCTGTAGTATTGGTCACTTACAGCAATTTATCGGTTAATCTCAATTATGTCCCTTAAAAGTAGATGAGTTATATTGGTTATATATGTGTGTGTGTGTGTGTGTGTGTGTGTGTGTGTGTGTGTGTGTGTGTGTGTGTGTGTGTGTGTGTGTGTGTGTGTGTATACACACACGTGTATATTTATATTATATAGAGTAAAAGCAGCCAGTTAAAGCTTGTGTGTTGTCAGCTCTCCATACCGGCAGATGCTTATGTAATTCCATCACCTCCATCTCAGTGTACTGTAGTCTAGTAGCTCATGTAACTAATACAACACTGCGAGGCTACAGGATTCTAAATTAGACCTCACTATCCCCATGGAGATGCACATCCACAGACCCATATCCACCAGAATTAAAAGAACATCGCACAAATAAACAAACTCCCACTGTATATGGAGAATATGGTTGGTATCAAGATAGATAGATAGATAGATAGATAGATAGATAGATAGATAGATAGATAGATAGATAGATAGATAGATAGATAGATAGATGTGTGTGTGTGTGTGTGTGTGTGTGTGTGTGTGTGTGTGTGTGTGTGTGTTTGTGTCTGTGTTTTGATAACACTATAGGAATATAGAAGTCATTATAATGTACAGTATAACAATTAAACAAAAAACATAGTATCTTCCAGTATCTTCCTTTTATTTTAAAACGGATCAAACTAAGAGAAGTTTATACGAAGCTGACATATATTTTGTTTCATCAGGTTAAACATTTCCATGGAAAACATATTGTTCACTATAACAATTGAGAAAACATGGATGAAGCTATAGATTGTTTTGTATAAAGTGCTTTGTGGTGGAACATTTGCAAAACAGCACATTGGGGAAGACCTGTAAAGGTCAAGGTCACTAGCTCAGCATCCGCCATATACTGTACATATAGTGGTAGGGAAGCTAGTGTTTGTACCTCCACAATAACTGGACACCCACCAGTTACTATGGGCAATGTTGCTTATATATATTATATAGACCTGATGTTGGAGTAACCAGCTCCAAGGATGACTGCTCAGCGCCATACATCCCTCTGTAGTGCTATTATTGCTGCTGCTGCTGCTGCTGCTGCTGCTGCTGCTGCTGCTGCTGCTGCTGCTGCCGCTGCTGCCGCTGCTGCTGCTGCTGCTATTATCATCATATGTCAATATTTGCCGGTGTTGCAGTAAGGAATGCCCTTCCCTCTCCCCATGGGGTTTCCTTTTCTAAATCATATTTTGTTTTTTTCTTCTGTGAGGAAAACGCTAATTTCTGTCTTGGTGGTTAATAAAGGTTCCTTAAAGCACATGAAAGTTTTCCTCCTGAAAGCTGAGAAATATGCAAACAAGCAGGGCTCATGTTTTCATGTTCCTTTCATTAGCTGCAGGAATTCAGCCCTGTGTATTGTGCTGGCTCCTCCAATTAATGAGTTATTGATGGAGAAAGCATTAACTGGAAAGGGAGGCCTCTTCCCCTGCTTTCAGAAATATGCAAATAGTGGTCTGATGAGAGGAGTTCCGAAAATATACAATGTTATGGGACACCTGATGAGTGACACTGGGCTTTAATGTGTCATCAAAACACCTTTTTACAGCACAATCCCCACACACACCACAGCAGAGGATTCCTGTTCACACGGTCCCCCAGGAGAAGGGTGGAAGCCACATAGGACACTAAATACATTATGCTTTATGTTAATATTGCCATCATGCCTCTTCCGTTATATATCCCATGTTATAGTTATGTTTCAGTGGTTGCTCAATCTGACACTGAGTAACAGACCAATACAGGCAGATTATAACGGTGCAGTCTTTTACATCTATTAATAAAAAATTGAAGTATTGAGAATGAATGTATTATGTTAATGTTATATCATTATTCCAATGATCCAGTGAAGTGTGCTAATTGTGTCCCTTTGCGCTTTTGTATACTGATATGCCACTAAATGCCACACAAGTGGCATAGTTAGCATTCTCTCCCCACCAAGAACCAGGTGTGATCTGTGTTTTCAACACAATCTAGATAACAAGGGTATATTGAGCGCTGCCTTCCCCAGCGAGCTGAGAGGTATGTGCAATATTTATTGTTGTGCCTTTCAGAACCGACCAAACATATACATTGGAGGCTTTTGTTGTACAATTAAAATAGCACAACTGGTGTTGTATTTCCAGCGGTGTGTGTTCAACTGATATCTGTGTGAGGTGAACACATTTTGTTACAATTCAAGGACTTTGGGCGTTATAAAGGAATCATTGAATTAAACTTCTGGGACAAAGAGGCGTAAACAAACAAACAAACAAACAAAATGTAATTAAACACATCCGCCAGTTGTGTTTGATTTACAGCGTAGATACTGTAAATAAATAAATAGATAGATAGATAGATAGATAGATAGATAGATGATAGATAGATAGATAGATAGATAGATAGATAGATAGATAGATAGATAGATAGAAAATAGATAGATAGATATATAGATAATTCGATAGATAGATAGATAGATAGATAGATAGATAGATAGATAGATGATAGATAGATAGATAGATAGATAGATAGATAGATAGATAGATAGATAGAAAATAGATAGATAGATATATAGATAATTCGATAGATAGATAGATAGATAGATAGATAGATAGATAGATGAATAGATAGATAGATAGATAGATAGATAGATAGATAGATAGATAGATAGATAGATAGATTAGATCATTTGAAAGATATTAGGGTTAACTTTATTCTCATTTCCTATCTACAGAAATCATCTTGATAATCCACAAGGTGTTTGTCTTGCTCATGCGAAACGTAACTTTCAGTGACTCGGTGACTGCCAGGAACCTGTAATCTGGACGAAATAATTGGAGATCTCCCGGGAAAACGTCCATTGATCACTTTTCAGCATAACCGTAGAACAGCAGCGGATGGATATTTCGGATCAATTTCATCAGACACTTATCTAACAAATATATATTCACTGCAAGTGACCATTATTATTTTCAAAATCGCGAATAAAGTTTGTTCTGCATAAGAAAGTATTCATCGGCTTCTTTATCTAATTGATCCATCTAGCAACATAAAAATAATCTTAGCTTTTTTTCATCCAATATATACTCTCTCTCTGTGTGTGTGTGTGTGTGTGTGTGTGTGTGTGTGTGTGTGTGTGTGTGTGTGTGTGTGTGTGTGTGTGTGTGTGTGTGTGTGTACACACGTTCTTTAATTCTTTAAACAAATAAATTATTATTGTGTGCAGGACATGTTTATATATTTTTTTATATAATCATCTTTACTGTCAAATATTTATGGGAAAACAAATGAAATGATTAAATCGGTTGTTCTTATTATCCTGAATATTTAGATGTTTATTCGATGTTTATTTTTAAATTACACCCATAAAATAAATGTATCGATATAAAGCTTGTGAACCATAATAAACATATACAAGTAATAGTAATGATTATTTACTGCTAATAAGACTAAAGATTTAGCAAATTAGACATTAATCAAATTAATCCTCCTATAATATACTTACTTTTTCTTTACTATGATTTAGATATGTTTTAGATATTTTTTAAGCATTAGTTCTTAAAATTAGATTTTTTTATTAGACTAATGAGGATTAAATGTACTACATTATTCTAGTCTCTAGCATTAGTGTCTATTTATTTTCACCAAACGGATAATTCCGCTAAATAGCTTTATCATTAAACATATAAGGTCACAATATTAGTGTTAAGTACAGTTAAGAAGACTTGGAACCTTATTCATACTTAAAATTCAAAAGGATAATTGTAATGGGATATATGTGACACACATATATATGTATATATACACACACACACACACACACACACAAACAAACACATTTACATACATACACACAAACATACATACACACATACATACATACATATATACATACATACATATATACATACATACATACATTAAACAAGAATCTACGCTGTTAAATGATAAGGATGGGAATATTGTATTTCTCCATTGATGTATTATGATTATGATAATTTACCTATACTCATTACTCCTTAAATGTTATTCAAGGTGGACCTAATATCCAATATATTTAAGGTCTTTTCATGTTAAGACAAATTGTTATTAAACATGTTTATATATTCCTTATTATATGTAAAACTCAATAAAAACCTATTGAAATTAAAACGGTTCATGCTTGCTAAAACATCTGGCTCGACAGATAGATAGATGCTTATTTTAATTTAAATAAAGTTGCTTACCTGGGGGGGGGGGGGGGGGGTCACCTGAAACACCGTACATCCTGTTTTGCTACTAACGATGCTGTGTCTGTTAAACATGGTTGGAGCTGGGACATTTTATAGAAATGGTTCAGTGTTTCTCCCCGGATAATGCGTTAAATACTTGTAAATGACTATTGCTATTCGTGTGCCTGATAACGATCTATATACAGGGTTAAATGATCCGTCTGACACCCTAAAGATAACGGGTCCATTCATGTGAGGCTTACGCAGGCAAATAAAAGTGTCAGTACGCACACTATAAACGTACAAGTTATGGCTTCTAGTGCTGTCTAATTGTCCCTACAACATATGTACAACATGTACTTAACTAAAGTGTATGGAAAAGGCGAAATACAGAGACCTCTGCTACTGTACATCCAGGGTTATAGAGAAGAAGCAGGGGTATTTATATATTATACAGGTAGGGGATATATCCCACTTACTGTACCATACTATAACTAGCATATGCCTTCATTCACACAGGTTTTGAGGGGTTTAGAGGCTAGATGTAGGTCATTGTTATAATGCGCTGTAGGTAACGCCTAACCAGTACAGCGTTCTGAAAGATTTTGGCGTCCATCAAATAATTAATAATAATAAAAATAATAATAATAAATAAGTCTTATATATATTGGAGCCAGTTCTGTGGGTGCCCCATAACTTGTGCTGCATGCAGCTATGCATGGAACACTGTAGTGATAGATAGATAGATAGATAGATAGATAGATAGATAGATAGATAGATAGATAGATAGATAGATAGACAGACACTACAGGAGGAATAAAACATTACACAGAAAGTAAGTGTCGGTCATATAGAGAGAGAGAGAGAGAGAGAGAGAGTAAGAGATACACATATATGTATGTACGTATATATATATATATATATATATATATATACACGGGTACAAGAAAAAGGGACAGTCAGCGCCAGGTAATACAACAGGTGAGTGCGAGACTTGATGCTTACTCAAAATAAACTGTTCCCCCTACTGGTATTAAGGGGTGTCTGCTCAGGTCCCAAGAGAGACAGTGGTGTGCTGTCTCTATAGGTACGGGGTAAATGAGGAAAATGTTTTAGAACCCGGCGACTCCAGTTAAAATATATATAAAAGTAGGCTGTATGTTAAAAAATATTAATACATTTATTGGGCTATACAATAATACAATAATGAGAAAAAATGGGGGTGGGATATCTCGTTTAGAGTAAAAAATAGAGAAACTTTAAAAAATCAATAAAAAATAAAAATAAAAATAAAAAATATGAAAAATACAAAAAGGAAAATGTCTCTTTAAAACATATGTATCAAGATGATTGCGAATACACAATAAGATCAAGGTAAAATAAATATATGGAATCGCTTAGCTTTGTAGTGTAGGGAGCAATAAGCTCAGAAGTTGCCCGACATGTTTCGTCTATGATAGACTTCCCCTGAGGAAGTCTATCATAGACGAAACATGTCGGGCAACTTCTGAGCTTATTGCTCCCTACACTACAAAGCTAAGCGATTCCATATATTTATTTTACCTTGATCTTATTGTGTATTCGCAATCATCTTGATACATATGTTTTAAAGAGACATTTTCCTTTTTGTATTTTTCATATTTTTTATTTTTATTTTTATTTTTTATTGATTTTTTAAAGTTTCTCTATTTTTTACTCTAAACGAGATATCCCACCCCCATTTTTTCTCATTATTGTATTATTGTATAGCCCAATAAATGTATTAATATTTTTTAACATACAGCCTACTTTTATATATATTTTAACTGGAGTCGCCGGGTTCTAAAACATTTTCCTCATATATATATACACATTTAATATTTTTGTATTGTTAGGCGCTGCAGATCCCTTGTGGCGCCATATAAATAAACAATAATAATAATAATACTAATAATAATATTTTTTTATATATGTATATATATATATATATATATATATATATATATATATATATATATATACACACACACACACACACACTCAGTATATGCGTGAGGTTTTGCTGTCATGGGTCGTTGCCGACTTCCCACCAAGTGTGTCTGCCCAGTGACAGATTTATCCTATGCAGTTTGGAGCAGAGCGAAGGGGAATAACACACTATTGAAATATATATCGCCTGGGCTGTATTAGCAAGGGAAGGTATATAGTTAACTGACAGTGAAAAGGGGTTAACTGTTTAATAATACATAAACGGTAGCATTATTTCTGCAAACACATCTTTTTTTTCTGACACTGTTTCTACTGTGTGCCCAGGCACAACGCTGTAAATGGAGCAAATGTGTGTGATTGTATTACAGATTTTGCATAGTGATGGAATATGAGGTTTGGGGTGTCTTCCTGACCTTGGCCCCAGTCTTCTGATCCTAGCTAGTAGCTGTAAGAAGCCAGTGGCACGCCAGAGGGAAGGGAAGAGCTCAGGGCTCTCACCTGCATGCAGACAGAAGAGGCGCTAGAGCAGCAATAATAAACAGTAGCACAGTCCAGCACCTGAGCTACACCTCACTACTCAGGGATATTACTAACTGACTTTTTCGTCCCTGGAGGCACTGTTCCTATTTCCCCCATATTACTTGAATCCATTAATTACCAGCTATACCGGGGCACTTTAGAGGACACTCAGAAAATCTTTTTTTTTATTACATAGAGATCAAAGGATGAGGACGTGCCCAATAGACGGGGCATAACCTGGATTCACTTGTCCTGCTCTAATGTTTAATCAATCCATACAGGGGGGGAAAAGAAGTTAAATTCCAGCATTGGTGGTTGGTCAATGAAGACTGCCTTAAGAAATCCGGCGTTGGATTTATAGGGCAAGAGAAAAAGGAGCCAGGACTGCATGCTGTGATGGGAACAGTATAAATAAATCCGTGGCTACTGGTGTCTGATCCAACAGCCAAGGTCTGCTGTGAGGACAAGTGAATGTATGCACCCTGGGACTTAACATGTAAGTAGATGGCTCCTTCCAGGACATGGGCTTCTGGGAAAGGGGTACAGGCTGGAGCATGGGGGGACATTATTTATGGGGAATGAATCAATACAGCAATTGAATAGGAACATTGACATGGTGCTGGTATTATTGCTATGGATCGGTGACAGCTAGCCGAATCTTATCACAAACTATCAGTTCTAAGTAGATTATAGCCATGACCCAACCACGTACCATTTGCACGATCTATATACTATAGAGGCATTACATTAAGGGGCAGGTGTAATGGCGAAGCAAAAATGTGTCTCTATTAAGGCATCGCTGGTAATAATTATTAATCAGGGTGTTTAAGGTCACAGAGCAACTCAGATAATATCTTCCTCGTCAACTGTTATTATTGATATAAAGATTCATTGATATGTAAGATGTTGCATACAGACACTTGTCCGAATTGTATGATATTGCATGGACGCAATTTGTCCACAATTCGTTCTTTATTTGTTCACTGTTTTATGTTAAGCAATGAAAATTGGAATAAACAGATTTAAAAAAAAAAAAAAAAAAAAAGAGGCATTACATTGCAGCTACGTTCCACCCCTGTTATACACACACTACAATGCAACCAATATTTAAAGTTATTTTCTTTATGTTCAATGTACTATTTTCATTGAATTAATTAATTGCATTAATGGGATAATCCATATGTTCTACTATATCTGATGTACTTGCTATCAGCCCATTCATTAGTAGTTTATAGAAAATCGTACAGACATAAACAATCGATTATTCTCTAAAATCTTTTTTTAGATTCATGTAAATATTTGGGTGAGATCACAGTAAAGTGTAATAACGTCTAATAACGTTGTGTTTGTTTTAAGAAATGTGCTTAAAATAATAATAATAATAATAATAATAATAATAATAATAATAATAACAATAATAATAACAATCCATCTTGTATTTTAAAATATATATTGTACAACACGTCACAGAATATAGAACAAAACTTTTCTTTTATTATTGCTGTTGGAATGGATTATACAAACATAATCACGTTATAATAAACATTATATTGAATCCCCTTTGAGAGAAGCAATGCAGATACAGTACAATGCAGCCTGTAGTCCGGGAGTTCAGGGGTTAAGTCGATGTGGGGTTTTCCCCCGTTGAGGCGCAAGTGGCAGTAGAGGGCCGGCAGAGGGAGGAAGCATTGCAGCCAGTGGGTACATTCCCATAGAGCTATCTAGGGTAAAGCTGGCTCTCCCCGGCTCCGTGACCTTGTCATTTGCCCTGTAGTTTTGGGAGACTTGTCTCCAACATCACAGAGGTGAAGTCACCTTTGTCAGAGGACTCATGTTTGCAGAGACGCTGTAATCATAATATTTTTAGTTTAGTTTCAATAGTTTTTATTGATTTTTTGCATATAATAGGAAATATGTATATAAACATGCACGAAAACAAATTGTCTTAACATGAGTAGACTTAAAGTATATTGAATATTAGGTCCACCTTGAGTTATATTTAGGGAGTAATGAATAGAAGAAAATTTTCATACAACATCTATGAAAAAGTGCAATATTCCCGTTCTTTCATTCAACAGTATATAAATTACTAAAGTCAAACAAGGGGGAATTTTCGGCATGAGTACTGTTGTACTGAGGTGGGGGGGGGGAGGGGGGAGACAAGACAAGAGAACATGAGGGGGAGGTGGGAAGGAGAAGGGTTATTTCGGATATATGAAAGATGTTGGTTGTCGTCCAGGGGCTTCAGGAACCAGATCTTAGTGGGTATCTGAACTATTATGAAGGGAGTTCAGTAGGAGGTCTATCAATAATATCGACATGAGGGCTTCGGGATTGCTTCACATAGGAAAGATTTGTTTATGAGGGTCACTACTCTCATCTCCAGAGGCATAGAGAACTCACCCTCCTCCGTCCCCACGAATCCTCTATGAATAGATCATTTGTCATTAGGGATCGGGATATTGGCTGATTTCACTAATTCTGGATCTAGTGAGTTTATGAATAAGTTCCATTTTTGGTGAAATTTTTTCTGAGAAGGTGAGGGGCTAAATTTAATTGCTCTAATATCAAATAGAAGAAGTTGCAGGAGTTTATCTTTTAATTCACGTATGGTGGGTGTTGATTGTTTGATCCAGTGGATCAGTATTAGTTTCTTAGACAAAGTAAGTATAACTGTAAGGAAGGGGAGGTTACTACTAGGATAGGAGAGAGAGGGCCAATTTCGGAAATTAAGACATAGACATGCGAGTGGATCTATGGTAACTGATGTTGAGAATAAGGCATTAATGTATTGCACAACCTTTCTCCAGAATTTCAGAATTTTCCTACATGACCAGAAACAATGGAAGAATTTTGCGTTCGCCATCCCACACTTGACACACTCCCCGTTAGCTTCAGGAGACATGTATTTACTCTGGGCAGGGGCTATGTATAACCTGTGTATTGTTTTGAAATGAACCTCTTGGAGGTAGGAAGACTGAAGTATACTCATTGTGTTAGTAAAGTGACCAATTAGAGATTTCATGTCTATCTCTGTCGATAGGTCAGTGCTCCAGTGTGTTGTAAGAGGAGATGTCGGAAGCTGTTTTTTATGTTCCAATAGAATGTTTATTATAAGAGATGTTCTAAATTTGGTGATACTTAGGGTATTGAATAGAGGTAGTAGAGGGTCAGGTTCTACAGAAGAGATTATATCAGGGATGAAAGGTGTTATAAAATGTCTGGCCTGTAGGTACATGTAAAAGTTTGAATTCGGAAGGTTGTATTTTCGTTTTAGAGTATCGAAGGAATGTATAGTGCCTCCTGGGTCAAACAACTTGGTTGCTAAGTCCAGACCTTTGGATTTCCATATTAGAAACATGTTATTAGTCAGCGAGGGAGGGAATTGAGGGTTACCCCAGATAGGTATATATTGTGTGATATGTGGTTTCCTGTCGAGAGTTTTATTTATTTGGATCCAAGAGTTGTATGTGCCCTTAAATAATATATGATTGAGAATGTGTGAGGGGATCGTTTTTATATGTGAGTGAATAAGAGCACTAGGAGAGAAGGGGTGAAATATCTCTTTTTCTACTGTAGGGTTCGTGAAAGTGGAGTTGTCCATTAACCAGTCAGATATGATCCGGAAATGAGAAGCCCAGGAGTAAAGTTGAAAATCTGGGAGTCCCAGACCTCCATCAATTTTGGGTCTTGTTAGTTTGGAAATGGACATCCTCGGTTTTTTACTGTTCCAGAGGAATTTGTTCATTAGTGTATTGATACGTAATACGTCTTGTTTGGATATAATAATAGGAAGCATTTGAAATATATAATAGATTTTTGGGAAGACCACACTTTTTAATACTGCAGATCTGCCCAATAATGACAGCGGAAGTTTGGTCCAATTTTCTAACTGAGATTCTATTTTGGATAGTAAGGGTGGCAAATTAGTCCTGTATAGTTTGAGAGGGTCGCTGGTAATTAAGACTCCTAGATATTTGATGTATGTTGTTTGAATTTTAAACTTGGAAATTAACTGATGGGTAGAAAATGACTGTGAGGGAGGTGAGAGTGGGAGTATCTCTGTTTTATCTATATTAATTTTGTATCCTGAGATAGAACCGAATGATTTAATTATTCTTAGGATATGTGGGATGGAAGATAAAGGGTTAGATATCAGTAGAATCATGTCATCAGCAAATAATGTTAGTTTGAGCTCCACTCGCCCTACTCTAATTCCCGTAAAGTCTGGGGATTCTCTGAGGGCCATGGCTAAAGGTTCTATTGCAATGGCAAATAATAGAGGGGAGAGGGGGCATCCCTGCCTAGTACCTCTTTGTATAGGAAAAGGAGGTGATAAAAAGCCATTACAAGCTATCTGTGATGTGGGGTTCGTATACAAGGTTTTTAGGAATGAGATAAATTTTTGGGGAAAGCCAAATTGAGTCATAGTATGATAGAGATGTTGCCAGGAAACTAAATCGAAGGCCTTTTCTGCATCTATGGCCAGGAGTAGATTAGGGGAGTCTGATGGAACGTTTGAGTAATGGGGTTGGGTGGCAGCTAGTAGTTTACGGATGTTGCATGTAGACTGGCGACCTTTAATGAAGCCTGTCTGGTCTTTATGTATGATAGAAGGAAGAGCGGGATTTAGTCTGTCAGCTAGGATTTTGGTGAGTAGTTTATAGTCACAGTTAAGAAGGGAAATGGGGCGGTATGAGCCTGGTTTTGTTAGATCTCTCCCTGGTTTTGGGAGGACCTTTATTATGGCGGAGTTAAAATGGGGCGGGATTGTGTTGTTGGCTAGTATGGAGTTAAAAACTGAAACTAAGATGGGGGCTATTCTGTCTGGGTACATTTTGTAGAAATCTCCAGAGAAACCGTCTGGACCAGGTGCTTTGGCGGATTTCAGGGATTTGATGGCTTTGATGACTTCATCTAGGGATATGGGGGCTGTGAGTTGAGAGCTGAGTTGTGGTGGGAGTTGCGTATATTGCAGAGAAGACCAGTCTTGGGTTGGGTGATCAATGTCTGTGGCTTGAGTATTGTTATCTGGGGGGGGGGAAACTGGTGTGGGTTCTGAATAAATCGAGGTGTAGTAGTCTGACATGGCTTGGGATATTTGAGCATTAGAAGTGGTAAGGGAGCCGGATGGGAGACGGAGATGATTTACAGCCATAGCAGGGCGGGTGGAGTTCAGAACATTAGTTAATAGCTTGCTAGTCTTATTTCCATATTTATAATAGCGGTAATTTGAGATAAATTGATGTTTATCTGACATATTCTGTAGGGTAGCATCGAATATGGCCTTAGCTTGTAGATAATTAGTTCTGTTTGTGGTGGAGGATTGTGTCATATATGCGGAGTAGGCTTCTGTTAAAGTAGTCTGTTGCTGAATATATAGTGAATATGTGGCTCTCTTCTGTTGTTTTTCATGAGATAGGATAAAGCCTCTTAGGACCGACTTTGCTGTCATCCAATATAGAGCGGGATTGGTAGCTAATGTAGAGCTGTTATGAGAGTGGAAATCATCCCACGTTGATTGTAGTTTATTTTGAAATGTGGAGTTTTGGGCTAGGTGGGCAGGAAATCTCCATGATCTGTATGGGGATAATTCTTTTGAGGTCTGTATTACAATGTGGGACAGCGCATGGTCCGACACTATAATAGGGTGTATATCAGAGTCTCTAATTTGGGGGAAGATGGAAAGAGAAGTACATATGTAGTCGATGCGCGAGAAAGTATGGTGTGCTGCGGATAGACATGTATATTCCCTCTGGGTAGGGTGAAGGGCTCTCCAGGTGTCAACTAAATGTAGCGCTTGGAGAATATATGGGATGCCTAGTTTGGGGTTATGTCTCTGTGTGCGGGTTCTGGAGGATCTGTCAAGCGTGGGATGGGCGGTCATATTAAAATCCCCACAAAGTATGATGTGGGAGTCCAAGTGTGGAGTGAGTAATCCTATAATTGAATTGACAAATTGTTTTGAGTATTTGTTGGGTGCATATATGGTACATACCACATATACATCGTTATGAATTTTTAAGGAGGTCAGGAGGAATCGTCCTTCTGGGTCTGGTTGTGCTGAGATAATTTCTATAGGGAGTGATTTTGAAGCTAAAATAACTATTCCCCTAGATTTACTAGAGTAAGGGGCCGAGGCTATCAGCCTCCAATTGTACATCTGCAATTTAAGGACTTCTGGGGGGAGGAGGTGTGTTTCTTGCAAGCATATCAAATCTAAGTTTTGCCTCTGGAGATAGAGCAGTACCTTGCGCCGTTTGATGGGGGAATGGAAGCCGCCCACGTTTAGGGTTCCAATCTTCAGATTAGTCATGCGAGTCAGGATGGGTTAATCTAAGTCCACCGAAAACAGGATGTGACGACTTCAATCTGTTGCTTTGGGTTGAGCTAGGAAAACAAGAGGGGAATTGGGGAAGGGGAGACAAACAATGGCCTGACAAGGGGGACTGACAATCACATGAAAAGGGTATGCATAACATACTATCTAATATTACGGAGAAAACGACATTCCGCACAATGCTGATAAAAAAATGTAAATTAGTAACGTGCCAGTTATTGTGGCACAACATTTCGTAACTAAACCGGTACATAATCTTTGAACCGTAACCCTAGGGGGGTAGATAGGAGTGACCATTAAACATTTATATCCTAATTCTAGATGGAATTGAATGGAGGTCTTAATGGAAGTATAAACAATAGTAATTACTAGGAACAGAAATAGAGAAATATGAAGTAATATTATCAGAAGGAGTGATAATCTGAGATTTTTTTTTTTTTTTTTTTTTTTAACAATCTTAGGCATGGAGAGAAGAGATATAGTCAGTGACACTTTAGTTCCCATATATAGGGGATTTCGTTATGAAAAATCCTCAGGTGGTGGTGCTTGGTATTTTGGGAGTTTGGGGGTCAGAGCTGACATCTTGGCGAGTGTGATGGGCAAAAAAATTTTTTTCGGGTCTTGCGGACATGGAGGGGTAATATTTGAGATCATGGCTGATGGTCTGAGATGTCTGCTGGTGTTCCAGAATTTTGTTCCCTCAGGAATTCCTCCGCGTCTCCAGGTGTAGCGAAATCCAGGTGTGAATCATCAGTGAAAATACGTAAGCGTGCAGGGTAGAGCAGCGCAAATTTGCGTTTGTCTGTTACCAACTTGGAGCAGATAGGAGAAAATGCCCTTCTCATGCGTGATAACTCCACAGAGTAATCTTGAAAAAGGCGTAGGGTTTTCCCCTCCCATGTGAGGTTAGGTATTTTACGGGACGCCTTCCAGATTGCCATCTTGTGCAGGTAATTCATACAGCGAAAAAGAACCACCCTGGGGCGGGAGTCATTCTGTCTGGGAGAGGGTCCCACTCTGTGCGCTCTCTCTACCACAAGATCCTTACATTCCGCTTGTATATTTAATAACTGCGGTAGTGTTGTAGAAACAAATGCTGCGAGTGCTGGACCTTTGATGGTCTCCGGGAGACCCACAAGTCTAATATTGTGTCTTCTCGACCTGTTCTCAATATCATCAAGCTTATCCCATAGCTGATGGTTTTCTTTCTGCAGCTTGATGATGTCTCTCTGGGCTAGGTGCATATCATGATGGAGTACTCCCATTCTATTTTCAGTGTCAGTGACTCTGACATTGAGAAGCTGTAGCTGTTGTGTTATTTCAGCAACAGCTTTATTCAGTAAGGGAGCCATAGCAGCCTGTATTGTGTCTATAATATCCTTATATATTGCAGGGGACGCTGGGTCTCTATTTAGCAGGGTATCTGGGTGCATCAGATTACCTTCACTGTATCTGTCCGCTGGGGAGGGGGGCGCCGAGTCCAGCTCCGGCGCCATGTTGGTTTCAGCCCTGCGTTTCTCTGATCTCTGTTGCTGGGGCTTCTTTGATGTCCCCGGAGCTAGAGATGTGTCCATTTTCTTCCCTGTGACTGCAGGTAAGGTCAGCTGGTGGGCGGGAGGCTGTGTGCCGACCCTAATTGTAAAATTATGCGGGTACGGTAACGGAGCTGTGCCGTTCAGGCTGCTCCAGACATGAGCCGGAAGCGGAAGTCTCGTAATCATAATATTTTAAGGTATTTTCCAGCTACGCCATAGTGATCTCTTGTTTCTTGCAATGTAATAAGTGTCAGTAAATAGGTTAATGTCTGCTTTCAATCTACGGAATAAAATGAGGAATACATTGAGGAAAGTGGAAGGTTGTAGCAAATAAGTCATTTGATATGTTGATATGAGGATTAAGTGATGGTTAAACACAATATCTTAACTGGGACTGTTCAGGAAATTTGCTTAGTGCTCAGGATCTCATTACTGCAGAATAATAAACAAACGGATGGATGTCTCCTGTAGGGTGTGCAGGACAGGGCTGGGTGCAGGGAGCTGCTGGGCTGACCATGTACAGGGCTGGATGCAGTTGTTTATGTTCATTATATAATACACAGGCTGTGCACTGTACACTATCATGGCTCATTACTTACTACAGCTAGTATGTACTACTATAGTACACCTACACATTGATTATACAAACATGCTCTCCCCTGGCTGCCACCATGCAACTTCCAACAACGGAAAACAGTTTTGCTTTGGCAGAGGCTAGGACTGTATCACTGCATCTGACACAGGTTCCTGACATAGTTGCTCATTTCAGAGAAAAGCAACAGGAAAAAACAACAAAAGGCACAAAGGTGGGTGTTGACGTTACTAAGAGTGATAAATTAAGCGCCCTTTAACCCCTTTAAAAACCACGGGGATGGGCCTCTGCCCTGAAAATGTTTGTACATGATAACATAGGATAGGAGGAACTGGGAGATTTTCCTGACATTACAATGAGAGCATCACTTATAACGTGGTCTCAGCCAGTGTATTATGTGACAGGTAGAGTGTGGGAATGGCATACCATATATCTCCACTTCCTTAGCTGTGATGGGGAGATGGGGGGAGGGGGGATTATTATTATTACTACTATAATAATAATAATAATAATAATAATAATAATAATGATACAGAGAATAACAGTACTACTGTTGTGTGCAGTATGTGATCTAGCTGTTTGGTGTTTCTTCAGATACACTGTATCACCATTTGCTGTAGTGGGTCAGCAGATACACTGTATCACCATTTGCTGTAGTGGGTCAGCAGATACACTGTATCACCATTTGCTGTAGTGGGTCAGCAGATACACTGTATCACCATTTGCTGTAGTGGGTCAGCAGATACACTGTATCACCGTTTGCTGTAGTGGGTCAGCAGATACACTGTATCACTATTTGCTGTAGTGGGTCAGCAGATACACTGTATCACCGTTTGCTGTAGTGGGTCAGCAGATACACTGTATCACCATTTGCTGTAGTGGGTCAGCAGATACACTGTATCACCGTTTGCTGTAGTGGGTCAGCAGATACACTGTATCACCATTTGCTGTAGTGGGTCAGCAGATACACTGTATCACCATTTGCTGTAGTGGGTCAGCAGATACACTGTATCACCATTTGCTGTAGTGGATCAGACTACATTCGATCAATCTACAATTCTAGTTTTAAACGAAATCAACTTATAGAGAATACGTTGATTTCGTTTAAAGCTAGGATTATAGATTCATCGAATGTACTCTAGCATGGATGGTCTTGCACTGGATCATAGGCCTTATCCTCAGAACAGAAAGGGCTATTACTGGAGTCAGGCAATATTGACTTACCTCCGCCTGTCCGCCTACCTGTCAGACACTTGCGGAAAATCAACTGTCACAACAAAGAGCACAGAGCAGCACAGAGCAGCACAGAGCAGCACACCACCTCACAGGACCAGTTTGCCAGATATAAGTATAAATGTACACTTACTCCAGACACACTCCAGACATGGAAACTGTGCTGCATCCCACGGTGCTAGCTTCGGACTTCCAGGACAGTCTCTGTGTTTGGAAGAGATGAGTATCCGACATAATGATATTGTACATAATGCATAAAATATAATAATTATCAATAGTTTACATCACAACATCTATTTCTTCTGATAAAATAAAATCCAACAATTACGCATACTGATTCAGTATACTTGGTATGTATGTATGTATATATATATATATATATATATATATATATATATATATATATATATATATATATATATATATATATATATACACACATACATACACACACACACAAATATATATATATATATTTTTTTACATGCACGCATATATATATATAATATTTGTGTGTGTATATGTATGTGTGTATAAATGTATGTGTGTGTATATCTGTCTATATGTATATATGTATGCACACACATGTGTATGTATATATGTGTGTGTGTGTGTGTGTGTGTGTGTGTGTGTGTGTGTGTGTGTGTGTGTGTGTATATATATATTCACACATATATTCACACACATATAATATTGTAATACTTAATATTGTGTAGAATTTTATTACAAGCGTCAAACCATGTTTTCTCACTGTAGAACTCCCGAATATACCAGGTACTGTACAAATAGCAGTATCCCTGGTTACATTACGTGCAATAGAACTTTCTTTAAACTCAAACAAGCTGCAGGAAACATCAGCACATGAATATACACATTGACCTAAATAGTATAACGTATTAAGGACACCGTAGAATTTCCAAGATGTCATATGTGATGGAGAATTGTAGCAGTCCTACGGCCCCAATGTCCCTACAGCGTTTACTCCTGGAAATTGCTCGCCGTGAAGAACATCTAATACTCCCGGAGGCGTATTAAGAACATACATAATATAGAAGCACAGAATGAACAGCAAATTGAATTATGGATCATACTTCAGTATATATATATATATATATATATATATATATATATATATATATATATATATATATATATATTACAGGTGAATATGATACACACTACTGAACAAATACTCTACAGTACAGTGCTCCTGAATAAATATATATATATATATATATATACACTACACTTCAAATGGTGCTTGTGACATATTATACGAACTGCCGAACATATTATTCTATGTAGTATTCCTGAATATCACACATACTTCAGTACTTCTAGCAATATGAACATTAAACATATTATAACATATAACATTGTTCGGCATACAGTACGTTCTGCCTCTGATACTTATACACTGTACACATAAAGTAACTGCTCACATCATTACTGTGTTAAGTGATTGAGAAGCAAGTGATAAGTTGGGAGAAATCAGTGGCTGGTGGCTCAGGTCCGATCAGTGATTTATTGGGTACAGCAGTAATTGTAAATCTGTGAGTCCACGGGTAAGAGGTGTATCTCCCGTGTATTACTAAACATAGCAACGTGACTCTCCTGCGCATTCCTGCTGGGGTATGCAAGCACGAGCTGGACTATATCCCTCTGCTTCCTACCTCAGCCACCAAGTGAATCCCCAGAGGGGTTAGACTACACATACTAATTATACCTTGCTTAATTTGACGTGCCTAAAATATGGCCTATGTCAGTTATTGTAAGAAAACCAGTTCCGCACCATGCCGTATATGATATTATACTTACATTAATTTATTACTTTATGCCAATAAAAAATGTTCTTACTCGCTCTATTCAGCCGCTCAGGTATAGATCATTACAGTGTCAGAGGCTTTTCTTTTCACAGTGCATAACAAATTATTATTAACATTCACAACTTCATTTCATAATGCAATAATGCATGTATATTGTACCTTATGTTCTCTATTTCCTCAGCTCACTGACAAATACATGGGCATTCATTCCGAATATTGTCATGGTATGAGAAGATCACTATTACACACACACACACACACACACACACACACACGCATATAATATAGCTATAGAGATATATATATATATATATATATATATATATATATATATATATATATATATATATATATATATTGGTATGAGAATGTATGCCATGTTTTATAATATATCATATGCGAACTAGAGATATGGACATAGGTAACCGTAATTATATATGTATAATGCTCCAGATTATTGTCCAATGTATATTTCTATGTTTTTTTTCTTTTTATTATTTGTATGTGCAAATGAAAATCCTTTAATAAAAAGATTTGGAAAAAAAAAAATATATATATATATATATATATACACATACACATATGTGTGTGTGTGTGTGTGTGTGTGTGTGTGTTTATATTTATTTATTTATATATATGTGTGTGTGTGTGTGTGTATATATATATATATATATATATATACATATCTCTCTATATATATATAGATATATTATATGCGTGTGTGTGTGTGTGTGTGTGTGTGTGTGTGTGTGTGTGTGTGTGAATGTACACACACACAAACACATACAATTAATTACCAGCATCAGAAACGTTCCCCACCCGATAGTACCGGGATACCGGGAAGCACACACACACACACACACACACACAAACACACACTACAATGTCACCACAACTAGTCTGTCCCCGCAGCCGAGGTCCTGGCTACAGCTAGGTGTAGTATGTATTATTCCAGCTCTGACAGCCGTGCTCACTGTATGCTTGTTATGGAGGGCCTGCTTTGTGTGAGAGAGCCCGTGAAAGGGCCATTTCAGCAGGTAATGTGAGGAGGACACATCAGAGGTTTAATCCCCTGTTAATAAGATCCGCTGCTATTTCAGAGCGGATTGTGCACAAAGGCCCCTTTTCTCACAGTAATATCTGCGCATTACCACCACAGCCCATTATTGTATGTTCCCATCAAATCTATCTGCAAGCATCCTGCTGTGAGTGAGGAGATTACACCTGATATCTCACAGACCCAAATATATATATATATATATATATATATATATATATATATATATCACTTTAGAGCACATGGATGCATGCAAATAACACACACATACACACACACACACACACACACACACACACACACACCATAGATATATGCAACCTTAGCAGCAGATATTTGTTATATTTTATTTTCCAACTTATTTAGATTATTAGTCATTTTAGCAGAGACAGGCTGTGGCAGTGTGTGTGTGTGTGTGTGTGTGTGTGTGTGTGTGTGTGTGTGTGTGTGTGAATGTATATATAAAGTATAGAAAGCAGCATCAGGTGCAGCGCCGTGCAGCAGACCCCGTGTGACGTGCAGTGTATTTTCCAGTTCGCACTTGGGCATGTGAGTGACAGGACTCTATTTAAGTCATCCATCAGAACGTGCAGGCAGCTCGAGCTGCTGGAGGAGGCACTAACACTGCGGCAGGATAGACTGTGACATCACCCAGCTACTGGCTGGGGACAGATAAGGGCTGCTGGTGAGGCACAGACAAATCATCACACTGATACCCCAGTAACAGAGAAAGGGGGGCTCCCTAGGACCCATAGGGCTGCGCTCTTTCCATTTAATATTCAAAAGCAGACCATGGAGCATCTGATCTACAGGACAGCCCTCTGATCTTGGGGGCAGCTGAGTAGTGCTAGCTTGGGACCGATCTTACCCATGAATGGTGTGATAGAGAGACCATCTGTTAGGGGTGCTGCTATCCCTTATGGAAGAGAGCAGCCCTCTCCCCCCAAAAGCCAATGCTTTCAGTATCGCCTCTCTGATTTCAGCCTCAGAACAAGTGGACACAGAGGAGCACAGCGCTGCCCTGGAGAAGCTCTGCAGGTTCCAGTCCCACCCCATGAGAATGCACTTCAGTGCTGTTACCAGGGATATGGAGGGTAAGTGTCCTCATCAACACCCTACAGCGTCCCTGCCACTTATCAAACCAACATGTATCTTTCATCATCACAATATGTCTCCTTGGCATCGCTCAAAAAGTATCTGTAGTCACTTGCCAGTGTCCCAGCGTCTGTGCCAGCAGCACAGAGAGGCAGCAGCAGCAGTCCCCTCACAGTCCTGCAGCAAAGAGTAACAAACACCATGTCCCCTCCTCTGGCCTGGCCTGCTAATAAACTCATTATAATGCCTCAAATCACTCATGTGCTTATTGTAGCCAGTGCTGGGCCCTGCTATAAATGTGACAGTGTGCAGAGAGTAGCCAAGCTACAGGGACACACACATCAGCTACAGAAATATACACATCACCGGGGTGCTCATGTCAGTCCTCCAACCCATCCACTAAACACCTATTACAGTATATGCGCACAGCATCCTCTAGGGCAAGTGCACTGGGTCTGAGACCCCAGATCAGGGGATTCCAGCTGTGCACCGGGGGATACCTCTACATGCTTGCTACAGACATGGCAATAAAAGTGCACAATTGTGAAGAAAATAACACTTCTAGAAGGGTGTAAATAAGTCGTTACCAATAATAGATACAAAAATAAGGTGTAATAAATATAGAATATACACAACTATACATGACTACTGCTCAGGTCCAAAAGCACAGAATACATTCAGTACAGCATGGTACGCTTACACACATGTGCCCCCGCATCTTCGGCAAATAGAATGGAACAAAGTGGAGTAATAAGGAATCTACTCCACTTTGTAAATTTACTCCATGCTCGTGTATATATATATATATATATATATATATATATATATATATATATATATTGATAGATAGATAGATAGATAGATATACACACTCACACATGTGTATGTGTGTGTATATATATATTTATATATACACACATACACACTCACACATGTGTGTGTGTATATATATATATTATATATATGTAGATATAGATAGGTGTGTGTGTGTGTGTGTGTGTGTGTGTGTGTGTGTGTGTGTGTGTGTGTGTAGACACGTGTATATTATAAGAGCCCCTTTTGAAACAACACAACAATCGTAAGCCATCACACTTCCGTTTGTCATTCACTAGACCCCAGTCCCTCGATGTTCCCCCGCACAATAGCGATGCTGATGATGAAAGATACATGTAAGGTTATGAATGCCAATGATAATCTATAGAACAACACTGTGAACAATCCACACAATCAAGATTCATATAATCCATGGTGTAATTAACAGAACTGATCGGTCCTGTAGTCTCGCTCGCTCAATAAGTGCAATATTCCTACATACCATGACTCACTCCACGGACAATCGCATTGTTATTTATTATTATTATTATTATTATTATTATTATTATTATTACTGCTACTGCTACTACAGCTGCAACAATGTCGTTGTTATGTAGCAAAGTCTTGGAGCTACTGTGAGACGCTATACAGTAACCACAGCTAATGTATAGCCAGTGCCCCCCGAACATTGCAGGATAGAAATGATGTATAACCTCAGTCTATATAGAACGATACCTCCTTTTTCAGTCTGCTTGCTATAGATAGATATTAGCACCAGGAAGGAACAGGCTCCATTATTTGTGATCTCAGTGACATGTCCATAAAGCAATCCCTGTCCTACAAGCTAGATAAAGGGAGGCATAGAGCCAGGGATAGGGCCCCTCATTGGTGCTAGCTGTTTGCTTTTAGCTGAAGAGAAATGCCCTATTTGTTTTGTTGTGGATGGAGGTCTACACAAGTGTGTATGTCTATTGTTCAAACAATAGGAAGGGGAGGGCTGATGTGGGAGAGGAGGGGGTGTACCGAGGGTGACGCCTTATATAACTGCACTGAAAAGTGGGTGTCATGAAGAGGAAGCTCTGTTAAGAAGAGGCACTTGTGTGTCAATCATCCCATCAGGGTCCCACAGGCAAGGAACAGGCGCATTACCTGCTGCAGGTCTCACCGACTGCTTATCTAAATAGAAATAGGAACCGGTTTTGTAGCAGGAGGGGAGGCCCTGCCTTCCTCAGCCAGCCAGGGGATAGGACGCACAGCTCTGGCTTTGGGCTGCAGCACAGCGCACAGAAGGGAACTGCTGCTGCTGCTCTGCATTGGGCCACAGACCCCAAGCCCAGAGGCATGTAACAGGGACAGAAGGGAGATTTCCTGGCAGCACGTACCAGCCAGCCCTATCTAGGAATGCTGCCCACATACTTCATATTGCACAGAGCTCCAAGACTGTAGCTGCTCGCAGACCAGGCGAGATCCTCTGTCTCTGTGTAAGTTCCTGAGCAGACACCAGGAAGACGCCGCCAGCAGCAGCAGCAGCTCTATCCCTCCTCTCCCAAATCTGTGCAGCCAGAGGTGTTCTAGCCTGGGCTCAGGTAGCCTCGGCACTGCTGGATCCCCCACCAGGAGGAACAGAGAGCCCACATCTGCTGTCTCACTAGTTTCACTCTATTTGTTCTCTTTATTTCTTTGGAATGATTTCAGCAATTTCCAGCCCTTGGCTCACCCAGCTGTCCCATTTTTGCGATGTTGCAGCTTTCACAGCCAACAGTTTAAGCAGCCTCAATGCATCTGGGGGCTACCACCTCTCTCCTTCACCGGGCGACCCGTACAGCCAGCACGAAGCCCACTATGAGCCCTGCTCTGCGGCGCAGCACACGTACAGCTTCGGCCCTGGCTCCAGCCATGCCTGCCCGGAGCCTGAGAGCGGAGCCTCGTCTTCTAGCTGCTCCTCTTCTTCCACTCCAGGGAGCAGCGGCAGCAACAGCAGCAGCAACAAGGCTCCGGTGAAGAAGAACCCAAAGGTGGCCAACATCACCGTGCAGCTGGAGATGAAGGCGCTGTGGGATGAGTTCAACCAGCTGGGCACGGAGATGATTGTTACCAAGGCTGGAAGGTAAGACGCGGCATCGGTGCATTCACTGTCTATGGTCATATCGGTGCTTTTACTGTCTATGATCATAATAATGATATATCGCCATCTTTCTTTACTTTATGTCACACTGGTCCAGTCCCTGCTGCCGGGTTCTCAATGCAACCTGTTGTGTCTGATGACACCGTGATCCAGTGACCAGGCAGCAGCAGCAGCAGCAGCAGTCCCCAGTCCTGGGAGCTGGCTCTGGAAAATGTGACTATTATAGAAAGATGATTTCATAGAGAGAATATTTGCTGCTGTAATTACAATAATTCGCACACGAGCAGGGGAGGGAAGCTGAAATCATTTACAGCAATGTTTTCTAATAGTACATTAGCCACCTGCTAGACTGGCTTTATTACATTACAGAAAAGCACCAGGGGAAGACACACTAAGCACCATTTACTATGGCTTTATTGCTTTTCAGAAGGTGTATAAAGTGAAAAGTTGATCCGCAAGGTATATGTACTAACACCTATGCTTTCATTTCAATAATTCCTTGATAAACCTCCGTCACCGCCCACCCCACCAGCATAAAGACCCCTGGGATTATTATAAAAACGAGGAGCTTTCTGCCATAAGCAAGCCTAGGCTGCAGGGTGCTGACTGCACAAGTGAGAGAGGACAGGGTAATCTGGAGGAAAAACAGGATGGGAATCCCCATGTCAGGAGAGCTTTCAGCACAATGAGCAGGACGTGCTGCGGATCTCTTCCATAAATGATTTATACCTGCTAGGTGTTCATTATACTAGCAGATCCCTGCTAGCAGATCCCTGCTAGGTGTTCATTATACTCCTCACACGGTGTCACCAGCTATTATGGAAATAATAATCAAGCTACTACAAATGAAGGTTATACTATATTGCTCTATCTAACTATATATATAATCTGAAAAATCACTGCACACCAAAATGATACATATATATATATATTTTATATATATATATATATATATATATATATATATATATATATATATATATATATATATATATATATATACTTCCTATTTATATTTCTGCATATTTATTTGTGCTTGGAATATATTGTAGCGTCCACATTTCCGCTTCAGTTTAGTTTTTTATTTCGCTACAGTTCTGGCCTACTATATAAGTCCATTGCCTTACAACGTACAATTTGATACAGATAAGTTTAATAACCATAAATCCACATTTTGTTTATCAGTTAAAATACATTCTTTTGAAATACTATTACCTATAAACCTTTTGGATCATCTAATACGTTAATAGACTCATATGTAGATTTGTCAACCTTCTGTATTAATCTATAAACCCAGCACCACACAAGGAGCTCTGTGATTTGTTTAGTTGGTAACTACTGGAATCAGCGCATAGTAGAAAGCCTCCAGGCAGGCACAGTTTACTATGTTGTTTATAGGGATTTAGTTCTGGGAGATATTAATATAGATTTTCAACACCTGGCCCAATACAGTGGTTCCCAGGTCAAGTCACTGCCCCCACGCACAAGACTGCTCTGCATGTGAGCTGTGGGCTCTGTGGTCTCACTGTTTGCTCCATTCTCCCTCAAAGCTCAGGGTAAATATTATTCCAAGTTACTGAATCCAATTAGTTCACAACAGGTGATTGAGCAGAATGGGTCATTTTAGGCAGAGCAGATAGGAAGAGCTTTTAGTGAATGCAGGAAAAAAACTGCAGAAAATGGGGGGGCGGGGGGTTGAAAAAAAATGCTCCCTTAATTTCACACAATAAGCTTAGATTTCATAGCACAGCCGATTAACCCCTACAGCGCTTCACATTTACTTTTCCTCCAAAGCTTCTTATTGCATCTAAGTGACTGCACAGCAGGATACCCCAAATTCACACATCCATCCGCACATAAAATGTAATACACTCAGTTCCACACCATTAAGTGCAAGTGTTAGGGCCTTCACACCGTTGGTGTTAGTGTGTAAATCGACTTAAATAAATCTAAAGAACAAATAAATAGCATCATTATCACACTGAAGGGGCGATTTCTCTTTAAATCCGTAAGAGCTTTGCACATTTATAGCACTGTAATGTGCTAGATGCCCATCTGTAACAGGCAGTACTCTGTTTTTATAGATTCAGTTGTCACCATCTTGACTGAAGTTACAATCTGAAACCCAAATACTATATAATTCGACAGAGGACAAAAATACTATATAATTCGGTAGAGAAAACACATAACATATAATTCGGCAGAGAAAACACATAATATATAATTCGGCAGAGAACACAAATACTATATAATTCGGCAGAGAACAAAAATACTATATAATTCGGCAGAGAAAACACATAATATATAATTCGGCAGAGAAAACACATAATATATAATTCGGCAGAGAACACAAATACTATATAATTCGGCAGAGAACAAAAAAACTATATAATTCGGCAGAGAAAACACATAGTATATAATTCGGCAGAGAAAACACATACTATATAATTCGGCAGAGAACACAAATACTATATAATTCGGCAGAGAACACAAATACTATATAATTCGGCAGAGAACACAAATACTATATAATTCGGCAGAGAAAAAAAATACTATATAATTCGGCAGAGAAAGCACATAATATATAATTCGGCAAAGAAAACACATAATATATAATTCGGCAGAGAAAACACACAATATATAATTCGGCAGAGAAAACACATAATATATAATTCGGCAGATAAAGCCATGTTAACCTTCAGCTACATAAACACACTAGCACACACGTCACGTTTTCCTTGAGACAAACAGAACACAGTAAACACCCCACATGTACAAACCTATCACTGTGCAAAATATATTGGGAAAACACCCCTATAAAAATAACCCCACAGACACTTATGTTTATTAAATACAAAACAATGCTTTACATGAACTTCTGTAGTCAGTGCTAAAGGCAGTTAGTAATCATAATCATTTTATGCGGGTAGATAGTTGATAAAGACGATATATATATATATATATATATATATATATAAATGCACAAAGCGAATAAGCACACATAAAGCTAATAGACGCGGTATAATAAGCAATAGTAAGAATATAGGAACTTGCTGAGTAATATTTCAGAACTTCATTTACAATGCGGGTCATTGGCTTCTCGCTGTCCCTGTGTATACAAAGCAGGCGGAGGGATTATTTGCCATCAAATCCTTTTCCATTGTGGGGAAATAAAACGGAAAACAATTTGAGAAAGTCATTGAATAATTCAGGCGAGGACTGGGTCATGGACATGGACATCTCCAGTTACCATGCAGCAGCAGCAGCCCAGGCTGAGACCTGGGCGAGGGCTTGGTGCCTTTGTCTCGGGCCAGTGTGAGGAATGTTACAGAGATGACATCTAGTTACACTCACAGACCACTGGAACCTGTTTAAGGGCTATTAGTTAAAGGCGCTTTTCAGAGGTGGAAGAGAGCAGAAAATATGTGCTCAGTGCGGCAGGTCTGTGTGTTTTACCTGTCTCTCTGGGTATTGTTGTCCTGACACATCAGCCATCCATAACAGCAGTCTCACTCCTATAGATCACTCCACAGAATGGGGGGATTGGCAAATTAAAGTGACTGGAAAACTATTGCCACATTCCTGATGTGTTTTCACTTTGTGAAGGAACAAGTCAGCATTTCAGATTCTCTATATAATATGACAATAAACTAGAAATAATGTTCTACAACCAGAGCTCATGCGACCACGTCAAATAAGGCGACAGTAGGCTGTTCTGTAACCCTTGGATGCCTAGCAGATCTTTCTTAGTAAATAGGAGAGAATATCACTGCACATAGAAATATTTGAAGTCTATGTAATAATGTTACAAATAAATAGAAAATGACTCAATGCATCCAGGGAACAAGAGCTGCTAGGGCATAATGCACAATACACACAGTGTGCCAGAGATAAGGGAAATTGCTTCTATCGGGTCCATACATACAATGTAGCCTGGAGTTAGCGACTTTTCAGGAGCTTTGAAATAGACACCAAATACTCGTGCAAGTTACAATTAAACCTTTTCTTAAGGGTCATCAATCTAAGCGATGTCAGTAACGGAGATGTGCGATAAAACTTGTCGCTTGTTTTAAATGATCTTAAACTTTTCTAATGTTCTCAATGATAAATGACCCCCTTGTCACCCTGTCCCTGGTACCTATCCTCTGTACTTACCGGCGCTGCTTCCTTCCCTTTGCTAGGCGCATGTTCCCCACCTTTCAGGTGAAGATATTTGGGATGGATCCTATGGCTGATTATATGTTATTGATGGACTTTGTGCCGGTGGACGATAAACGCTATCGGTAAGTAAGATAAACGCGTTGTGAAAGGGAAGCTACAGTCATTACTCAGAACACATCATCACTGACCATTGCTGCTATCCGTATAGCTGGTGCCCAAGCAATCATACTATCCGGCTTATTCCTCATACATTGTATCTCTGTACCTTACAACATGAATTAGCAGCATGTTCATTTATATTGTAGTGATGTAGTAATATAGTTACTCAGATACACATATATACAACATACCAGTCTAATGGCAGCATATTATATGTATGGGTGTAAGTATGTATGGTATTTGTGCTTGTAGGTGTACAAATCACAGCTGAGTTCCCTATTCATTCTGAATCTGCAATGATTGTATTAGTTTGCAATATATATTATATGATGACGTCATGGGGTCCCTTGGTAACTTGTCTCCCTCCATAAATACATTCACAATTACACGTATATTGTTATCACATACCATAGTGCTGCACATGGTGTTATTATTCATAGAAACAAGCTTGTGTGTCGTTAACCACTGTTATTGATATTACCAGTAAATTGAGTTTTCTTGCTGTATTGAGTTTGGGAATATAATGTACTTTGTATATTAAGGGCAAGTAGCCAATATTAACTACAGTACTAATAGATCTTATTCAAATAATAAAGTGGATTGGGAACATGGTTGGTCTGTTGCTGAATAGTTACTATATGATACTAATGGAGAATGAACTAAGGGGTCATAGTGGCATGATCACATATGTCTTGTCAAGATGCCTCTAGACAATTTCCGATCTATACATGTGTGTGTGTGTGTGTGTGTGTGTGTGTGTGTGTGTGTGTGTGTGTTTCGAAATCTGTTAGACTTTAATTGGAATGTAGTATATTTGGAGGGGAAAGTATAGCTTTGTATGTGTGTGGGGGGATGCTGGTGATGTCATTACAGATAAGACAAGGGTGATGTCACATTAATCTCTGATCGTATAATGAAATAAACATGTAGACTTCACCAGATATCTTTCTCATTCTTGCGAGTAAGACATCATTATTGGAACGTATTGCTATGGGAAATAATCCATAATGTGTAATGTTTCTATAACAGGCTAACGTGTCTCTATAAACATTTATTGTGCTGGCTGATAGACAAGCTCGCATTACTGTCTCTAATTGAAAATACATATAATATATACAGCAGACCAAAGCGTTTCATTGTAGCTGGTTATGTCTCTACATATGTATATGGTTTAATTGCTTTCAGGGCTCCAGACAATTTGTCAGATAAAATAAAATCGAATCGTTCAGGATATTGCAGAATACAATTTATTACAGATGTGTGAAAACACACACACACACACACACACACACACACACACACACACACACACACACACACACACACACACACACACACACACACACACACAGTCTTCTTTTCCCTACCAGTCTATGGTGGCAGATGCACAATAATAAAGTGGGCCTTTTCCCCCTGTATTCTTGTAGGTATGCGTTTCACAGCTCCTCCTGGCTCGTGGCAGGGAAGGCTGACCCGGCCACCCCCGGGAGAGTACACTATCACCCGGACTCACCGGCTAAAGGCGCCCAGTGGATGAAACAAATCGTCTCCTTTGACAAATTGAAACTGACAAATAACCTACTGGACGACAATGGTCATGTGAGTGTGAGATGGCACCAGGCAGGGCTGAGCCCCCTCCATTCATATCTATATTAATCTGCACATCCATCACAAACGGGGTTGGGGAATTGATAAACAGAACCATATGTGTATAGTTTAGCCGTTTAATCCCAGAAAATCGCTGCAAGGTTAATACATATGAAACCAAATTATGATTGTTACACGACTAGACACAAACTGCAGCATGTTATTAATGAGTATGACCAGTCAGGGATCGCCAGACAACTTCCCAATAGAGGTTTATTCGTTTTATTATATGTTGTACGAACATGCACGTTACTGTACGAATTTTATATTGTGGGAATTTATCGCAGGAGCGAATAATTTTACTATAAGAAAAAAAATGATGCATGACCTGTCATTATATATTATAATATTTTATTAAGGACTAGATAGATAAATATAATACATGTCTATATCTATCTATAGCTATTTATATATATATGTATGTATATATATCTATATATATCTATATATATATGTATATATATATATATAGATAGATAGATAGATAGATAGATAGATAGATAGATAGGGACAGACAGAGATCTCTCTCTCTCTCTCTCTCTCTCTCTCTCTCTCTCTCTCTCTCCACACAGACGTACTGTAATTAGTATTTTCTATGTTTTTAACAAATTAATAAAAATGACCCGGGGCATATTCTGTCCTCAGATCATCCTGAACTCCATGCACAGATACCAGCCCCGTTTCCATGTGGTGTATGTGGATCCTAGGAAAGACAGCGAGAAATATGCAGAGGAAAACTTTAAAACGTTTGTGTTTGAGGAAACCCGCTTCACCGCAGTGACTGCCTATCAGAACCACAGAGTGAGTATTTCTGGAGTTTATTACCTCTTCCAATGCATCATACATCAGACCTTTCCCAATGATGGATGATAGGCCGGAAAAAGTAGGGAAGAAAGAAAAAAAAAACCTTAACAATAATGCAGAGCAGTCAGTTCTAGGAAAACACAGTTCTGGAGCAAGAAGAAGGGAAAGTTGGTTCCTTAACAAATAAATATACATTTCCTTTTACTGCTTTTCATTCTCTAGATACCAGTAAGCATTTTTAATATTGCAAAATTAATTTTAAAAAGTGATTTGATGATGCAGAAGGCAGAAAGCATTCCGAATTCTAGTCTAGTGAGACAGAGATTAGTTATAAAAATAAATAGACATTAGAAATAATTTTCCTTTTACAGAAAATAGAAATGTTTTACGGGGTGTAATTATGTTTGTACAGACATTTCAGAGATGCGAAAAAGCATTGCACTGGAATTTCCTAGAAATACTAGTTGCTGCGTGGATAAATTACTGCGATAAGGAATTAATTACGTTTTAAGTATATTTTTAAATGATGAGTGTCGACCTATTTTTTTTAATTACTGTTATCTATATCTCGAAAATGCACGATTATGCTCTGCTAAAAAGGCAACTGGGTGTTATTTTAATAGGAGATTATTTGTGGTGGAAACCTGCATTTTTCAATGGCATCGCATTGGTATCATGGAAAGAATTGTACGGCGACCCGATTGGGTAACTGTGATTCTCAGGACATATATTGATGAATCGGCATTCGTCATAAGCATCTGTGTAATGCAGGCAGTGATACTTGCTCCTATATATTGTAGTGTCTGGACAGGCATGGAAGTAGCAGGCCCAAAATTGTTGACTTCTCTCCATCTGTTAAATGAGTTGCCCAGCCAGCCAGGAAGTGGGGAGCAGAGGGCGGCTCGGCCCTGCTATGCAAGTGATGGACATCGGGAGCTAAACATTTGCAAATTTCAGTTACTAGGAAAAAAAACAGCCCTGGAACCCAGAGGGATACCATTACCTATGTAAACGCTAGACCCACTCTACTCTGCCTGTATATTGCTTCCCCACTGTGCAATGTCAATCAAATTGTGTTTGGACAAATCTGCTTTTCTATTTACCTAGATGTGACAATCCTGATGTGCAAACCAATTACAAAGGAAGTTACCATCACTGGTCAATTTCCACCAATATAGTCATGTAAACAATGGATACATACAATACAATACAATACGGGCTTCTAGAAATTAGTATCAGGCCAAATTTATGTGTATAGATAGATAGATAGATAGATAGATAGATAGATAGATAGATAGATAGATAGATAGATAGACAGATTTGTCGTATTTAAATTAAGTATGCCTGTGAGATCCCTTTCAGGGCACGCTGAGACTCATAGTTCTACATGAAGACTACTGGCCTATACTAAATTGTATAAAAAAGTTGGCTATATATATATATATATATATATATATATATATATATATACTCATGGATCTGTAAGTAAAAGTGAATTATGCCTAGCTGTATATACTGTATGTAGGAGACAAGCACATAGCTGTGTGTGTGTGTGTGTGTGTGTGTGTGTGTGTATGTGTGTTAGCAGCTCACACACATAAGCCTCGCACAGAAAGTCTCAGATTTAGGAGAAGCTCTTGTGAGCCTGGCATTTTCCTGATGACCCGGGACAGCTGCTCCCTCTCTCTCTCTCTCCCCCTCTCGCTGCCCCTCTCCTGGTTTCTATCAGTTTGACCTCTACGTCTGAAACTGTCACTGAAAGGGCTTAAAGATTGTTTTTCAACCCATTCCGGAAACTCACAATCACATACTTTATCCACGGATTTACTTAAATATAGAAAATGCCCTGCCTTGTCCCACATGCATTACATAAATACACACGTATGATTTATCCAGAGATTTGTCTTGGCTGTTCTGCTGGTGACCCATCTATGTAATGTGGCATTTTCTTACAAGTGCATGCTGCACCCCCTCCCATCCTCCCCAATAAGCTGGGACCGCTGCTTGGGCGCTGTAGCCCTATACAGAAGAACCATATGTTCCCCGCATGTTTCTTTACCTTTTATGCTATTGCGGATTATTGTGTATATTTAATCCTATACATTTTCTAGCACAGCACAGAGAAAATATTGTAGCTCTTATAAATGAAACCGGGGCACTGGTTTCTAACATCAAAGCCCGCATTGGCCCTTGTGTGATTACATTGTTGCATGACGTTCCATCATCCCATCAATGTGTACATTGCTTAAACTAACATTAGCATTAAAACGTTTATTGGCATTCCACTTTATACATGTTCTTATCAAACGTGTAATGCTAAATAAATAAATCCATCTCATTCTACTCATATCTATTTCTTCTGTATATATTCCTCCCTAGGCATCGCCATGTGTATTCATTTCTGTGCACACAAGTATATTATTCAACCAGCTAGATGTATACCTATAAATGCATGCAATCAACCCCTGTGATATGTGAGCAGTGGGGATTGTTCCCAAAGCTTGGGGGTTACCCCATACACATGCGCCTTATGCAGAATACACATGCGCCTTATGTATTGTAAACCACACTCTGTCCTACCCGAGCGGACTCAATTTCCATATCTAATCTGAAATAACTGTTGTATTATGGAGATCATACAAAAACTTTAGTTATGTTTTTTCTTTCTTTAAAAACAAAATCTAAGAGTATCCTAAATTATGCATTACATTATATGCTCAAAACCCTATAATTATCCCAGAATGGTATTAATAAGTAATGAATAAAATAAATATACAAATAACCAGAAGCTGCGTTGTCATAACTCTGGCCAGATAGACAGAAGCTCCCGACTGCTGTACAAATATATGTCTTTGTTTCCAGCTTTTGTTGTCACTGGTATTTTAGTTTCTGCGGGTTACATTATAGGTTGCCATTGGGTTACAGAGCGTTCCTCTCTCCCCTTTCTGTCGAACATTATTGAATAGGCGAAGTCCAGCACTGCAGAGAGCTGCGGCATCGCTACCACTGGTATCTGTCTGTCCCCAGTGCTGTAACTCATAGCAATAAGGTCTGCATATGTATAATAGATGATCTGAACCAGGTGGACAGTGTTCTCTAGAATGATCAGTTTATACATTGTCTATATGAAGTTGAATAGTGAATAAATCCTGTCAATCATTGTAACGTGTTGGGCGATCAGTGTGATAGAACATTTATCACACATGAGAGAAAGGGATAAATACATACTCCTACTGTATCTGCCAAGCTGGCAATGGTTCCCCCAGTAGGATGTTAATGTGTAGATTGTATTTGTCAGTGCATAGAGCAGGGCTGGGCAACACCGGCCCTCCAGATCTTAATGAACTACACATCCCAGGATGCTTTGCATTAGTTTTGCTATGTGGCCAGGCTGAAACTGATGCAAGGCATGCTGGGATGTGTAGTTCATCAACATCTGGAGGGCCGGTGTTGCCCAGCCCTGGCATAGAGCATGGTGTCTAGATTTTCCTGCTGTAATTACCTGCACAGCTGCCCCTACACCTAATATGAAGGGGTGCAATTGAAATCCGATGCCAAGAGTAGGCTATTGTCTAGACTCAGATATGACCCCTATTCCTGGGGGGGGGGGTGTCTTGTATAAAAAGGTGGGTGGTAGCTAAATTGTCAGATGTACCTATTCAATACACAGAGCAAGATCCAAGCCTCTGTATTGTATGTAGTAACCCTAAGCATTTATAGTGTAACCTAATGAGACTATTATATTTAAGTTGACTTTTTTAATACTGAAATCCCATTTGGAAAGCACCTTTGTGACACATATTGCTCACACATAGTATTTGTGTAATTCATTATAACAGTATAGATAATAGGCAATGGGTTGACTAATAGTCAGCAGTGACTAGGTTGACAGCTATGAATGTCTGACATACCCTTGGTTGACATTGCCAGCAGGTCGACATGAATAAGGATGACATAAGTTTTTCATGTTTTTTTATGTGTATGTCAACATATGTCGAAATGGACATTGTACAAATGTACCACGTTCCCCTCGCATGGTGAGCATACCACCAATTTATGCCCACTTGGACAGTAAAGTATGAAAAAAACACCATTAAAAAAAAAGCATGAAAAACTCATGCCGACCTTAAGCTTGTGTCGATCTTGGGTATGACGACCATTTTTAGGTGTCAACATAGTCACTGTCAAGTATTAGTGGTCAACACAGTGAATGTCAACATACTGTAGACTTATTTAAGCAATCAGCCTTGTGCGCCACACCTGGGATTGTGAATAATACCCATTGTTAGTAACATGCTTTTTGCTGTCCTAGATTACACAGCTGAAGATTGCCAGCAACCCCTTTGCGAAAGGGTTTCGGGACTGTGACCCTGAGGATTGGTGAGTATCAGAGCGTTGGCTTATATAAAACTAAAGTTTCAATCACTCTTTTACTAGACTGAATTCTATTTTTGTTCTGATCACCTTGCATTTAAATAGAGTTGTGGTGTGGCTTTTCCATGTAAATTACCACGTAGAAGAATTATGGTCTAATTAAAAGCAACCGGCTACTCACCATTACACATGTACTTTTATTAGCCGCAATGACAAATCTCTACAGAACAGCCACATGCAGTGTATTGTCTTAGTGTGAGTGCAAGTACCTGCATGCCTCACACCTCAATGCAATATGTTTGCAGAGGGATATTAAGAATTCACCAACACAGAAGATTCATACCAGAGTGAACTGAGGGCAAAGGGCTAACACAGTAAAACATTTCTTTCAGCAAGTGCAGTACTGTATTTTAGGACTATCTGCAGGCCACAGGAAATCAGTATAGGAGCATTACCCCACATTGGGGGAGGAAACATGTTGCTCTTGTAATATATTTAAAACAAATAACCTATATAGGGAGTTTCCTGTTGGAATAAAAGTGACAATCCCTTATACTAGGTTAATGGCTGCTATGTTGCTAGAATATCATGCTGCATATACATGTATGAAAAATAGGCAATGACTAGGCTTACAGGGAAGAGCTCAGAAATGAATTATATTTCTATGACCTTGCAGGCCCAGAAATCACAGACCCGGATCCCTCCCACTCATGAGTGCCTTTGCGAGGTCCAGGAATCCAGTTTCATCCCCTCCACAGAATGGAAGTGAAAAAGGTCAGTATATGACTCACAGTCCCTATGCTTATCGATATGCTGGCTATTTGCTGCTGCTGCTATTCAGGGGTGCCTAGAATGATGGCTACAGACAGATGTCTCCAGACACAGATATTCAGAGACAGCTCAATGTACAGGAACAATTCAAAACACATTTCTCCTTTCTGTAAAAATCTACTGCTGAGATTGGGGTAATAATGATGTCATAATATTTGTCAGAATTTACAAAAATCACACAGAAACAGAACGATCGGTGGTCAAAAATATTATATAACAGCTCTTTATATTGCATTATGTTCTAAGTACTAATACTGAAACTGCTTGTAGCATATTTTGCATAGTGGGGGTTATTCTGGTTTACTTGCAAAGACACAATCACTCTCTAATGGACAAAACCATGTGCACTGCGGGTGGGGCAGGTGTAAAATGTGCAGAGAGAGTTAGATTTGGGTGTTTTATTGTTTATGTGCAGAGTAAATACTGGCTGCTTTATTTTTACACTGCAATATAGAGATCAGTTTGAAGTACAAACCCCACCCAAATCTAACTCTCTCTGCACATGTTACATCAGCCCCACCTGCAGTGCAGCATGGTTTTGTCCATTAGAGAGTGATTGTGCCTTTGCGGGTGAACCAGAATAACCCCCTGTATTTGGGCTAATCCTTAGAGAGTCTAGCAAGCTAGTGTTCTGTTTTGGAATGGGTGGAAGTGCAGAGTTTATGTGGTATTGCTGCATATCTTTGCAGTGATTGTGTACTTGACACTGATAAGTCAGCACTCCGCTTACACAATGGCAGCTTCCTGTCAGACACAAACCTGCACACATGCAACCAATTCAAGTAGAAAACATGTTATGTGCAAAATAAAGCCATATGCCTCACACGTTCCTGTAAGGTGAAACCTTTATTACTGTACAATTGCATGCTGGAGTAAAATGAAGAGGCTGCAAGAGACCACATAATTCAGAGATTAATATTAATAGCAATCAATCATTGCTGTATAGTCCAGGAGAGAACAGAATTGGAATCCTTTTAGGAAATTGTTAGCAAATCCTCCGGCAATAAAAAGATATAAGGCTAGGAGGTACTGACAGAGGTGATCAGTGAGAATAGGTTACACAAGAGATACTTGTGTCAGAGTAGATGAAACAGCAACAGAACTGTGTACCGGCAGATAGGAAACTGAATTAAAGGTATACTCTTTTCAGACAACAGGGATGATTTTTTTATTGTAGCAGATGGGAATGTATAGGAATTTGGGGGGGGGGGGGGGGGGGATTTAATAGGATGAGAGATTCAGAAAGTGAGAGATTTGGTAATAAATCTTCATTTTTTTTCCAAAGCGGCAATCATTTACACTGCAAAACCAGTTTGATTTTGAAGTGTAAATGATTGCCGTTTAAAAAAACAAAAACCTGTATTGAAAGGTGTACAGTACTGAATTATGTTAATTAAAAAATAGTGACATACAGTGGGAATTAAATAAGAAGATATATTAAGCAGTTTCTTAAATAGAAACATGTGGGATCCATAGCAAAGGTTTGTAAGGGCATCTATTCACCACTTAATACTTAGAAATGTATATAGCGCATAATACATTGACAGGGACGGTGGGCCCCTCTCAGCTCTGCTGCAGCAGCACTCCCCGCACTTTTCTGCTGCAGCAGCACTTTCTGCACCTCTGCTGCTGCAGCAGCACTACCTGCAAATCTTTGCCACATCAGAACTCCCTGCATCTCTTTGCTGCAGTAGCAGCTGCACTCTCTGCACCTCTCTGCAGCAGCTGCACTCCCTGCACCTCTCTGCTGTAGCAGCAGCACTCGCTGCACCTCTCTGCTGCAGCTGCTCTCCCTGCACCTCTCTGCAGCAGCTGCACTCCCTACTCCTCTCTACAGCTGCTGCACTCTTTGCTGCAGCTGCACTCCCTGCACCTCTCTGCATAGTTATGCCCTTGACAATAAGATAACATAAAATATAATAAGATACATTAGAAATGTATTTGTTACCCGCAATAGGAATAGTAACAAACAATACAGTGACAATTCTATGTAGGCACTGCAGTTTTGTGTTGTAATTCTATATTGACTAACAGGGGCCAAAGAGAATCATGTGCAGGTCACTATTTAGATCCAATAAAAAACTATAAGAAAAAAAAATACCAAATAATCATGCTATTACCTTGACAAGGACAAAACGCATATAATATAAACAATAAACCTCAAAGCACAAATTATGATGGATACTATCCAGTCTTGGAATAAAAAAAAAGCATGTATCCATATGTCATTAATATTACATTATTTTACTTTTACATTTATTTTATTAGATCTCTCAGTTACAAGGTAAACGCAAATACAGGAAGAATAAATGGTGAAGGGTGGTAAATATAATTGCATACAAGGAAACAAAATAATAGAAAAATACAGCTGCACAAAAAGGCAGAGAAAAACATATACAAAAGGCCCTAATAAAGTAACAATTAAGGAGCAATTGGGCAGATGTATTAAGCCTTAACAAGAGATAAACGCAAGGGTGATAAGGAGAGATAAACGTCCAGCCAATCAGCTGCTAACTGCCATGTTACAGGTTGTGTTTGAAAAAAAGTCAGTAAGGAGCTGATTGCTGGACGTTTATCTCTCCTTATCACCCTTGCATTTATCTCTTGTTAAGGCTTAATACATCTGCCCCAATGGGAGGAAAGGACCACAGTAGAACCATTCAATAAAGAATGGGATGAAGAGAGAGATGGGGTAGGAATAGTGAGGTATGGCGGGGGTACAGATGAGAGAGTCACTCAGGGGGATAGGTTAGGCGGTGCGAAGAACAAAGTAAGCCTTGAAGAAAAGGAGGGGAACAAAGAGCGCAGGTACTCCAGAACTTGGTGACATTATTGGGAAGTATACTAGAAATATATTCCAGGTGGTAAACTTGCTATACTTTATTTATGATAGCTTATTGGCACGTAGATGCTTATAAACTATATTTCACTGGTTTCACTTTCCATTCTTCCCTTATAATGTACTCACCAGTTATAAGGGGAGATGTAGTGCAAAGATGCCCAAAGTGTCTAAAGATTTTGCCATGACTAGAACAATTCAGACTGTCAAAAACTATGCTAGATAAATGGCAGAATATGATTGGTTGCTTTATGCAATATGTCCGCTTTGAGCTATATTCAATTACCCGCAATGCTTACCACAGGCTTGAAGCACCAGGCTTAACTGCCTGGGACTATTCAATTGCAGCCCTCAGTAAACCCGCAGGCTGTTCTTTTGTACCCTAAAGTGTGAATAGAAGTAAGTAGGGCATTTTGCTCTTATGGCAGCAATCATTACCCCATTGATCTGGACACATCCCAGAATGTATGTGTAAATGTGTATAAGCTGCAAGCTTACCGTGTGAACAAATGGGTTTGCAGATGAATAGCCCCAGGCATTAAAGCCACCGCTAATTGAATCTGGCTATTTCTCTCTCCCCAAGGCTTGATATTGTGCTGTTGCATATTTTACTTAGTTTGACCTAGTTACATCATGGTAATTCATTACTACAAAACAAACAAATGGTGTAATACAGTATGTACCGTCTACATCACATGCCACTACTTTAATGTGCCTCATGTGCTGAGAATAATGTGAAAGCCAAAGAGACACAAAATATGTTAAAGTTACATAATATTATACACAATATACAGTACATTGGATATTGCCATTGTAACAACTAGAAAGCACATAACAGAGAGTGTGCTAGCATGGAACAAATTGACAGCCAGCCAGAGGATTTTATCTATAAATGCACAAGCATCCGATTAGAGTAGCAATCGGCAATAGAAGAGTGACAAAAGGGAATTTGGGACAACATTTTGCATATTTAGGTGGCATAAAACTGCAGAACACAAAGAACAAACATGATATGTAAGAACAGTCAAAATACTGATGGTCAGAAAACCGATAACAATTGTCAGACAGTGTCAAAATACTGACACGTTCAAAAGGCCGTCATTCATTATGCCGACATGGTCAAAATGCCAACGTTTAAAACGTTGACATGTCAAAAAGTCAACATTAGTTTTTCATGATTTTTTTATCGGAAACCGACTGTCTTTACTTCACGAACCTAGTGGGCATAGAGTTATATTATGCCGAGCAAAGCGAGGCTGTGTGCCCAGAGCATGGCGAGAGCAGTGAGCCATGTGCAGATACGGTGCCCATGTCAACCTATGTCAACATAGACACACAAAAAATCAAAACATGGTGACTTTTTTAACATGTTGATATTTTAAATGTTGACATTTTAACTGTCTGCATTTTGACCATGTTGGCATAATAAATGTCGCCATTTTGAACTTGTTGGTATTTTGACTGTCTGCCAATGCTTGTCGGTATTTTGACCGTCAGTATGTTAAATGTTGGGAAATCATACTGAACCCACGGCTACAGCATATCTCTTGTAATGTGTCACTATTTGTGCATGTTGCTTGGAGGCACTCAGACAGTGTTATACACAGTATAAGGATGCTGATGTCTCCTTTAACCTTAGGTGTAAATCCAAATTGGAGGTGCAGTTTTGTAACTTGGCAAGTGCATGTTGCACTGGGGAGGGGGAGGGGTATTTGTGTCTTATCCCTGTATTACACTGCAGAGTAAAAATAAAACTAGCTAGTATTTGTGTGTTACATACAAAAGCTGTCAGTATATTACTTGCACAGAATCACATTATCACTGAATTATTACATACTCTCTCACTAGAATCTTAGTATACCAAACCACCTGTAATACTGGTGCAAGAGTGTGAGCATTATTCAGCGTAATAGGAGGATTGGACTAGAAGCATGATCCTCCTATTATTAAATTCAAGATTTAATAATATGGAGTTTGTTTCAAAATTAACCCAAAATAAAAGTTTCTGAAATTGCTGATTATTAAAAAAAATTATCCCAAGAATACCTATGATTTCTACCTAAATGAATGTTGTAGATTCATCTTTGTACAGTAATGAACAACACTGGCTATTTTGTTGTTTTTTAATTTTAATCACAAAATCACTTTTTACTTTGTTTTCCCACAGGAACATCCAGGCATACATTCAATGTTAATTATAAATCAATAAAGATTTATATGTTCATGGACAATAGACTCCAGCATGCCCCATTTAGAACTTCTTTTTGGTTTTCTTCATATGAATCTATGTTAGAGAGAACACCACCTATGGGAGGAAATTATAAATACACCAAACACCGTCATTTAGTTTACTATGGAAGTGTACAAACACAAGGTCACCGCTCATTAAACTCCTATGGGGGTATTCCCCATGTTGGAGAAATTCTGCAGATTTGGGGAGTGTTACCACAAACGCACTGTGAGAATTTCCCGTCCTATTTACACTCCACATTTCAGATGTGTCACACACTGGTACATCTTGCATCTTGCATGTATTTATTTTCCATTATGCAGAGCAAACAGTTGTAGAGACACCAAGGGGCCCATCCTCTACAGCACACTTTGGGTCTGGTCAAATAAATGCAGTCTGTATTTGCTTAGGGTTACACAACTTTTAGAAATTTCATGCGTGCACATACTTGTCAGTCACATTTCATCCCTATAAGAATGTCTTGTCAGGAGGGCACCGGTTACAATTAAGCACAATGATATGGATTGGAGAGTTTTCCACACAACGGTTTAGTTGCTTTTCTCCTCCCTGAACTGCTGGAAGTACAGTTTACTTTTCAGATAGATTTTCTAGCATTGTTGGCAGCTTCTGCTTAGAACAACTGCAAAGCCCCCTGTTTATTTTACTAACAGGGTGAAAGAACATCTGACCCATTGAATACAAAATAGCAAAAATAACACATATAGATCTCTATTTTTCTCTCTCTTCTATTCCTCCTTTGAGCTCTGTCTTTTCCTGTTCTTTGCCCCAGACCAGTTTTTCAGGTTTAAGATAACTAACATGTATGTACTACTAACTACTAATAGGGAACATGGGGGCAGATGTATTAAGCCTGGCGCAGAGATAAACTGGAGATAAAGTGGAAGGAGATAACGCAGCAGCCAATCAACTCCCAACTGTCATATTTCAAACACTGCTGATTGGCTGGTGTGTTATCTCCTTCCACTTTTTCTCCACTTTATCTCCACTTTATCTCTTCGCCAGGCTTAATACATCTGCCCCATTGTCTGTAAGAAATAAGAACTTTGAGAGGACCAACTTAATGGTCCATCCAGTTAGCTAATTTAAATACACTTGACGTATTGTCTCATTTTTTTAACTGACAGACAGGTTTCAAATTATTTAAGTAATTGGCTTATTTAACAAAGATGTTTAATACATCATGTAAACTAATGCTGCAGAATGCAGTTCCCCTGTTTTTAATAGGAAACTGTGGTCTGGCTCAAAAAAAGCTTATATATCAGGAGTTTGACCCTATTAGCTAAACAATCTTCAGATGGCACTAGCTACTGAAGCCTGTAGGCTACAGTATCACCATAGTGCAGTTGTTCCCAAACTGAGGGATGGATGTATTAAGCCTGGTGAAGTGATAGTGTCTGATGATAATGCAGAAGCCAATCAGCTCGTAATTGTCAAGTTACAGGCTGGTTTTGGAAAAATTACATGAGCTGATTGGCTGTTCATGTTTCTATGTTACCTGTGGATTTAAAAATGTGACAGTTGGTGATACACCGTGCTCCTACCAGGGAAAATGTGACCTGCTAGTGCTAATTGAGGACTGAGTTTGGGAACCACTGCCATAGAGGATCCTTCGAATAACACTCCAGTAGAAATGACTGTGCACATGTGTGCAGTAACTTCCTCTTGCCATCTAGGAAGTGAGATCTTTTGCAAAAAATATAATACACTGGTGAAAATGCTTTACCAATACAGATTATTTTCTGTAGCGGTATCCAGGAAAGCAAAGTATAATAAATAACTTGGATAAATCAGACCTATCAGTTCAACAATTATTTATCAGGTAACAAAGCAAATAAATAATAAATAAGGCCATTTAATTAATGTGTTCACAGTTAGGGTAAGGGGGGCAATTTACTAAAATATGTAATTTTCCACCAGTTGGCACAGTCTGGCCTATTATATTACATATGTCTTTGCCAGGAATCATTACAGTAGAAAATAAGAGTTAATTTTATATACATATAAGATGTTACCGAAAAATAAAAGCAAACACCACAATAAGTACTTATAGCAATTCTATGGTATCTTCTACTTTCTCTACTAATTCACTATAATCAGTACTATTTTTCTGGAAAAATAGGTCCAGGAACTCTGGGTCTGAGGGTGGATCGATTAAAAAAATAGAGAGAGAGATGTATATATTGTATTTAAAAACAAAGGCACTCACAGGGGACTTTAAAATAAAAATATCTTATGGGAAGTACATTTTGGCACAGAACAGGTTCAGAACCCAGTTCCTGATGATGTCATATTTAATTAGAGGTTCAGGAACTGAGTTCCTGCTGGTTCCTGCTGAAAAATAGCACTGACTATAATAATACATTTTGAATAAATACCTAATAAACAACATTTTGGTTACATTTTAGCTGTTCAATAACTTTTTCTGAATATAATTTCAGTTTGAGATCATGTTAATGAAAGCAATGGGGTACATTTACTAAGATGGGGGTTCTGTTGAAGATGGGGATTGCTCATAGCAACAATCAATTTATGGAGGAAATTTAGTAAGATGTGTATTCTGCTTCACATGGGATGTTGTTATGGGCAACCAATCAGAATCTACTTCTTATTTATTTAGCAACCTCTAGAAGATAGTAGACAGGATCTGATTGGTTGCCCATAGCAACATCACATGTGCAGTAAATTTCCCCCTATAATTCTTATTTATTTAGCACATTCTAGAAGATAATAGATATAATCTGATTGGTTGCTATGTTAAACATCCCATCTTCAATAGAACTCCCATCTTAGTATATTTACCCCTAAATATATTCAATCATGGGCCATGGCTGTCGAGCTGGCCGACAGCCATGACCCTGGCCCGTTCTCGGTCTGCTTGACTGAGAAAAAGCAGGCGGGATTCAATGTCCCGCCTGCAGCGGGACGAGAAGGGGGCGTGGCCGTAAGCTGCGGTCGGCAAGAGGCGAGCTGCAGCCGGGAGCTTGTCACTTTACAGGGATTCTCGGCACAGTCGGACTCATTCTGCCAAGAAACCCTGTTCAATGCTGTCGGGGAAGACAGCATTGAATAGGGCCCCTCAGCCATCTCCCCGTCGGGAGATGGCTGCGGGGGATTGAATACCCCTCTATATGTTTAAAAGAAAGTTAACATACAGGTCCAATCAATTCAGTTGGTTATCAGTAATGTAGTATATGTCTATGCACATAGTGCTCTTACATGTACTGTATATAGAGAAATGTTCTACTATATGTAGGTTACAGGCACATACAGATCACTTTTCAGATTCTTCCAGGAGGCACAGTAAGATTCCTACTGTTTTGAAGCACTACAGAAAATAAAAAGATGTATACCTTGATAACACAATTTAATATTAATTATGATGTATTTATTTATTTTGTAGATGGAGACAGCAGGAGAGATTATGAGAGGGACACCAGTGGCACTCCATTACACGGGGACGCAGCCCACCAACAGCTCATGTCCAGAGTTCTCAGCCCTTCACTTCCTGTGCCTGGCGGACTCGTTCCCCTTAGTACTGGCAGACCCAGCCCTCCACATGAACTGCGCCTGGACCCCCATTCTCAGGGTTCAGAACCTCTTCATCACCACCCATACAAGTACCCAACAAGCTACGATCATTATCTAGGAGCAAAAGCAAGACCGACCCCCTACCCTTTGCCGAGCATCAGAGGACATGGCTACCACCATCACCATATGAACCCAGCAGCAGCTAACATGTACTCCACAGCCGGTGCACCTAGCAGTTATGAATATGGTCCAAGATAACGTCTATTGGAAGAGAAAGATCTTATTGGACAACTATTTAAAGTTATTAGACAATGGATGTTTTATGCATGATTTTAATTATTCAGTAGTGTATGCTTTGGATATTACATTACTGCGGAAATTAAAGTTGCCCTCTCCCTAAACTCATTAGGGCAGATCTTCAGTTTCCATTGTGATTGTGACAGCAACCAACAAGCAAGCTGGATCTTCTCCCTAATCCTGCTGGGGCTGTTATGACACTTGTCAGCAGAAATGACAGGCTCTGCCAACAAGGCCACTTGACGTGTGTCATTAACTTGCAGTGATGCTGTGCTGGGGGGAAGGGTGAGGGGCCCAGAGACTTAGGAGGAACATAATAAAAGGAATTATGTACAAGTTCAATTTTACTGAAGTTGCTGGAGGAGAAAAGTCCGTATCAGCCATCATAACTGTTTGACCAGTGAGAAATGCCGGCCTATTCAGAAAGGGCATTGACTTCTGCAGGGTCAGATGCACTATTCTTGCGTAAAGGAAGCCATATGCTTTTGTTGTTGTGTGTTTTCTTGTACTTTCTGAGAATAAATGTACAGCATAGTGGGCTCGGTGACCGAAGAGCTCCGAGGTATTAAAGTGAGAAGTATTTTCTATTTTTGGAGAGTGAAGTTTGGCTGCACTATATGTGAAATGACCTGCACATCCTGTGCTATTAAACTGCAATAATGCAAATGTGTGTCCGTGTAGCCTACGTTCCTTCACTAAACCGCCAACAGCTGGAATAAAACTGCTTTACAGGTAGTAGCATTACTAGATATGCGGTCATTGGTCGACAGTGTCTACGTTGACAGCCAAAGGTCGCCCGCTATTGGGCGACAGTCAAAAAGTCGACATATGAAAAAGCTTGACATGCATTATGCTGACATGGTCAACACTTTGACCTAAGCAAAGGTCGACATGGAAAAATGTTGATCTGTTCATACCGTTACCATCCCAGTGGACACAGAGGGAGAATATAATAGTGCGCTGAGTGCAGCGAGCCACACAAGGTGACGCAGTACACTTATATGGTGTCCATGTCGACCTATGTCAACAGACACCCAAAAAATGGGAAACATTCATGTCGACCTTTTTGTCTGTGACGACATTTTGAACATGTTGACCAATAGTGGTCAACTTTTTGACTGTTCACCTAGACACTGTCGACCTAATTACCCATACTCACATAACTAAGCAGTTCTGCCTCAATCAATCAATGGAATGTACGCGCTACCCAAATTATCAATGTAATGTTCTAACAACCACCAACAGAATTGTAATGTAATGTCACTAGCAAATGTGTGATGTGTAAATCAAAATGCTATATATTTGCAGTGCAAGTAGTCATTTTCTTATCTGGTGCCTTAATACTTATTTATCATGTAGTAACTATTGTCTATGTATCCGGTAGTTCTGCTTGTAGGTTTGTGCCAAAATGTTTGATCGACCCAGTGGAACCAACAAAGCATCGTTCTACTGCACCTACCAGTCTGGATGTGCCCATGGAGTTCTATTTATTTCCCCAAGCAGAATTAAGCAGCTCCTCTATTTATTTCCCTGCAGATATCCCCTAATAGACATGCTCTTGTGCAAACAACTATTCACCAATGCAAGCACTGTAGACACAAGTGTAGATACATTTGTAGATATGTATGTAGATAAACTATAACTATTGGAAAATGGTAAAAAAAAAAAAATGGAAAAAAATAGAATGATTCTTGTATAAACATTTCCTTCTGCTATTGGAATGTAGCCATGTGTGCCTTTATTTTTGTGTAATACAAGACCAATGGTGCCAGTCACAGTGGCAACTCAGGATTTGTAAAAGTGTGGGGGGGGGGGGGGGGTGTGTGTCGAAATGTAATCGAAAATCTCCCACTCTTCAGGAAATTGGAGTAAGTACGGGAGAGTTAACAGCCCTGAAAATTGGTCTTTCTATAATCTGGATACTGTATGGAATACAGGGTGAGATTTAATAGGATGAGATATTCAGAAAGTGAGAGATTTGGGAAGAAATCTCCAGTTTTTTTTAAAGCGGCAATCATTTACACTGCAAAACCAGTTTGATTTTGAAGTGTAGATGATTGCCACTTTAAAGAAACTGGAGATTTCTTCCAAAATCTCTCACTTTCTGAATATCTCATCCTATTAAATCTCACCCACAGTATTAATATTTAACAGTAGAGATGGTCTGTAGTATAGGCTCTTTGAAACATTTAAATAAGATAATTGGTCAGGAAAAGGTTAAACATACCATAATAAATAAATACAGAAACATAATAGAAACAGTACTGAACTTTCTAAGCTCACAATCTCCCACTTCATGCTAAGGCTCCTGTCTCTTTCTGCGGGCAACTACTCTCTGGTCCATTGAGTTGTTTGAGGGCTGAAATCCACACATACAGTAAATGAAGTTGGTACACTAGTCATGTGCCTTACACTGCATGGTGTGGTGGCAGCTCTATTGATTATATTATATACCAGTGCTATTGTCATAATTTAAGGCACTTGCCAAGAGGAAATGGGTTTCTGCCCCCCCCCCCCCCCTCTTCACATTTTGAAGCTTGATTCATCTGTTCCTTATCCTGATTTCAATAGTAGAAAAAGCCCATTTAGGTGCCACTCGATAGATAGCAGATGTCCCCAAGGCTATTTACCACCATATCAATTAATTGTATTTTCTTAAGTATGAACATTGGGGAGGGCACATTTGTCATTATGACTTTCCTGCTAGAATGTATTGCTCAGCAGCTCCTGTTTTCCAATTTCTTCAATTAAGTAAGCTTGGCTATTAATGATAACACAAAACCAAAGAAAAAACAATATAAACTTATATAACAATTTAATCATTTTAAGTTAATTCCGTTGAGAAAATTGTGGTGGAAATGGGAGTAGTTCCAGCCGGCGGTGAAATTGGTCATGTTGGGAGGTTAATGGCTGTGCAAGCTATAATGAACACATTCTACCCACCAAACAACAGATCCTGCTTTCTATAGTCAATCTTAAAGTATATGTACAGTAATTATGTAGTTGTTGGGACTAACTTAAATTATATTCCTGAATCAAAGTCCAATGATAATATATTGTTTTTGTTCCTTTTTTTTAATTTAGCATATGTGGCAGATTTAAAAAAAAAAGCCAAATATTACCATCCAACTCAACTGGAGACAGGTGGCAATGATCCCACATATTTAGGGCATAGTTACAAGTGATACAAGGAATAAAAATAGATTACAGTCATTCCAACTATTGTGTATGCCTAACAACCAATCAATTCACACATGCAATTCTACTATGAAAGTATGTCTAGTTGTCAGTCATTCTGTGTCTGCTCTCATAGAGAAACATCTTCCTTTTTAAAGAGTAAAAGTAAATATACACATTTACAGTGCATGTAGCTGAGATTTTGTTAATATGAAATGAAGCTCCCAAATTACATGTAGACATAACTTGTCACTTTGCAGTAGATTTAATAAACAAAGGGCCTGATTCAGCGTTTTTCTCTCTGAAAAAGTAAGTCTATAATTACTTTTCAGATGCCCACTATCCGTCAAATTGGGGATAGATGGGCACATCTTCGTTCGCAGGGGTCCGCCCAGCATTTTCATGGGTATGCCCACTGTTTTTGTGGACATGCCCATAAAACACTGGGTGGTCTACTGCGTTCATCCCATGCCCGCCTCATTTCCGCCCATCTTGGTGCGAACGCCCCGGTAAGTGTGAAACTCGCCTTAAGGCTTTCATTCCTGAGCATATTCATGCATGCGCAATTCCGGACCATCAGGACCTGAGTAATCGGGCCTGAATCGCCCCCTAAGTAGGGTTAATGAACATGTGTACTTTTCAGTTAAATGGTTTATGAAAAAGAAAGAAGAAATGTACCCGGATTTTATTATAAATGTAGATTTACTTAAAAATCTTGAACAACAGACTTTTGTATTAAAAAATGGATACATACAAAGTAACAGTATATCAGATTTACCTTAAACAAAAGCATTAAGTAAAGACCTATGCATGAAATAAAACAATATTTATAAAATAGATTTCTAACAATATATCCAGGTAAGAAAAATAATAAAATGTAATAGACGGATAGAATACACAAAATGACGAAGAAATGTTCATCATCAAGAAAGCTACAGCACTATATGAAAAAATACAATAGAAAAACATGCCACAGAACCACAGGCAACAACCTCCAGGTTATATCATGAGGTAAGCTGGACATGTTTCTGTACTACATCTTCAGTCTGGGGGTATTAAGGGGGTGATTCAGGATGTCTTGGTAAGCAGTGTCAATCACTGCTTACCGAGCGCTGAAATGCTGTCCACCAAGCGAGCAAATGCTAAACCATGCGCCAAGCAATTGGCCGCAGCTGCATGCGAATGGATGTGTATGCTGAGAAATCCATTTGCACGCGGCTGTACGGGTGAAAATTAATTTGATGTTTGCCGACCGTCTAATGATTTTTCGCACGCTTGCAGATAAAAGTCAGTCTCATTTGGCTTTTATCTGCACCGGAGATGGCCGAACAGGGGGGCGGACACTGACGCCATGTGACGTCAGCCGCCCGTCCCATGCAGGCTTCAACCTGCCTGCGTTTGCATGGGGAAGCCCAGCCTTTTTCCAGTAAACACTGGTCATCCCCATGAGCCAGCCCTCTGTCCGCCTCCTTCCCAACACCCTCTGTGCGAACACCACGCACAGTGGCCCTGCACATGCATATATTCGTATATACGCATCCACAGAGCCGCACCATCGGTCACCGGACCGCATTCGTCTTACAGTGAGCAAACCTGAATCACCCCCTAAGTGTGTGGATACCAGAAATTGATATAAATTGTGTATATTAAAATGAAATCAATTGTGTATATTAGATTTAAAAATAGTTTTATAAAGTATCCTTGCAGTGGAACAAAAACAACTTAAACAACCTTAAAATATACATAGAACAATTAAATCTAACATCTATCTATGGTCTCTCTCCATCCTTAGTGCTCTCTACATGATACACGGTTTAGGAGGACTCTGAGGCTCTCTCCCCATCTCTATCGCTCTCATTAATCAATAGATACATAGGACCCAAACATTTCAATCTAGCCTACTTTGTATAGGGGAGAGAAGCTGGGCTCCATGGGTGCATTTATAGTCTGTGCGGGCCTCATATAATTTCTATGCTCAAGGATCCCCATTGGCAGCGTAAGAAATGTAAAAACCTCTCTTTTGCTTGCATCCTGGCTGCCAGGTTATTCCTTCTACTGCACAAGAGGGAGCATTATGGATTTGAGTGGGGGGGGATGATGACAGGGGGACGACGACAACTGGGCTACAGTGTCCCCTGCGGCCCTATCTTAATCAGGCTCTGACCATGACACTACTTTTGTGGCTGTGTCAGACTGTAACATGCAGCTTTATGCAGGCACCATGTTAAATATATATATATATATTTTAAAGTAGTTGCAGTGTTTAAAAAAAATAAATACAAAACAACAACAAAAGTGTTGCAATATAATGATGTTCATAAGCTGCCAGTATACCACAATTACTAGAGGCACAGTGTCAGAGCAGTGTATAAAATAATCCCTAAAATATTTGTGTTTTTCCAGGTATAGGGTGAGATCCCAGTGGGAAATTTACTAAGAAGGGAGTTCCATTTCACATGGGATGTTGCTATGGGCAATCAATCAGAATACACTTCTTATTTATTTAGCACCTTCTAGAAAGGTGCTGGTTATTGTTTCACTTGGGGCTATCAATTAGGCAGCAAAACCAAATCCCAGAAAGCAAAAATGGGTCTACAGTGACAAAATGCAGGTTTCACGGTACCTTTGTTTTTTTTTGTTTCATGAGAAGTATCAGAGAAACATCGGGACCAATCACAAAAACCATCTCCTTTTCACTCCCAATGTTTCTTTGCACCTAATTGGATATTCCCTATTGTGTTGTGAAATAATTGCATTCAGTTGAGTCCCTACCTCTGGTTACAGCAGGTGCGATTTCGGCACACGCAGGAAAAAGGGCACATGACATCACGAGTAGGGGCGAGGAGTCGGGTGTAATGTCACAGGTCAGCACCTAGCTTCTCTCACTGACTAGGCATTTTGGTGTCACCCATCAGTGGAAGACACCTGGGTGCAACCCGTACACCCCTTGTGATGCCAATGATGTTCATTAGGTGTTAGTGTGGCACCATTACTATAGGTGCAGAGCGTCGCAGCAACATTGTACTCATAGGAAAACCTCCTTCCAACCTTTCTGAAGACTCTTTAAATGTGGAGATGAGTAGTACAAGTAAAATTGAGGATGCCAGTGTAGAAGTGCAATTAGATGAGGGATATATTTGACGCTAATGAGAATGTTGATGTTAATGAAGAGGATGTTGTCTGTGGCAGCAGTTCTTACTTGTGATTAAAACAAGGCCATACGATCAAAAGAGCCTCTTGTGTCTGGAATTATATTTACCCAAATTTTACACTTGTGAAGGCATTTTTACCATGTGTGAGGATAAAGTTAGTAAAGGTAGAGACATTAACCATCTAGGCACCATCAGTTTCACCATCTACCATCAGTTTCGACCAGCACACGCAATCTCCACTAGCAACACCCTTACTATCAACCTCCTGTTTAGTGATCAGAGGTTGCCCTTCCAAAAAATTATTTCTTAGGGCTTACACAAACCAAGCACTTCAGCCACAGAAGTGGCTGTCCCTGTTGCTGAAGTGCTTGGTTTGCTAAACAGCACATGTCCTTTTTAAATTATTATAGATAAATATAAAAGTGGGACAAGGACAATTCCATCTTGTGTCAGTTGTGCAATACATTTAGGAGGACAAACATGGAATTACCCTTTACTCATAAATGTACTACAGGGGTGTGTTGCACAATAAGGATGGTGTGGGGCTAGTATAGCCAGCAGGTCAGCCTCCAAATATAATGAAAGATAGGCTGATTTGAAGTTTGCAGCTTGTCATGCCTGTGGTCAGATCATGGCAGCATACAACAACAGGCGTAGGGGCTGACTGGTAAACAAACTGTGGTGCCTTGATAAGGTTACTGCATATCCAGGAGGCACCCAGGACAGTTAGTCTAGCAGAAGGACCAAAATGCAAAAGCACTAGTCTTAATTAATTCCACAGGTGGTACAGGTAATAAATGATGACTTGGACAATATATGAATGGCAGCAGACAAGATTCAGCACCATGGGAATTAGCAGAAGCAATAAACAATAGGTGCAGCGTAGGCATGCTGATGCAGTCTATGAGAGCAAGGTATACTTAGTGGAAAGTGTAACAGTGTTTGCACACTGATGGAGTCCAGACAATTTTAGAAACAGTGAAGAACTGGTGCAGTGGTAAGAGCACTGAAGGAGTCCAGGAAATAATAACAACTGTAATTATAATGGGTAATGGTGCAGTGCAAGAACATTGATGGAGTGCAGATGATAACAGCACACTAAGTACAACAGGTAACAGATGGAGTGGGGAAACACTGATGAAGTCCAGATAATAATGCAAATTCAGGAGAGTGAGAAGAGTGGTGTGGTGGTAGAAACATAGAATTTGACGTCAGATAAGACCCATTTGGCCCATCTAGTCTGCCCATTAAGGACTGGGAAGTGGCCGTTTGAGCTAGGTCAAGATGATGGAGCTGACAAAAGGGCCATATCCACTTACTATCAGATATTACATACCCCTATAGACCTAGCTACTATACGCAGGGGTATATCTACACGGACACAGATCTTTCCCCAATATACAATGAAACACATACTACGATCCTTTCAATATGCATGGAGAACATTGCCCTCCTCTATGTATAGAGAAATGCTTTATAACATTTATCGTAATGGATATCTCTCCCCACATAGATGCTTTGCTTTGTCATGGGTATCTCAGACACTGATTTATGTCCAAAATGTGGGAGTTCAGGTGCAACGTTTAGACATTCAATGTGGGATTGCCCGCTTATAGCCTGCTTTTGGAAACAAGTACAAGGGTTTTCAATGACTTACTTACTAAACCACCTTCTGCTGACAGCAGAATGGGCACTTTTGGAAATCTTTCCCCCGAATGTCCCAATCTTACCAGATAGCAAGAAAATGATGCTGATCATCTCAGTGGTGACCCGTAAATGTATCCTGCACCAATGGATCCAAACGGAGCCCCCCACAGTTCAGTTATTTAGAGTGAAACTTTTTCACGTTTTCCACATAGAGTGGGTGGAAGCCTCCCTCCAGAAAGAAGAATGCAAAGAACAGTTTTTTCAGATTTGGGAGGGCTTTATTGATTCCCGATCAACTGCGCTTAAGACACAAATATACAAATGCTTTAGCATTTGTATATTTGTATATGAGTATCGATGGTGGAACACTGCTGGCCTGACCTGGATCTGGAGCAGAATGGGAAGCCCTAGATAATGTCACCTGGAAGCAGTTTAGAAACACAGGCATGTGACCAGGAAGAACATGACTGCTCCCATGTTCAGGAAATGCAGGAAACACTGTTTGTACAGCACATGGTGCGTGTCCTATGACAATGGCGGCTGCATGGAAGCCGCAGGAGGTGAGTGCTGACAGGTAGACATGGAGTGGTGATCAGATGCAGACATTGCAGCGCTGGGAGGCTGCTGGATCACCGCATAGACAGCAGAAATAGAAGAGTGCTGGATCCCTGTGCTGCAGGCTGAGAGCACACAGCACTGACGGAAGTATGTTCTGGAATGCAGTGACAGTCTTGCTAAACACTTAAGGTGGGCATACATCGAGCCGATTTGGTCCGATTTCGGCCGATTGCGATCAATCGGCCCATTAAATCGGACCAAATCGTTTCTTCATGACATGGCGTCGGGTCCGATGCGCGGTCCCGTGCGTATCAGACCCGGCCCCAGGGGTCGGACCGGCGGGACATAAGATCCGTCGCAATCGGTGGGGCATGAGCAGTGCTGGGGCGGGCGGCGGTGACCAGAATGATCATCAGTGTCCAGCGCTGTAGCGAGCAGGCAGCAGCCGCGGCAATTACAACTTTAAAATAACATGTCAAATGACTGCCCGGCTAATGATTGGCTGAGATAGAGCACTCTCAGCCAATCAGTGGCCTCCCTCCACGGCCGCTGATTGGCTGAGAGTGCTCTATCTCAGCCAATCAAAAGCCGGAGAGTCATTTGACACATTATTTTAAAGATGTAATAGCCGCCGCTGCCCGCTATGGCGCTGGACAGTGGAGACTGATGGTCACCGCCGCACGCCCCGACTGATCTGATAACGCTGCTGCCCCACTGCTTCCTCCCCAGCCGGCCACTCATTTCAGAGCCGCCGCCACCACCACCCGCCCCCACTGCTCCTCACCGCCCTGCAGCTCCCTGTTATTTTTTTTTACATGTGATAAATCGCATGCGATTTATCACATGTAAAAAATGGCACATATAGTCCTAAATTGTATGTGAGCCTCCCGGGGAGCTGCCGGGTGACTCGGAGGAGAATTGGGTCCGACTTGTCCTTAGGACAAGTCGGCTCTATGTATGGGGGCCTTAAGAAGGTAAATATACCTGTCTTAATTCTCTGGCCAAAAACAAAACACAAGGGTGAGCACACATCTCAAGTTTTGAGCTCTTTTTTTTGTAAACATGGTGACATGTTTTATTATTAATATTGTAAAAATATATTTATGTGGCTTTTATGAGCTGGCACAGTTTAAGAAATAATGATATTTTACAGTAACACAGACTATATACACATATAAAGAATATGACACACTTATAAAGTTACTGTCTCCTACAGAATACACAGAAAATGTATGCCAGCAAGTACACAAACAATATCATCCAGCCATATGGGGAGTACATAATCAAATTTCAAGTAAGAAATAAAAAAAAATAAGAACTTCCAACAAAATCTAAAAATACAATACTTACAATTTTTTCATTGTTTAGTCGGGTATAATATTTCTCGTACAGTTGCTGAAGCCAGAAGAGAGATTTATTACTTACATGCATGCATTTTGTCTTGGCCGTTCTATATTACTTTGTAGCTTTAGGTCTGTTTTCTGTTTTAAGCAGAAAAGTTCTCTTTTTTTTGGTTGCTTTCAGTGGCAAACGCTGGATTTTCAGAAGGGGGTTTCCAGAGGGGCGGTGCAAAGCACGGAGATGGACACTTAGGTGTCCGGGTCAGTTAAAGTATTATAGATAGACCAAATGTATATAAATAATAATAATAAAAGAAAAAAAATATATATATATATATACACACACACAAACATACATACATACAGGGGTTTCTAGGTTTGGTAGGTGAACTTGGTCACCCTGCGCACCCCTTATTGCAGCCCTAGGAACAAATCTGGGTGTTTTCCAACGCACCCCAAGTGTGGATCGATAGTGGAAAGAAATTGAAAAGTTCCTTTAGGCGCAAAGGTGTTTATTAGAATAAAAACAATCAATCACAAAAAACATCAAATAGGATAAAAGATACAAAAAATCCCTCTCACCCAGTGTCGGTGGTGGAGCCACAGATGGCAAAGGCAGAGTGTCCTAAAAATAGATCCACCCTGCAGGCTCCACGGGCTTAGCACTGGGCTGGGTCCTGGATAGTAGCAGCAGTCCTGGGCCAACGCGTTTCGATTCTCTGGGAATCTTTGTCAAGGCCTTGACAAAGATTCCCAGAGAATCGAAACGCGTTGGCCCAGGACTGCTGCTACTATCCAGGACCCAGCCCAGTGCTAAGCCCGTGGAGCCTGCAGGGTGGATCTATTTTTAGGACACTCTGCCTTTGCCATCTGTGGCTCCACCACCGACACTGGGTGAGAGGGATTTTTTGTATCTTTTATCCTATTTGATGTTTTTTGTGATTGATTGTTTTTATTCTAATAAACACCTTTGCGCCTAAAGGAACTTTTCAATTTCTTTCCACTATCGATACATACAGGGGTGTCAACAGCAGTGCAAGACCCCGGGGCATAGCAATGTATTGGGGCCCCTACCGATCCTGTAGGGGTGGGGGAAGCTTTGATGTCCTGCGGGTGGTAGGGGGTATTATATCAACGGCTCTGCATGTAGGGCCTGGATCAGTAATTTCCACTAATTACCCCTTTACTGCACAGATGGTGGGAGATGGGGGCATTGGGCTGAATGAAGGGGCCCTGATACATAACTTCCAGGGTGGTAGAGGAGGTTTAATATGCAGAGGAGGGGTGTATAGTTGAGTGGGCTCATTATTCATAATTTTCTGGTGGGAGGACAGCTTGCTTGACTGCAGATATCTGGAATTAAAAACTAGAGAATCCCACCTACCAAATGGTATTGGGGACTAGGTGATCATACTTCAGGAGGCAGAGCAATCTGCCCACGAGTATATAATACTACATATTAGGTGTGTGGAGCTGGAGCAGTAACCAGCTGCTGGAAGGCTGATATCTCTGGTTCTGGGAACAGTAGAGACAAGCTACTAGTGTCCCTCACAGGGGAAGAGTCCCAGCTTTTGGAATATACCCTCAAAAAAACCTCTAAGCCAGACAGAACCTGAAATATCTGACTGGGAATAACAATTAACAGGTTTGGATTGGGACCACTGCTTTGAAGTCAGATAGCTCCGGTTCCCAAGGGCCGATTTTTACAATTCTTGTACCCATGGAAAGAGGGGACCCTCAGCTGAGGGCCCTTAGACTCCTGGGGGGGTTTCTGGGTACTCAGAACCCCCCCTGCGTGCGCTACTGGCTTTCTAAAGTATCAGAAGTGATTTGAATCTGATGTTTTAATAACAAGGTCTGCATGCTTTATAAATGATGCTTTGATAAATGTTTGTTAGGCGATTGCACCTATATTAAAGTATTCTAATTGTTTTAAATTGCAAATAATAAGAAACACATTTTTTCCAATACACAAAAAACATTAGTTCAACTTCACGCTTTAATAAACAGATGCAGCTAAAAACCACCAAGGAGGTCACCGTATCCTTTAAAAGACAAACAACTTCCAAAATGATGATATATGTATAAACAGTGCTCACTGTGGAAATTTTAATATGGTGGTATGGAACAATAAAGGATGTAGTTATGCGTGCTCTAGGAGATGGAGTATTTCCACTGGAAAGGGGGCCTGTCTTTAAGTGTAGAGCACCACACCACATACCCCTTATACACATTATACACCACAATGGTAGGTCCCTTACATATTATGCCACACGGTATGAGCCAAAATTGAAGCAAAGAAAGGAAAAGGGACAGGGAGATTGACAAGCTGAGATAGAGAAAGAGCGACCGCGGGAACACAGAGTGACAGCAGGGACACAGAGACAGAGACAGCGGGGACACAGGTAAAGAGAGTGGCAGCGGGGACACAGGGAGTAGTAGCGCTGTGTAACACCCACACCAGTTGCTGACATTAGTAGTGCTGCCAGCCATATACCTCTCCATCCCCTCTCTCTCTTACCCTATGTACTCTCCCTCTCTCTGACAGTCCTATCCTCCAGGTGTTTAATTTCCAGTGCTCATCTAGATGCCAGGTTCAGAGGCTCCTAAGTGGGAAAAGGAAGTGAGTGGGGAAAGCAGCGGGTGCCCATTCCCCATTGTATGTCCTGGAGGGTGACAGCGGACGTGTTCAACGGATATCGGTGAGCAGCAGGAGAGAAGGAAGCAACAGTCAAGCTCCTGTGATGTGCACCCACACAATCTGGTGTGGGTTACTGCCCCACACCAGACAATATTTGCAATTATGACAAAAAAAATAAAAATTCTGTGCAGAAGTGGCGGTATTCCATACCGGTGCACACCGCCCCACTTCGAGCACTGTGTATAAACATACAACAACACTGTTTCCTCATTGGGTATTTGTTTTGCTCATTGTTTCTGGGTATGTGACTAGGTCGCTTTATTCTGCAGATGCGCCGTTCATAATTTCTTGTTATTTTCCCTGTACTTTAGTTGTGGTATCTTACAGTTCGTCCTCTTATCCACTCAACAGTCTTGGTTGGTGCCTTGTTCTCCTACAAGACCTGGTGGCATCAGAGTTTGGGCAGACCTAATTTGCCTATTCAAATGCGGCTATTATAGGTGAAGCCTATAATAGGTAGAAAAAATTGAACTTGCTCCTAGAGCTGGGCCAGTATAATTATATTGGAAGAAGATCTTGGAGTCCATAGTTTACCTTCAAACTTATAGAGTGCACACACGGTGAGATATGCATTATTTTTCTATTCGATTTTACTTCGAATCGGGATCGAATTGCAAGCAAAATCGCACCGTGTACCCACTATTAGGTCAGTATGGGAGAATTGCTGATTAGAGTCGTGGAGAAGGTGAATATCTACCAAAAATTCTGCAATATTATACAATCACATGTCTACAATGATTACTAGATTCAAATGTTCTTAAATTATTTACACTAAATTCTGAATAGCACCAGTCAATATTGACCTATAATTTGTCTTTTTAGGGAATATCCCAGGATGCATTAGGTCAGGGGTGGAGAACCTCCGGCCCGCGGGCCGGATACGGCCCCCACACCCAGTATGTCCGGTCCACCCGCCTGCCTATATTACAGCCGCCCGCCTATATTACAGAAGTATCATCCGCCCGGCCGCCTATATTTCATACCAGCCGCCGGGGATGGCTGCTGCTGCTGCCGCCGGGGAGATGTGCATAAGATGCGCCCGCCAATCACTGCCGGCGCATCCCCTCCACAGCCACTGTGATTGGCGGGCGCTTCTTCTACACATCTCCCCGGCGGCAGCAGCAGCCATCCCCGGCGCCTGGTATGTAATATAGGAGGGCGGGCGGGCGGATGATAATACATCAGTAATATAGGCGGGCGGGCGGCTAATACATCAGTTATATAGGCGGGCGGGCGGGCAGCTGATTAATCGGTAATATAGCCGGGCGGGTGGCGGGGGAGATGTGCAGAAGACGCGCCCGCCAATGCTGCTTCTCTCACCCTCCCTTCCCCAGTGACTGACACATCCAGGGGTTGTCATTTACCCCTGGATTCACCCCCAAACAGGTTAATGTGATTATATCTGATTCTCATAATCAGACATAATCACATTAACCTGTTTGGGGGTGACACCCCCCCTTCCTCCACACTGTCACTTTTTATGGTGTCTCTGCCCACATGTATATGTCGCTGCCCGTGTGTATAATGCCCACATGTATATGCCGCTGCCCGTGTGTATAATGCCCACATGTATATGCCGCTGCCCTGTGTATAATGCCCACATGTATATGCCGCTGCCAGTGTGTATAAGCCCACATGTATATGCCACTGCCCGTGTGTATAATGCCCACATGTATATGTCGCTGCCCGTGTGTATAATGCCCACATGTATATGTCGCTGCCCATGTGTATAATGACCACATGTATATGCCGCTGCCCGTGTGTATAATGCCCACATGTATATGCCGCTGTCAGTGTGTATAATGCCCACATGTATATGCCGCTGCACTGTGTATAATGCCCACATGTATATGCCGCTGCCCTGTGTATAATGCCCACATGTATATGCCGCTGCCCGTGTGTATAATGCCCACACGTATATGCCGCTGCCCTGTGTATAATGCCCACACGTATATGCCGCTGCCCTATGTATAATGCCCACATGTATATGCCGCTGCCCTTGTGTATTATGCCCACATGTATATGCCGCTGCCCTATGTATAATGCCCACATGTATATGCTGCTGCCCGTGTGTATAATGCCCACATGTATATGCCACTGCCCTGTGTATAATGCCCACACGTATATGCCGCTGCCCTGTGTATAATGCCCACATGTATATGCCGCTGCCCTTGTGTATAATGCCCACATGTATATGCCGCTGCCAGTGTGTATAATGCCCACATGTTTATGCCGCTGCCCTGTGTATAATGCCCACATGTATATGCCGCTGCTCTGTGTATAATGCCCACGCGTATATGCCGATAATTGATAATTTTTATATGGCCCCCGAAGGGTTTTCAAATTTTCCAAATGGCCCTCGGTAAAAAAAAGGTTCCCCACCCCTAGTTTAAAACAACTATTCCATTGAATAAATTTACTACATGGAGCAAAAATATGACCCTAATATGCCTTAACAGAAATCAATCCACAACAACCTTGCAAAGATTTATGTTAAAGTTTGGGCAACAGAACAGTCTTCCTGGACAAGTGAGCACACATACAGAGCATTAACCTATAGAAAATAAAATACTCAGATATTATAAAATGTAATACATTTTTTTTTAAAAGCATTTGAACCCAGTTTTTCACCCCTAGGTGAGAGACTCCACATCTTGTCATGCGGCGGGTGTGAGAAGCCGATCCGACCCCTGAACACCCGTCCCGACACCACAGCGGATACCAGCGACACAATAATGGCTCCTGATTGGCAAGTAACCCATAAACCCATCATTAAACTTTACCAGACACCCAGTGGACTGATAGTTCCATTTCATTGGAAACAAAATAACTTTTAGATATTGAGATATTTTTTTTTACACTGTTGCTGATTTTATTTGTACTTGTTTGTATCACATGAAATTGAGATGCAGACAAATTTATAGTAACATAGCCTCATAGCTTTGGGGTTCAGGGCAACGGAGAGATATGCTGGGCCCCGGTAAAATTTTGGGGAGTGGCCTAAGTGTTCTAGGTGTGGCCCCCTCCCACACTTAGGCCATGCCCCCAAAATGTTTAGAGGGGGGGGGGGGTGAAAGAAAACTCTAAAAACGCTAAACACATCAGCAGCAGCACACACCTGCAGCATGTGCTGTGCTTTGCTGACAGCAGGCTCAGCATGAGCGCTCATGCTGTCAGTGAGAAGTTCATGCTAAGCCTGCTGTCAGCACAGCACATGCTGTAGAAGTGTGTCCTGCTGTTGTGGCCAGGAGGGCTCGAGGGGGAAGGGAGGTGTCGGGCCAGGGCCCCCTGCCCGGCCCCTTCAGAAAGCCTGGGCCCGGGTAATTAGTACCCGCTCCCCCCCTCTCGGGTGCCCTGTTTTGTACCCAGTATTACAACCCCTTTCTCAAGAGGCAGAAACATATATACGTCTGCATTTGAAAATTGTTGCAGTGACGTTTCGTTCCTGATGTCTGTCTGGAGTTAAGGAACCCTGCTTGGTGTATGTGTGTGTGTATGTGTATATATATATATATAGCAGATAGAAGAATGGTGGCACTCGCAGGCTAAGTAAAACAGTATTCTTTATGTAAACATTATTAAAAGTGCATACAAGCTCCGACGTTTCGGGGATACAACCCCGTTTTCAAGGTGCAGAAATAGTGACACCTTGAAAACGGGGTTGTATCCCCGAAACGTCAGAGCTTGTATGCACTTTTAATAATGTTTACATAAAGAATACTGTTTTACTTAGCCTGCGAGTGCCACCATTCTTCTATCTGCTATTACATTGTGCCATTGGGAGGCACCGCAGCAGACGTCACATCAAGGACTGAGTGCCAGCCCGTACACTGAAGCTATATATATATATATATGTGTATATGTATATATATATATATATATATATATATATGAGGAGTGGTATGCCGGCACTCAACTCCAATAGATAGAGAATGGGCCCCGTGCCTTCGGTGGTGACCCGCCACGCTCGGTCATATCATAGATGCTGGGTGGCCGCGGCACTGGGGACTTGGTCAAAGAATTCAAACAGACAGCCGAATTATCTGTTAACGTTTCAGCCCTTTAATACAGGCTTTTATCAAAACAGCTTACAGCATGTAAGCTTCATCTCACATTCTGCTGTACTACTCCTGTGTATCCGGTCCAGTCCTATTGTAAATCTCTGGTTCAAATCCCAGACTCTATTACCTGCTTCATCCAACAGTCTGCTGTACTCCTCCTGTGTCTCCTGTCCAGTCCTCTAGTAAATCTCAGATTCAATTCCCATACTCCATTACTTGCTTCATATCACAGTCTCCAGTGTTGTTCTCCAAGTCTTTCTCCAGTGTTGTTCTCCAAGACCTTCTCCAGTGTTGTTCTCCAAGACCTTCTCCAGTGTTGTTCTCCAAGCCGCACTCTTCTTTGCTACAGTCTTCAAAGCCACAGTTCTTGTTTCCTCAGCCTTAAAGCCACAGTGTCCTTTTCTACAATCTTCATTCCCCCAGCATTAAAGCTGCAGTCCTCATTGCCTCAGAGTTAAAATCACAGTCTTCAGTTCTTCAGCCTCAAATCCAGAGTCTTTTACTCTTCAGCTACAGTCTACAACCTCATCCCAAGGATTACTTTTTTCTTATATTCAGCCTCTCTGAAGTATTCACCTGTACCGTCATTACCATTGTGTGAATAAAGTTTCTTCATCTTACAGTATCCTATTGCATCAGTGTACTATTTCCATTGGTATCCAGCTAACATCGCTAACTACCTAGGTCACGCCTGGGTCCACAAATCCCCAGTCCTGACATTACCACAACAGTACTTTTTCCAGTTGCCTGTTTGTACCAAATACAATGGTTCTCTTTTTGTATCTCTTCAACAATTTGTTTTTCTTATATCTCGAATAGGCCATTTATGGACATATGTATGTTATTCTGATTTTAACTTTAATAATTAAAAAAAAAGATTGCGCAAAAACATTTAGTGCTTATTACGATCAAATGAAATGCTCTAAAAAAATATTTTAAATATGTTGGAGTGGATGACCAGCTTTTTTAGCTTTGCAGCCTGAGAAAAATTTTCTCCATGAGATCATGTTGGGTGCACTGTAAATCCTCTGTATAAATAATTCTCTCCATCACATTGGATGTTTAAACTATTTCAATTATGTGTTTGCAGAATGTAAAATAAACACTTGACGCTATACTATTAAATGAATCAGGATATTTTTGGAACAGTCTGACAAGTTGATTGTGTAAAATATATGCGAGGTGGAGCATTTCTCACATTATGACAATATGCGACAGCAGTACACTCATGTAATTAAATGTACTTCAGTACCCAGAGAACACTTTGATAAGGTATATTCCTATATACAACACGGAAAACACTTTTCCTGTAACCATGTTTATAATGGCCTCAGCCAGCAATCACAGGGACAGTGTTTTATTACCTATTTAAACTTTCTCAAGAGGACTACCTGAACTATGTCCTGCACAGAAACACAAATTAATAAAACTATATTTGAGCAATGTGTCAGGGTTTGGTGAGAGGTTAGTAGGAGGGAATTCCAGGGTCTGGATGCCCATATTTGCAGCAACAAGTAGTAGTAATAGCAAAGGTTCACAAACAATATGCAGAATTGGAACAATACCTCAAAACCAGGAAATGAAGTGCTATATCAGTAACAGGAACATTAAATGTACCCAGATCATTGTTGAAGTTATTGTTAAACTCCTTCTAACACTGCTGATATCTGGCAATAGCATTTTAATTTCCAATAATAATAATAATAATAATAATAATAATAATATCTACTTATATCTGTAGTGTGGACACAAAGTGCCCACACTAGTAAAAAAAAAAGCTGGTAAAGAGTAAAGTAGAGAGTAGAAAATTCAACAGTTTGACTCTCACTAAGGGGGGTATTCAATGTGAGGGTCACGGCAGTCAAGCCGTGACCCTCACATTGCCGTGACACAGTCCCGTTCTCGGTCAGCTCGACCGAGAACATGAAGGCGGGATTCAATGTCCCGCCTGCAGCGAGAAGGGGGCATGGCCGCGAGTTGCGGCCGGGAAGAGTTGAGCTGCAGCCGGCAGCTCGTCACTTCCTGGCCGTTCTCGGCAGAACGAGCCCGACAGCTTGTGATGTCGGGCTCGTTCTGCCAAAATACCCTGCTCAATGCTGTTGGGGAAGACAGCATTGAATAGAGCCCGAAGGGAGATGCTCACCGGCGAATGAATACCCCCCTAAATAAGTGATAGCCCACCACTCCTACCCTTGACAGAGTGAGAGGCCTATTGTACCAACCATAGGAGGAATGAACTGTAAGCTTAAGCAGAATAGTGCAATGAAGTGTCAATACTGTTTTCTAATGGCATTTACCTTTTACTGCAATGTGACCTGAAGTACATTGTGAAATTATGATGGTACTAATTTTATCCATGGAAACAGCACAGCAGTCACTTGTTTGAGCTAATAAGTAGAAGCAGCAGTACTACGATTTAAACATAGACATTGCATCTGTATATAGCAGCAAATATAACAAACACAATTCTACCAAAAGCAAGTTACAGCAAACCATCCATTAGAGATGATCCATAGTCATGTATTTGGGTCAATGAGGACAGAAACCCCAGTTGGAAACAAGTATTTTGTGAATTTCATAGATGACTACTCCAGATACACACAACATATGTAATGGAGCACAAAAGTGAGATGCTAGACTGCACAGCAGCATCATTTAATACATTCCAGATCAAGTCTACAGTAACTAGGAACGGACAATGGAATATGAACAGAGAAACGCCAGCCATAGTTTGAGGATCAGGGAATTGAAAAGTTAAACAGCAAGAAATCTGCCACATAAACACATCTGTAACAAGAATCCGTTTTTGTCTGAAGCCAAGCAACCTACCAGTATATTTCTCAATGATGGTAGAGAAAGGGGAGAACATACAAATTTACAAACTTTCCTGAAGGAATTAAACCCATGACCTTGGTGCAGTAGGGCACGGGTTCTCAAAGGCGGTCCTCAGGACACCACACAGTGCATGTTTTGCAGGTCTCCTCCCAGAATCTAATGAAATAATTAGCTCCACCTGTGGATCTTTTAAAATGTGTCAGTCAGTAATGAGTGCACCTGTCGGGTGACCTGGAAAACGTGAACTGTGTGGGGTCCTGAGGAATGAGATTGAGAACCACTGCAGTAGGTCATCAGTGCATCAATGCTAACTATAGTGCCATCATGCTATACCTGTTGCCACAGACAAGAACATGAATGCAACCTGATGACCAGAGTAAGGTCTGTGTAAATGCGATCGCATTTTACCTTCTATTCCAGTAATGGCTAACCTTGACACTCCAGCTGTTGTTAAACTACACATCCCAGCATGCCCTGCATCAGTTTTAGCATGGCCAAATAGTAAAACTGTAGCAGAGCATGTTGGGATGTGTAGTTCAACAACAGCTGGAGTGTCAAGGTTAGCCATCAAGGTTCTATTCTCACTGATGGTTTCTTTTGAGGTAAATAATATTTCTCTCCAATGATAATAGATTGAGGAACACATGGGAATTTACACAATCCTTTAATATTTACCTGGGGATTTACACAGCCCTTTACTCTGGTCACCTGGTTGCGTTACCATCAGCTGCCAACAGCCCTGTTTGTCTATATTACTGCTAACAGTGGTTGCCTTATGTATAGACTTGTAAGTGGCTAGAAGTCTACTTTAATTCAGTATTATGAGCTTTATTTCAGACTGGATCCCCTAATATTTCTGAGTGGAGGATCTCAGGGCTGGGGATTCCATCATAGATTTCCAAGTGATCTAAGTAGAGAATCACAACAGTGAAGTTCCCAGACCAGCCAACTTCTATCCTTGCACCTTTATTGAAGGGAATGTCCGGAGGAGCATTAACTCTTTACACACACTAACACTACCTTAATTATACTAGGTTGTCAATTGTGAGTAACATATATAATATATAAGGATTATTATTATAGAGAATTAAATTTTTTTAACTGGTAATCACCCATTCCCGTGGTCATTTTATTTATCGAGACCTTTAGATCTACTGTTTATATGCTTTAATTGTCATACTCTGTGTGCTGCTTACTAGTGCTAGAAGTGTCTTATTATAAAGATTGCTTTTAGAGATAGGAACACATCTTGCCAGTATGGCTTCCTGCTTTGCCTCAGTTAATTATGGTGTACCTGTCAACATGTCTCAATGCATTCATAAATCATCTGCGATCACTCCTGTACTAGTAATTTTCTATAACAAAACTATTCCATACAAGACTTCACATAACGCAAAGTATCTTCATTTCTTCACTCACTAATAGCTTGCATTTCTGGTTATGGAACCTTCAACTCCAACTCAACTCTTAAAGAAATTTCGTACCAGCCCATCTTCCTTTATTCAACCTGATTATTAGCACTACACAACTCAAGCAACACTTTTTTTTAAATTCTATTTCTATACCCAAACAACTACATTGCTAAAGGACAGGATTGATTGTTATTTTAAAGTTGAATCTGGTCAGGGTACCAGTATAGAAGATGCTACCATAGACACTAGGGACACTTGCATATTAAAGATGGAGAGTATTGAGTGTGAGCAGCAATGCAGCAGTAGGTTAGTAAGTCACAATTCAGTAAGAAGACAGAATATCTTGTATCTATACTACTGCGATGATCCACTCTATTACAGATTAGTAAGAGGACACAAGTGGATAAACACTATTGTTCGGTACTTATGTAGTATCTGGGCGTCCGATTTAGAAATCGGATCGGATCGCATCGCATCGCATGCGACCAAATCGTATGCGATGCGATGGTCAAGATTTTTCCATAGGATTCAATGTTAAAATGGTCTGAGTCCATTTTAACATAGAATTCAATGGGAAAAAGGGGTCCTTTTCCTTTCCCCACTATCCAAGTGGGCATGGAGTTGGATATAAACCTGTGGCGAGCGTAGCGAGCCACCGAGCCCGAAGCTTGGCGAGCGTAGCGAGCCCCGCGAGGGGACACAGAATACTTTTTAAGAAATATGCGTCCGATCGCCACGCTTCGGGCTCGGTGGCTCGCTGCGCTCGCCACGCTATATAAAATCAACTCTATGCCCACTTGGATAGTGGGGAAATGAACAGGACCTTCTTATCATTGAATCCTATGCAAAATCGCATCGAATCGCATCGCATCTGATTGTATGCCTTAAGGTAAGGCATACAATCACAAAATTGGACGCCCAGATACTACATAAGTACCCTATTGTTCTACTCTGGATTTGGTAGGTTCAGATTTGAAAGTATATAATCTATTGCATTTTCCCCCTCTTTATACTATCTCTCTCAGTAAGCCACCTGATGACAAGTGTATTAAAATGTATTAATTGCATTATTTGTCCTTTTTATATTATATAATTATCATTTTTGCTGTGTTTTAAGCTGTGTTATATTGTATACAACCCAGTAGATATTTTATTTTAATGCACAATATTTGTACGTGTAATTATTATATTTAATAAGAAGCTAAAAAATGTTAGGTGCTGCAGTTCAAAAAAATTAAATGAATAATACGGTACGTTCCTTTTTGGTGTTGAAGGTGTGACTTTTCTAGACCACCTCTCTGTGACCGTGCACTTGTTGGTAAAATGGGTAATCTCTGTGGGATATACGAGAAAAAAATGAACAAACAATAACAATAAAGTCACAGAAATAATTCAGTCCATAAGTTGGGAGCAACAAAGAATTAAGTGAAAAAATGGGTGTACCCGACTCACAATACTAGATGTGACTGTACACATATACATGCTTCTTTTTTTTTTTACACGTGAAATGTGTAAAATCTTCCCCAAAAAAGTTGTAAAGAGAATGAGTTGTACCTTGACTCACATAGAGATTTAGGGGGAAATTTACCAATATGAAAAACCTAGTTTTTCGTATTGGTTGTTTCCCTACGACTGCATACGACTGTTTAAGTCGTATGCAAAGTCGTGTTCCGGAGGGGGATTTACAAAGCAGTCAGATACGACTGCTTTGTAACCCTCCGATGGTGTAATGATTCGTATTAGCGGCCGTATATACGGCCGCTAATACGAATTATTTCTAGCAGTCTGCACGGATCAAGTCAGATCCGTGCAGGCTGCAAGGTGTAAAAAAAATAGAAAAATAAATAAATAAAAAAAACGGCGTGGGGTCCCCCCCACAGCCATAACCAGCACCAGGCTGAAGGAGCCGGGGCCGGTAATTAAAAATCAGGGAGCCCGACAAATAGGGGTTCCCCGATTTTTAACAACCAGCCCCAGGCTCCAGGTCCGGGGCTGGTTCCCAAAATACGGGGGACAAAATGAGTAGGGGTCCCCCGTATTTTAAGAACCAGCCCCAGGCACAACCAGCCGGCAGGGTAATGCCACAGCCGGGGGACACTTATAATATAAGGTCCCGCGGCCAAAACATTCTCCCTACCGACCAGTCAGCCTGGCCAGGGGCCCTGGGGGAGTGGGGACCCCCCCAATAAAGGGGTCCCCCCCCTCCAGGACTTACCTGACCAGGCTGAAGCCTGGTGCTGTCCTCGATGCCCCTGGGCGGTGGGCATCGAGCTGATAAATGTTGTAAAAAATAGATAAACCATTGTTTTTTACTGTGGCACTACAAGTGCCAGCAAGCCTCCCCAGCAAGCTGGGACTTGGAGAACCACAAGTCCCAGCCTGCTGGGCATTAAAGGGCCCGCTGGCACTTGTAGTTCTACAGTTAAAAAAATAGTGCACAAAACACACTGACACACTTTTAAAATAAAACTTTATTACACACAAAGCCCACACACACTAATACTTACCTATCTTCTCTCCGTAGGTAGCCCTGATGTCCTGTGTCGGCGTCTTCTGGTCCTGTGTCGTCTTCTTCCTCCATGTCGACGTCGCTGTCGGCGATGGTGTCCCCGTCCGGATCCGAAGAAATCCATTTGGGAAGCTGTGGAAGGAAACCATACTCACCTGTCCCAGCGCGACGTAGTCCAGGTAAGGGTCTTTGCAAAAAAATAAACCGAAAACCCCGAAACCAAACCGGACACGACGGAGACGCACGGTGTGTTTACATCGTGCGGCTCCGCCTCCCGAATGCCGCTATTGGCCGCCTTGCGGCCTAGCGGCCAATAGCGGCATTCGGGAGGCGGAGCCGCACGATGTAAACAAACACCGTGCGTCTCCGTCGTGTCCGGTTTGGTTTCGGGGTTTTCGGTTTATTTTTTTGCAAAGACCCTTACCTGGACTACGTCGCGCTGGGACAGGTGAGTATGGTTTCCTTCCACAGCTTCCCAAATGGATTTCTTCGGATCCGGACGGGGACACCATCGCCGACAGCGACGTCGACATGGAGGAAGAAGACGACACAGGACCAGAAGACGCCGACACAGGACATCAGGGCTACCTACGGAGAGAAGATAGGTAAGTATTAGTGTGTGTGGGCTTTGTGTGTAATAAAGTTTTATTTTAAAAGTGTGTCAGTGTGTTTTGTGCACTATTTTTTTAACTGTAGAACTACAAGTGCCAGCGGGCCCTTTAATGCCCAGCAGGCTGGGACTTGTGGTTCTCCAAGTCCCAGCTTGCTGGGGAGGCTTGCTGGCACTTGTAGTGCCACAGTAAAAAACAATGGTTTATCTATTTTTTACAACATTTATCAGCTCGATGCCCACCGCCCAGGGGCATCGAGGACAGCACCAGGCTTCAGCCTGGTCAGGTAAGTCCTGGAGGGGGGGGACCCCTTTATTGGGGGGGTCCCCACTCCCCCAGGGCCCCTGGCCAGGCTGACTGGTCGGTAGGGAGAATGTTTTGGCCGCGGGACCTTATATTATAAGTGTCCCCCGGCTGTGACATTACCCTGCCGGCTGGTTGTGCCTGGGGCTGGTTCTTAAAATACGGGGGACCCCTACTCATTTTGTCCCCCGTATTTTGGGAACCAGCCCCGGACCTGGAGCCTGGGGCTGGTTGTTAAAAATCGGGGAACCCCTATTTGTCGGGCTCCCTGATTTTTAATTACCGGCCCCGGCTCCTTCAGCCTGGTGCTGGTTATGGCTGTGGGGGGGACCCCACGCCGTTTTTTTTATTTATTTATTTATTTTTCTATTTTTTTTACACTGAAGCCTGCACGGATCTGACTGATCCGTGCAGGCTAAAACGCAAATAGAACAGGAAAATGGTGTTCTATTTTCCTGTCGTATTTGCGTGGGTGTTTCACACCACTAAGCAGCCGTATTGTCAGTACGGCTGCTTAGTAAATCAGAAACCACCATTCTTTTGAATGGTGATTTCTGTCGTATTCTATCGATGGTGTAGACATTCGTATTTGTAACTACAAATACGAATGTTCCATCTTTAGGACTACGAATTGTTGTATTTTTGGGATTGTAAATCCCGAAAATACAAATTCGTAAAAAAAAGGTGTATTTCTCCCTACGAATACACCTTTTTTCTACGAATCCATTTTGGTAAATGTCCCCCTTAATGTGCCCGATGTATAAAGGTATATTTGTGTGTTTTCAAAGGCTTAACACGGGATTCAGGAGTGGCTTACCATACTCACAGTCAGTATGGCCATTAGAATCCCATAAAGGTATGTTCCCATCTTCATTATCGCTGTGTGAAGATTCTCAGAATGTGAAATACTATTGTGGATATTACCAAGGTTAAATGGGGTTACCAACACAATAATTTGTGCATATCCCACTTACATTGATCTGGTGTACACCAGAGTTTAAAGGTTTTTCGGTACTTGTTTCCTAGAACGGCGCGATGCGATTTTGTCATGTAATTTATTCACTGCTCTGTGTGCCCCAGGGAATCGCATCTGCCGCAAAATCGCATGCGATCGCATGCAATTTTATAGGGTGTGCAATGCCATTACATTAGGTATACAATAATATGATTGTATGTCCTAAAAATAGGTTTTACGCACCCCCCCCCCCCCCCACTATCCATCCCGAAGCGTGGCGAAACGACTTTTTCATACCCCCACTATCGACGTCGGCGTGGAGTTGATTTTATATAGTGTGGCGAGTGCAGCGAGCCACCGAGCTGACATGGATAGTGGGGGTATGGAAAGGTCAGAGGACGCATTTCGCCGCCGCTCGCCACACTTCGGGGTGGCGTGGATAGTGGGGGGGTGCGTAAAACCTATTTTTAGGACATACAATGATATCATTGTTTAGGTAATGTAATGACATCGCACACCCTATAAAATCGAAAGCGATCGCATGCGATTTTGCGGGAGGTGCGATGCAATGCGATGCGATACAGTGGGGCACACAGAGCATTGAAAAAATTACATTAAAAAATCGCATCGCATACCGCTATAATGGCCCATGCGATGCAATGCGATTTCCCTACATTAGCCTACGTAGGAAATCGGGGCACCGTTCTAGGAAACAAGTACCGGTTTTTCTTATTCTCTAACTGCGTGCATAGACCCGTCACCTCTATATTCCAAAGGATAACGTACCAGAACTCACATCTGCTATCTCAAGAACATATATGTCAAGGTATCTTTTATTTGCTTAAAAAAATGGACTACACTCACAGAAAGGGCAGATGTATCAATTTGCATAAAGGTATCTTTGTTATTCTTCATACAACCATAGTGGATGATCCCACATGAAATTCATATGTAGTGTACCCATATTAAAATAAATTGTGTACACAGTATGGCAAAAATGAATTTATTGTATCACATGCATAAAAAGAACATACTGTGTAGACAAATGGAAAATATTCAACATATAAAAAAGTATACAAAGTTTAAAAAAAGGCAAGTGGACACTTAAGCACTTAAGTATTGTTCCCGACTGTTCATGTAAAAAATGTCAGGTTACCTTTGATAAAAAAAAAAGGCAATCAGAGTCTCCTATCTGTTGTTATATTGTATGTGCAGAGGAATAGGATGTAATCACGCGTCAGAGAGTCACTATGCCAGAAAATGAATGTAATTGTGTTCTAGCACAGGGCACTATTAAAAACATGTAAGGTTACAGTCATTTAAAACAAAATAAATGTAAACAGTTTGACATAATTAACTATTTAACACAGAGTGGCATTCAGTACGTAAGGAAAACACTTCTGGATAATTACTGTAACCCATGGGAGTCATCTGCTGCGGTTTAATAATAAACCATTAATGGTTTCCCTAGGCAGCCCTAGGCAGTTCGGTAGCGCGAGCGTCTCGTGCACAAAGGGGGGATGCTGGCGCAAGTGCGTCTTATGTACAATAAAGGACACATTTGCCAGTGCTCTATGTTACAGACTGGCAAATGCCTCCATTTCAAACCCCCACTATCCACGACAGTCCGAAGCGTGGCGAGCCGCGCGTGCAGACACGGTAAGCGTCCTCCCGACCTGTTCATACCCCCACTATCCACATCAGCGTGGAGTTGATTTTATAAAGTGTGGCGAGCGCTGCGAGCCACTGAGCCCGAAGCGTGCCGAGCGCAGTGAGCCCCGCGAGGGGATGCGGATTACTTGATGTGTATTCCACGTGCACTTGCCGTGCTTCAGGCTTGATGGCTCGCTGCACTCGCCACACTTTATAAACTCAACTCCACGCTGACGTGGATAGTGGGGGTATGAACAAGTCGGGAGGATGCGTACCGCGTCCGCTCGCCACGCTTCAGGCTGGCGTGGATAGTGGGGGTGTTCATTTACACCTGTCATGTCAGGCAAGTTAAAATGGCCAATGGTTTCCACAAAATGTAATAAGCGCTGACTGACTACGCTAACTACATAAGCTCCGGCTAGCTGCGAACGGGCTGGAACACGACGCTGATACTGACAGGGACACCTGACTGACTACGCTAACTATGTAAGCTCCGGCTAGCCGTGAACAGGCGGGAACACTACGCTGATACTGACAGGGATGCCGACTACACTGTCTACGTAGTGTTTTTACGCTGGGCGCAGGAACACTACGCTGATTCGGACAGGGACACTATGCTGACTACATAACTGCCTCTGTGAAACTACACAAGTAACTATTATTGTATTAAAATTATAATGTGACACAACAACATAGTACAATCACAGCACGGTTTTGGATTAAAAGATCTATGCCATCTAGATAGACAATGTTTATATCGACACTAGTTATCTGACATAGTAAATTGATCAACAATCTAGTTAGACCGTATTAAAAGGTTGACCATTCTATTGTCGGAAGTAACATTTCATTGACATTGGCCCTTATTCCGATTCACTCTCAGAGGCAAATTCCTTCTCAAATGGACAAAACCATGTGCACTGCAGGTGGGGCAGATGTAACATGTGCAGAGAGATTTAGATTTGGGTGAGTTATTTTGTTTCTGTGCAGGGTAAATACTGGCTGCTTATTTTTACACTGCAATATAATCTCACATTGAAGTAAAACCCCACCCAAATCTAACGCTCTCTGCACAAGTTACATCTGCCCCACCTGCAGTGCATATGGTTTTGTCCATTTGAGAAGGAATTTGCCTCATTGAAAGATCAAATATATTAGGTCGCCAAGCATTAACCCCTTCCCGACATTTGACGTACATTTACGTCATGGTCGGGATGTACTTCCCGACACATGGCATAAATGTACGTCATGCCATTAAACTGTCACCGCGTCTGACAGCAGACATCTTCCCTCATTGCCCAGGGGGGGCAGCGATGCCCCCCCCCCCCATCGGCGATCGTTGCGATTGGCTGTTCAAATGTGAACAGCCAATTGCAGCGTTTTATGAGTTATGTGTATAATTTTGACTCTGCTGTCCAAAAAAAATAAAAGGAGGTTGAAATAATGATTAAAACATAAAGTATACATAAGGTCTATGTTAGTTATTAACTATTTTGAGTGGTATGATTATTTGTCTCACAAGCAGAAAATTTTACATTTTGCAAATTGCAAAATGTTCAATTTTTTTACGACATTTTGGTATTTTTCACAAAAAAAAAGACTGTATCGACCAAAATTTACCACTAACTTAAAGTACAATGTGTCACGAGAAAACAATCTCAAAATCACTGGGATAAGTAAAAGCAATAAAAAGTTATCCCCACATAAAGTGATACATGTCAGATTTGAAAAAAAGGGCTCTGTCAGTAAGGCAAAAACAGGCTGCGGCGGTAAGGGGTTAAAGACCTACAGTAATTAGATAGACACTAACAATAGTCTACAGCTTATGTTAGTGACCTCAATTAGATCTACAATACAAAGTCTGACAATTCAAATCATCAACACTTAAGAGGCTGACTATGTAAAAGTTAGAATTGTAAAAGGGTCAATAGGTAAACTATTGGTATTTAAAAATTAGACAAGAAATTAGACCCTATACACTTATGTACTATTACACTATGTATATACAGCCGTTAAATAAAAATACGAGTCGGCAGCCTGCACATCAAGAGCCGGTCCTGGTTTAAAAAAAAATCAGGGACCAATTTCATTAGGGGTCCCAAGCCCAAGGGCCGGTCCTGGTTATCAAAATACAGGGGACAAAACGAGTCCCGTATTTTGTGAACCAGCACCAGGCTCAACCAGCTAGCAGGGTAATGCCAAAGCTGGGGGACACTTATTATATAAGGTCCCACGGCCAAAGCATTACCCCCTGACCGGTCAGCCTGGGCAGTGGTCCTAGGGAAGTAATGACCCCCCAATGAAGGGTGCTCCGGCATAGGATGCGTCCTCTTCAGTCCAAGTAGGCATCCCGTAACTTGGCAAAATAACAAACCAACACACGCGACAGCGACAGACTCAGAAGTGAGCCACAAGATGTGCTTGTTTACATCCTGCGACTCCTCCTTCAGAATACCGCTATTGGCTGCCTAGCAGTATTCGGGAGGAGGAGCCGCGTGTCGGTTTGTTATTTTGCCAAGTCCCAGGACTTGGACTGAAGAGGACGCTATCTACGCTGGAGATCCCCCGTAAGTATGGTTTTCATTCCACAGGTACCCTAATTGGATTTCTCCAGGACTAGCAGACGAATGGAAGACCTATCTACGTATCAAGATAGGTAAGTATCTGTATGAGTGGGCTCTGAATGTAATAAAGTTTTATTTTTCTGGTGTGTGTGTGTGTGTTTATTTATCTATTGGTTCTGCTGTGGAACTAAAAGTCCCAGCAAGCCCATGTTTAATATATTTACACATTTATCAGCCTGGTGACCACAACCCAGGACCACCGGGGACATCCCCATGCTTCAGTCTGGGTAAGTAAATTATGGAGGGGGGACCCCTTCATTGGGGGAGTCCCCCCTTCCACAGGCTGCCCGATCAGGAGGTAATGTTTTGGCCGTGGGACCTTATATAATAAGTGTCCCCAGGCTGTGGCATTACCCTGCTGGCTGGTTGGGCCTGGTTGGGACCCCTACTCGTTTTGTACCCTGTATTTGGGGAACCAGGATCGGCCTTTGGGCCTGGTGCTGGTTTTAAAAAATACAGGGAACCCCTTTTTAAATTTCTACACTGAAGCCTGCACAGTACCATTCTTTTAAATGGTAAATCCTATTCCTATTATTTTGATGGCGTATACATTCGAATTCGTAAATATGAATGTGCCATGAATACGTATACCAATTGAGGTATTTTCCGCATAGTAAATGCCGAAAATAGGAATATGCAGAATATGCATAAAATAGGCCTATTTTATGCGTATTTCTGTTAGTAAATTTCCCCGTGTCAATAGACCCGTAGGCATGCACAGTCAATCGATAATCGGACGTTGTGCAAATTTGCACAGCAGCAATCAGGTCTGAATCAGAAAGTGAGTATATGAGAATATGCACATGCGCAGGACTTAAACATAAGTCACCTGTGCGAACACGCCGGTTACCGACAGAACTAGAATCAGGGCCATTATGTGAACAATCTAATGTGTTTCTGAGATGTTTACAGCCATAGAACATGCACAGTGCACAATATTTACACTTGACCTGTTTGTTTGTTAGGCCATATCATAGAAAGCACATTAACATGTTAATAACGTGTGCATTTCCTTAACCATAATACAGTTTAGTGGTTGTCTTTTCTCCCCCTCAGTACTATCATATCCATTCAAACTAAATTAAACATACACATTTAAAATAGCCAAACATGGCAGTTCTTGGGCTTTTTAAATAATTGCTTGGGCTTTATATATAATCATTCTGAATAATCAAATTCACACCAAGTCACATTATTTAGTATGGCAATCTGGCCAGTTAATGATTACACATGCTGCTATTACTACTGGAAAGCATAAAAAAAAATCACATCAGCATTATAATTTGTAAAGTGACTAGGCAAAGACACGTATGTGGTGAGTGAGCGGGACAATACTAAGTGGGGGCACAGAACCACACAGAAGCTGTGAGAGGCTCCTGATTTTTATGTTTAAGGGTAGGTTACTTTGGCATCCTGAAATATTCTGCCTGCTTCACTGGATTAAGGTAAAAAACCCTGTGACAGTGCAAAGGGGCGTGACTAGAGGTATGAATTATGTCATTTAGCTCCACCCCCAACTGCAAATCACGGACATTTCCTCCTTATTGTGGGTGGGGTCTGACGACATAAAAGTCCAGCCCAGCCCCCCAAAATGAAGCGCTACACCTTCTCTCCGGGTTCGTGTATGACCAATATGTACATGTGTTGGTCTCACACAAACAAATATAGAAACGCATGCATATAAAAGCTAGTTATGTGAAGTATATTTTTTATATAGATAAACCTTTCCAAAAACATAAATCGCATAATACTTGCCTACCTTTACAGTCTTCTGTCAAGCTCAAGGAGGAAGCGCCATTCACACCTTGGGTGGTGGGGCTGTCCTTCACTAAGCCCCACCCCCAAAATGCCATATAGCAGTTCCAAATGTCACTGTCAAATCTCCTCTGATCTTCATGCTTTTCTAGGAAGCAGACGGGATGCAAAAGATCTGCCCATTCTTCTTTGGGTGTTGAGGACTGACCAAAAATTTGGTAGTCTCCTGGGATTCCGTGGGAGAGTAGGCAAGTATGAGTTGCATTTCGTAATACAATTTCCTTCACATTCTCCCCTACACTGCAAAGCAATTTCACAAGGCCTAACAGTCCTAAGGTAGTATACGCCTATCACCAGGGCCGGATTATAATGGAGGCGCAAGGGGTCAGTGCCCCTGGGCCCCCCTCTAGCTAGGGGCCCCCTGTGGTTGTCATGTATTTTTTAAAAATAAAATGTTTAAGTTATGTTTTTTTTTTTTTTAGCTAAATGTTTTGTGCATGGGTGGGGTAGTGCTGCAGCTTCACCTATCTGCCAATGTGACAATGATTTATGGTGCTGAGCATCGGGAGCCAAGGCACACTGATTGCACAAGTGTGCAGTGCATTTCTGGGAGTTGACTAAGTCCCATGACACTTTGCACCAGAGGACAGAGGCTGAGAAGTTTGTGCTGAGCTCTGATTGGTGGAGCTCATTACATGCTTCTCAGGTCCATGGAGAACAGCAGCAGCAGCTTAGTCATAGGAGGGTTTTTAATCAGAGGCAGCACTAGGACTGTGAGGTCTCCTCCAGAGTAAGGGGCAGAGGGACAAACACAGGCTTTTCATGTGGTGTGTGTATATATATATATATATATATATATCCCCTGCAGGTAACCATTGACCAAGTTTATTCTGCCTTTACTCTGTGTTTTTACAGTATAATATTCGCCCATGCAGTGTGCGGCCAGTAATGACAAGTGCAAGGGGGCCCCCCGCTCTAAAGTACCCCGGGCCCCCCAAAGGCTTAATCTGCCACTGCCTATCACAACTAAACCATGGGCAAACGCAACATGTTTCTTTTACTTTTGTTGCTTAGTAAATCAACTTAACAATAGTTGTTTAGCAATGAAATATTCAATAAACTACACATGTTATGTAAAATATTATAGATTGTAACGTATGGCAACACATTTTGTCAAGAAGCAAAAAAAAAAATAGTATAATGAACTGAATTATACTGAATTACTGAACTCTAAAGTTCCATTCCCGGGATATATGTTGTTTTTACAGACTATACATTTTACAAATACTGGCTATAAAAAGCTATAAGTTGATGATTACATACATATATAAAAATAGTGCCTAGGAGGAATCTTGATATTCCCATACAACTTAATTTCAAAAAGCTCTCATTTCTTATTTGTTTTTATATGTTGGCACTTTAAGAAATTGCTGTCAAATGTGTTTAATAGTTTTTGTTGTTGCTTTAACATGGACTTTGATACCCAGTCAGGTCTAAAGCCAAAAGTGATTAACTTTCTTTCTTCATGTTGATTATAAAACTAAAGGGGTATCAGAGTGAGCAATCCCCTGTGCCCCTGAAGTCATTTCGGGGGATCGGGATTATTAAACATGCCTAAAAGTTCTGTCGGGATCTCTAAATCTGGACTTTTTTTTACATGTTTAATGTTCCCGATGTGTCAGTGGATCGCAGATCATCGATGCCCACCAATTGGACCATCTGGATGCCAGATCACAGCTTCCAGGAGGTCTTTGGATCGCCCCCCGCTCGTGTATGGGCCTCTTTAGAAACACATTTTCAACTGAACACACGATGAAGCGATGTGACACTCTGAAAAGGCATATTGCGGTTTGCACATTGCTACTTTTTTCTTAACCCATAGAGATGTACAAGTAAAGTAGCAACATTGGGGGTACCATTATGTGTAAATATGTGCGCAGCGCAACCAAATACTGTGATAATATTCGGCAGCATATTGCAATGATATTCTGCAGGATATTGCCTGTAGACTACATTGGGAAGCTCCACTATTGATTACAACTAAAGGACAATAAGGCTAAATACACTTTAAACCTGTTTCTATTTCAGTAACATCAATGAACTGGAATGTATAAAAGGCACCTAAAGAAAAAACTGAAAGCACAAAAAGACAACAACAGTCTACTCTCCCAGGATATGACCTAAACTCGTGTTTAACTTGAGAATATTTCCTCAGAAACTAAGCTTCCTGCAATCTCAGTGGATACCAAACTGGGATTTGGCACCCAAGGAGGCGCTTGCAGGGGTGACCTGTGTTTTTGATCCTGGACCAATTAAAATTATTTATGGTGACTGTAAAAGGAAAAATAAATAAATATGTGGACAAATAGAAGCAAGTGCTGTCCCTTATCACATAACTGAGGATCAGGATGACATATAAATACAATTTACTTATCTAATATGAATTTTTGGCCTAGGGTGCTGTGAAAAATATTCTGATGCTCACTATATTAAATGAAATATTAAGAACCACTGTGATATCTGGTTATTTTGCACAATAATTACTCACAACTCCACTGAGCACTGAGACCAAACAATGAGCAAATTAGACAATAAACCCTTTTTTGCCAGAGAAAAATATAGGTTTATGCACAGGTAAGGGACTGGTCAGTAACAGTGATGTGCGGTCAGGGGAGGAACAGCCTTACCTTCCACACTCCATTATACTACACAGGTTACTATTCTTAATTGTAGTCCATGTAGATGAAAAATAAAGCAAAAGTTGCAAAAAAAATAAAACAAAAACATATCAGCCTTTGTCATGTCAACTTTTTGAACCTGTTGATCTTAAGCACTGTCTGATGACCCTTTTGTACCGGTTATCCTACAGCATGGTGATGACCTGTCGACTGCTGGTTCATACCTATCTGAACCATTAAGTTTAGATTAGATGAATCGTTCATGGCCACCACATTAATTTAAGCCAGGGCATTAATTAGGAAATGCCCAGTTACACTATCAGCGCTGCCAAACTGTGGCCCTCCAGCTGTTGTGAAACTACACATCCCAGCATGCCTTGCCATAGTTTTAGCATTCCCTAATAGCAAAACTGTGGCAAAGCATGATTGGACTTGGATTGGAGTCTCACAACAGCTGGGGGGCCATGCCTGGCTTAGACGAAGAAAGGGGGGGCTTTATCAATGCAGTCAGTAAGCCAGCCCTAGAAAGATTATGCCACAGAGCATTCACACAGCAGGTGCCAAAAGGGGAACTATGATATAGAGTATGGCCAACTCTTATCTCCATAGGGCCTTATTGTATCATACTCTCTCCAGTGGTAATACAGTAGATCCCCAGTAGCCTTAGCCCCACCATCCTAGTGGTAGTAGATCCCCAGTGGCATTGACCTCTCCACCTGCTGCTGTCTATTTTAATTCCCCCTTCCAGCAGTGGAATATATGCTAGCAATCATCATTCTCTAGCTGACGTCTTCACTTGCAGAGATACAGGGCTTAAAGTGGTCCTGGAGAGGTGGTGGAATTCACCCTCCCCCCGACCTCACTTTGTGATTCTCACGCCTTAGCACATATGGCCCATAATGTCCACAGTAGTAGTGTCCCTTACACATAATGGGCCAGATTCTCTAAGCTTCAAAAGTGATAAAATGGAGAGTGATAAATAGCCAGCCAATCAGCTCCTACCTGCCATGTCACAGGCTGTGTTTGAAAAATGTCAGACAGGAGCTGATTGGCTGGCTGTTTATCACTCTCCATTTTATCACTTTTGAAGCTTAGAGAATCTGGCCCAATGTCTGTTATCCACAATCTGTAAAGGGACACCTGAGGTGATTTATGAGTAGAGTGGTACTGTGCAAGCAGGGTCAGCAGTAAAGAATTCTGGTGACCAACCAGCACAGGGCAAGGCCGAGTCCATCTCCGCGATTACATCCTAAAAAAATGAGATGCAGTCGCATAACCATGGTAGCCATCCTGCCTGTGCAGCCTAGCTGCACAGGCAGGTGCAGGGCCACCATTATCCAGCTAACATCGGTTGCGCCGCCGCCACAAACCACCCTGAAAATGGTTCGGACAATGGCGAAATGCACTTATACTATGCCACATGCCGCCCCCCGGATGTTTGAGCTCTTATGCATGCGCACCGCGGCATGTGCGGTTGTGCAGAAATCAACAATTAGCAATTCTCTCACAACTGCAGGGCTAACTAAATTAGCCCCATGGATATAACATACACTAAAGAAACTAGTATAACCATCCATATAATAGTATCTTTATCTTCCTGTACATTGCGCTGTCAAACACATGGAACTGATAAACAAAACTGAAAGTTTCCACACCATATTTTTTCTTAGCTAACATAACACGTCATACTGTCCACTGTTTGTAAACATTTCCAGCTGAACATAGGATGTATTAACTGCCTGTTACTCCTGCCTTATCTGCTCTAATAGAAATGGGGGCTCACTAATTAAAAACAGAGACTTGGGGACCACCCAACTTGGATATTGCAACCCCCTCTGGGGAGGTCACAACCCCAGCTTTAAGAACCAGCGGGCGATGACATACGATCCTGGAATATTTTTTCCATAATCTCACTGCATGTTCATCCAGGACCGGTAAGGCTGCATGTGCTGTGATCACTGAGAGCAACATATGCTTTTCAGGAAGCCAAAAACCCTTCAGAAATCATTTGATGGATAAAAAAATAAATCTATCCAACATTACAGAACACTTCTTGTCTTTCTGTCAAGTAAGAGGAACATATTGTAAGTCATATAAAATGAAAGCCTTCCCCTCCAAAGAACATTACTTACTTATTTCAATGATTTGTAAATCAAGACAGGACAGTAAAAAAAAATAAAGGTACTTATGTTTTATCTGGGCGCCCGATTTTTTCATTGCATCCCACTACTTAAGGCATGCGATGCGATTTTTCATTGTAAAGACCCGATTTTGAATTGTATAGTCAACCATGGGTGATTTCATACCCCCACTATCCAACAACGCAGCGAGCCACCGAGCCCAAAGCGTGGCGAGCGCAGCGAGCCCCACGAGGGGACGCGGATTACTTTACATGTATTCTGCATACGCTCGCCACACTATATGAAATCAACTCCATACGTAGTTGGATAGTGGGGTATGAAATCACCCACGGGTGACTATACAATTAAAAATCGGGTCTTTACAATGAAAAATCGCATTGCATGAATTGTATGCCACTATATTGCATGCGATGCGATGCGATGAAAAAATCGGGCGCCCAGATATTACATTAGTACCAAAATAAAATATAAAAGTGCCAAAATAATAACAAATATTCAGAAAATGTTCTTACTAAGCAATGCAGCGTTTATAGAAATATTTAGTATACCACAATAATGTTATTCTACAAAAAAAGAGCGGCAGAATTACATGGAGATGAAAGTGGATTACAAGAGCAAAATAGAAAATCATTAACTCACCCAAAGGTAAGCATTTATGCGTGGATGTTCAGGAAAGAGAAAACGCTTTATGAGCACAAAGGCCATGGCCATTTAGAATGAAGGAATTTTAAGAACTCTCACTGTATATTTTGACTAGAAACTAATGCCCAGTTGACAAGCTATACCAGTTTTGGATCCCTTTTTGGTCTTCCTTCCCCCACCCCTACACCACATCTTTGGCAGGAAACTGTGCAGTCCTACAAGCCAAACCTAGCCTGCTCTCAGCGCCCAAATGATTAATGAACTTACAGGACAAGGCTTTTTAAAGAAATGTTTTTCTACCCATCAAGCACTACCACTGCAAAAAAACATTATTGTAGGGAGTGGAGACAGACCCTAGGTAGTCTTGCTTTCTAAACAAGTGTCTAATGTAATGTTTTGGATATATGTATGAAGGAGTACATATACAGATGTTTGTATATACAGTATGTGTGTATGTATGTGTATGTATACAATCAATTGCATATACACACACATACACTTATATTACACACATGAAAATAAATAAAATGTCACAGATTCCTCACAAATATGCCTGCAATTTTAGTGTTATAGCTAAATTCCAGTCAGTTCTTATGAATTTCATTAACTCACTATTTACCATAGGGGCCTCTTATAAGAAACACAGCAAAAAAAAAAAAAAAGAAAGCAGGTCAACATACAAAATGCAGGTTTCCATTGTATATCAGATTTAAAAGATAACAACAGTAACATTGATATTTTATTGATTTAACAATCTAATTACGATTTCTTTTGATCGGGCTATACTATTTGATCACCTGATAAAAAAAACAGTATGTCAGCAAAAACACTCGGGTTCCGTGAAACCTGTGTTATTTTGCCTGCTGCTTTTTGGAGATTTTGTTTTGCCTCCCTGAGGGTTATCTAAATAGCCCGTATAAGATGGCACGTGCCGTGACTTATCTGCGTTTTGGATAGTCTCCGGCAAGCCTTTTACCACTGATCATCGGCCAATGGTAAAATTGCTTAAAATGTTTTTTTAAAAACACACTACATCCTAGTGAAGTACTAGGAATATGCAGAATTTGATCATCTAGACCACAGGTTCTCAAACTCAGTCCTCAGGACCACACACAGTGCATGTTTTGCAGGTCTCCTCACAGAATCACAAGTGAAATAATTAGCTCCACCTGTGCATCTTTTAAAATGTGTCAATCAGTAATAATTGCACCTGTGCACCTGCCGGGTGTCCTGGAAACCATTAACTGTGTGGGGTCCTGAGGACCGAGTTTGAGAACTCTTGATTATGATTGGTGTAATATCGTTAGAAATAGGAAAGCAATCTTGTGTTATGTGGAACTATTACACTAATGGATCCAGACTGACCTTATTCCACTTTGATTGATCATTAGACTGACATATGTATATCAGATAGAGTGGTTTGAATGCTCACTGGACTTAGTCAAGAGCACAAAACTTTACCCAGAACTCTATACATCATCTACCTTTAGTGGATTGTTCTATATCACATACTGTTGTGCTATGCATGCCTGTACCTATTGCATTGTCTTTATGTGCTGTCCACTCACCCCTCTGGCATGCCAGTGCTGCCCACCCCTCCAGTCCGGCCTGCCAGTGCTGCCTGCCCACCCCTCTGGCTAGCCGGCGCTACCCACGCCTCCGACCTGCCAGGCGCAGCGCTGCCCATCCCTCCGGCCTGCCAGCGCTGCCCACCCCCGGCCAGCCAGCCAGCCCCCCCCCCCTCTGCCTGCCACCTGCCCTCCCCCTCTGCCTGCCACCTGCCCTACCCCCCTTCCAGCGCTGCCCCCCCCCCCCCCCCGGCCTGCCAGTGCTGCCCACCCCCTGCCACCTGTGTTATCTGGCACTGTGGGGGCATTTGTGTTAACTTGCACTGTGGGGGCATTTGTGTTATCTTGCACTGTGGGGGAATTTGTGTTATCTTGCACTGTGGGGGCATTTTTGTTATCTTGCACTGTGGGGGCATTTGTGTTATCTGGTACTGTGGGGGGCATTTGTGTTATCTGGTACTGTGGGGGGCATTTGTGTTATCTGGCACTGTGGGGGGATTTTGTTATCTGGTACTGTGGGGGCATTTGTTATCTTGCAGTGTGGGGGCATTTGTGTTATCTGGCACTGTGGGGGCATTTGTGTTATCTGGCACTGTGGTGGCATTTGTGTTATCAGGTAAAGCGATCCATCAATAATGACATACATGAATATAATAAATGTAACAATAGGCACTTTTATACATGTCTGTATTAAACACCGCGCCCACTTTTGAATAGACAACGCCTACTTTTGAATAGGCCACATCTGTGCGGGGAAGGGCGTAATGGCGGCGGAGGGGGGAGATCCCGAAAGCCGCTGGGGGAGCATCACATGGTTTCCCTGCTCCCCCAGCGGCACTACGCTAATAGCGAAGTAAGCAGCAAGTGTCATGGCGTCCGCGATGCAGGGATCTGAGTCCCCGAGGTGGCGGGGACAGCTGGATGGTAAGTATAATGACACATACACACACACACACATACACACATACACACACACAACACCCACTAACAGGATCATATGCCCACTATCCACGTCATACCCCCAGTGTCCACGTGGGCGTGGAGTTAATTGTAGAAAGTGTGGCGAGCGCAGCGAGCACGAAGCGTGGCAAGCGCAGCGAGCCCCGCAAGGGGACGCATATCTGCATCCCCTCACAGGGCTCGCCACGCTTCGGGCTCGGTGGCGAGCTGCGCTCGCCACACTTTCTACAATTAACTCCACTCTCACGTGGACACTGGGGATATGACGTGGATAGTTGGCATATGATCCTTTATGTATTAGCAGGGCTCCAGTTACGTCATTTGCGTAACTTACGTAATGTACGTAAATTGCGTTGTTTACGTAGCCAGCATAGTGGTGTATTGGTATTCTCAATACACCACTACGCAAACTTAGTAAAGGGCACCCAACTAACATATAAGTACCCTACCTGCTCTTTGTCAGGGGTTTCATGTTGCCATGTTTGGCACCCATGCAATGTTCCATGTAATTTTATGAAGGCTGTGTGCGGCAAAAGACTTTGGCTGTGCAATTTTGGAAGGAAATTTCAATTTTTGTGCGTCACTTATATATAACTGGAAAATGACGTTCAGCATTTGTGTTAACTTTACTTCAAAATGATATTAAACATTTGAACATTCAAAACACAGCACACAATGTAGTTAATGGGTGAAACACACATTAATTGAGTCCACAACTGCAAAAACGGACCACTGCTGCTTTGTGCGCTCTGTTATAATGTCTGTGCGCACACTCGTCAAGTTGTGTGCGCGCGCACAGCTTAGAAGGAACACTGCACCCATGGTCACTTGGAAGTAGCTGCAGTATCTCGCTCTTCCCCACGAGTCAGTGGTCCTGGCACTTTCAAGTAGAGCTGTCCCCTTATCCTGTTACTACAGCCTCTAGTAAATCCTCTAGTATAATCCTCACAAAATGCCTGCCAGCCCAGAGGTACAGAGGTGCTACTGGTTCTCTAGCATCCTCCATAACTATCTCTGCTGATGCAGCAGCCATTTAGGGAGGGACACTATTCCATGAGGGCAGCCAGCATGCATGGAATATTGACATGGAGACACAGGCTAAAAGTGTTTTCAGTGCAATGGTACAGCTCTAGAAACAGCCTTGCATGTATAATATACTGTCGTAAGGTATCACTTCATGCCAGGCAACACAATCAGTAATTTTCATGAGCCATGCCACTGCAAATAAAACTACATTCCACATATAAACTTGTGAGCATGATGTGAAGCCAATGGTGATCTGCAAAAGAAGGCAGAACCAAGGGTGACCCCCTCAATAAGGGTGTGGGACCAGCCAAAGTCTGCAAAAGGGGGTGGAGACTTGGGAGCTCACAATATAAAACACAGTAAAATAGCAGTGGCTGGAGTTCTAAGACAAGACCCAGAAAAAGAGAAAAAGGAGGAGTCAACAGGTGAAATGCTGAAGAAAGAGGCAGAGAGGGACTGAGCAGCAGCTAGCCACAATTGCTCAGCCACAGAGAACTTCACAGAAACAGCAGCTCCAATGATCTAGCAGCAGAGTGTAGAGGCAGACCCAATTAGTGGTACTTGTGGTTCCACCCGCAGTAACAGGCAAGCATCCCAGTGGAAAGGGAAGCTCCAGTCATCACACGTGTAAAAACCACTACCTGACAGCTCCACTGATTTGGTGATAGAAACCCATGCACTAGCTAACCTTACTTTATGTAGTAGTCATTGCTCCTAATATCTATAACATTGCTGCAACAATACCATTTAAATAATGTATGGGTACTTGTTTCCTAGCACGGCCACAACGATTTAGATCGTTGTGGTCGTAAGATAAAAAATCGGATCGATCGCGTCGCATGCGATGCGACCGATCCGACCGACCGATTTTTCACCCGATTTTTTTTTTTTTTCACCTGATTATTTTCAATTGCCCCCCCAAATGTTACTAAGTGGGCTAGACCCCACGATAGACGTCAACCCGAAGCGTGGCGAGCGCAGCAAGCCCGCGAGGGGCGGCGGTGCGCGTCCTCCGACCTTTTCATTCCCCTACTATCCACTAGGGCGTGGAGTGAGAATAGAATAGTGTGGCGAGCGCAGCGAGCCACCGAGCCCGAAGCGTGGCGAGCGCGGCGAGCGCAGCGAGCCCCGCGAGGGGACGCGTATAACTTCACAGGTATACGCGTCCCCTCGCGGGGCTCGCTGCGCTCGCCACGCTTCGGGCTCGGTGGCTCGCTGCGCTCGCCACACTATTCTATTCTCACTCCACGCCCTAGTGGATAGTAGGGGAATGAAAAGGTCGGAGGACGCGCACCGCCGCCCCTCGCGGGCTCGCTGCGCTCGCCACGCTTCGGGTTGACGTCTATCGTGGGGTCATGGCGGGCACATAAAAAATGTGAAATGGGTCATATTGGCCCATTTCACCTTTTTTATCATTTTTCCCTATGTGAGATGGACTTAATCAAGTCCATCTCATCTTGTGCCATTATAATGGCACAAGACCGACGCGATCCTCCCGATTTCAATGTTAAAAGATTTTTTAACATTGAAGTCTATGGAAAAATCGGGTCAATCGGTCGGTCGCATCGCGGCCGATTTTAATTGGTCGCGACCGACCGATTGACCCGATTTCTGTCAATCAAAGTGAAAAAATTGTAAAAAATCGGCCACATCGTGAGGATCGTGTCCCTTAATTAAGAGCCACGATCACTCACGATTGTGGCCGTTCTAGGAAACAAGTACCAATGTATGCCTACATCCAAATAAAGGCCCCAACTGTGCATACAACAATCCCTAAAACAATAAAGGGTTAAAATGGGTCATCTAGCGTGATGGAAGGTTCATTTATTTAAAGAGAACTTTCATTAAACCAAACCATATTGAGAGTGTACAAGAATCTAAGTGACTATATTATGCTATGTTCACATAGATAGTGTGATCTGCTAAGCAGGTATTATTGCTGACTGCTAAGTAGATATTGAGAACTGTTAAGAAAATATTATTGTGGACTGCTATGAATATATGATTGTGAAATACTAAGAAGCCATTAGTGATTCTTGCATTTTATGTGATTCAAAAAATGTTTGCATTATGTTCCTTTAAGTGAAGTGACCCATTTCAGCCTTTATTGGGGAGAGGGTGTCTCTAGAAATGTATTCAATAATCCTTTTGCATACATTCTGTTGCACATTTTGCATTTGGGAGAGGGAAGGTTATCCTTGCCTCTCTGCTGTGATGTAAGGGAGAGATAAAGCAACAGTGCTGCTAAGGACAGACTTCAGGATTGAGAGAGGATTCCTGCCTACACAACACAACCTGGTGATACCAGACCTGTTATAATCCTACAGCCTTTAAATATATTTATGTATAAAACACTGGCTAGATCATAATTACAATGTTATAAAGTGATTATAACTTTATTTAAAAAAAAACTATCACCAATGGTTAGTAAAGTTGATTAGCATGCGTTATAATTAGATGTTCACTCTAATAAAAAACCTAATAACCTACCATATAAAAACTGATACAATTAAATAATTTACACATGGTTTTGTGCCAGGCTGAATTGCCAATTTAGCATAAAAAGTATAATAAACTTAATACATACACAATTACATATTTAGCAATCAAAAACTCCACAGGTTCATATGTGTAACCGCATAGTTCTGTGAGAGACATGCAAAATACCTGATAAAAATGCCAGCGTCACACACATTTGTTATATGAATTCCAATAAAAAATGTTGCGTAAAAAAATATTATATTTCCTATAAAAGGTAAACATTACATGTCATTATGATGAATAAAAATGTTTGCTTGGTAATTTTCACACCAATTTCGACAAATTCACTTGCCACTCAAAGGGTTAAAAACTCATTTTAAAAAGTAGCATTTGGACTATGAACTAGTTTTTCTCTGGAAAGTAGATTTTCTTCCCTGCGTGGTAAAGTTTGCAATATTTTTTCAGCCTTGCAAATTATAAAGGACATTTTTTTAAAGTTTGTTTTAGCAATAGACATACCACTATGACTATATGTAAACACATATGCACATAAATTTTTTTAACATTCCCTTTATTATTATAAATGCATATGTGTAAGTATTACATTTTAGTAAAAATGCCATGATGAAAAGCACATTTCTAAGAAAACATTGTTTCATGTGCTAATTAGTAAACGTCTTTAAACTATACTCATTTGAAATAAAAAAAAAACAGCATGCCTTGGGAGTGACAGGCTTAATTTATCATGCGGCTCCCATAACTCAGCTCGAGCAGAATAACAGAGTAAGTTAGCACCACCCATTCCAGATGCAAGGAACACATCAACCCTGACTGTTAACTTGCTCACTCTCTTCTAGAAAGCCTGAAACTCATTTTAGATGGCAAGCTTTCTTTCCCTCAATCTTTTTGTTTGGCTATAATTAACATTTAAGCAATTTATGCAGTTTAAATTATTGTTGAGTAATGTTAAAAATAGAGAAACTGTGGCTAATAATATGGCATGTTAATAAAACTCATGTATACTATGGGGGGGGTATTCAATCTTGGATTCTGACTTTCGGAATGTTCCGACAGTTGGAATCCTGGCCCGTTTTCGCCCAGCTCGACAGATACTCGTCCGGGGGAATTGAATGTTCTGCCTGTTGAGTGTCAAAAAGTGGACTTGTCGTCGAAAACGGCCATGGATTGTCAAGAAACGGGCGTGAATTTGACAATTCATGTCCGTTTCTTACAAAACTTGTTTTATAGTTGCATCTGTTTTGTCGAAATCCGTCTTCAAGGCTGTCGGAAACGCCAGCATTGAATAAGCTGCAGCGCTATTTCTCCTGTCAGAAATAGCACCCGGGATCGAATATATGTATAAGTAGCTGTGATGTCATTGCTTCAGTGTTAATTAGGAAACATTTTGAGTAATTTACATTCCATTGTGTATTTTTATGGAGATTACAACGTGTACTGCTGTAACATGTATATAAGCTTTTAGCCATACCGTAATGCAGAACTAATCTGTGACTTATTTTTTCCAAAATATGTTTTATTTAATCTGTAAATTTTACAGAATGTAGTTGGCATCATGAAGGTCAGCATGCTGGCGGTCATAAGACCGGCATCGGAATCCTGACTGTCACAATTTCAACGGAAAGTATTAGGGAGAAGGTTAGGCACTAAGGTTAGGGCTAGGTTGTGAAAGTTAGGGATAGGCTGCAGAAAGGGAGAGCTAGGGGAAGGGCGAGGTTTAAAGTTCTTTCCAATATGTGCTGTTATTCTAACTTTCTGGATGCCGCTGTCAGTTTTCTGGACCATCAGCATCCTGACTGTTGTGATTCCCCCACCCAAACCAACGTTGCAGTATTTGAAGCAGGTGGCTAGAGACTGTGCCGTAGACCACACAGGTGAGGGCAGCTGCTGAGTGTGTGGGTACACTACAATATCCAAAGCTTTGTGTGTTTAGAGAAGGCGGGGAAACATTCTGCGCTGTGCCTTACCTTAGAAATGTAATATATCACACTTGTATCTGTATAATGTGGTAAGCCAATTAATATATTGTGTTAATGTGTGTATATTAGGAGGTGACTAACTGTATCAATAATAAATCTTTATGGTTATAAAAAGGATAATATAAAAAATGTATAAAATCAATTTTAAAAAAAGAAAGAAAAAAAGTGGCATAGGTGTAGAAATAAATGTGCTAATACCAGTATACCGGACAATTTCTTTATTTGGTACTCTTTACATAGAAGGGTGCCCACGATTTTGATCGTGGGCATCGTAAGGAAAAAAAATCACGTCGGTCGCATCGCATGCGACCAAAAAATCGCATGCGATGCGACCGACGCGATAACCGCGATTTCCCATAGGGAACAATGTTAAATGTCCCAATTGACCCTATTTTCCATAGGGAACAATGTTAAATGGCCCACAAAGGCCAAATAGGCACCCTGAAGTGTGAAATGGCCCCCACAATTGTTAACGCCACCCCACGATCAACGTCAACCCGAAGCGTGGCGAGCCCGCGAGGGGCGGCGGTACGCGTCCTCCGACCTTTTCATACCCCCACTATCCACGTAGGCGTGGAGTTGAGAATAGAAAGTGTGGCGAGCGCAGCGAGCCACCGAGCCCGAAGCGTGGCGAGCGCAGCGAGCCCCACGAGGGGACGCGGACACCTTCACAGGTATACGCGTCCCCTCGCGGGCTTCACAGGTGTCCGCGTCTGCTCGCCACGCTTCGGGCTCGGTGGCTCGCTGCGCTCGCCACACTTTCTATTCTCAACTCCACGCCGACGTGGATAGTGGGGATATGAAAAGGTCGGAGGATGCGTACCGCCGCCGTTCGCCACGCTTCGGGTTGACGTTGATCGTGGGGTGGCGTTAACAATTGGGGGGGCCCATTTCACACTTCAGGGTGGCTATTTGGCCTCTGTGGGCCTTTTAACATTGTTCCATATGGAAAATCGGGTCAATTGGGACATTTAACATTGTTCCCTATGGGAAATTGCGATAATCGCGTCGGTCGCATCGCATGCGATTTTTTGGTACATGCGATGCCCGTGATGGCCGCCCTTCTAGGTAAAGAATACCCTTTATTTTTGTATTTGTTTGTCTTGAGTCCCATACCCTCCATACCTGTGTGTGTGTGTCGGTATCAGCAACTATTTCTACACACCTATGCCACATGGAATTTTTTTTTTTTATTGTCTTGATTTGTATACATATTTTATATTAATCCCTTTTTTATAAAAATATATATTCATTATCGATACAACTGAGTGACCTCCTAATATACACACATTAAACAATATATTAATTGGTTTAGCACATTATGCAGATACAAGTGTAATCTATTACAATTTTAACTTGGCGTGCGTTACTCCACATAGTAGTTGCTAAGTAACCTTCCATTTTGATTATGCCACGAAATAACATTGAACCTTTCCTGTCAAAGACAAGAATTAAGTGCTGCACGCTTACAAGTGATTTGTAGAGTCAAAGAGATGCAATGCGATCTGTGCCCTAACCACGACCGCGAGGCAGCCATGGCCAGGGACCTTCTGGGTAGAACCCTCTGCTGGTGACTCTCGTGAGGAGTAGAACATAGGCTACAATGGGAAAATGCCATCTTTTGGTTCGCATTCCAGAGCTTGGTAAATGTAGCAGTATTGTATCCTCCATAGAAACCTATGGGTGCTGTGACTGCAGTTGAAAATTGAGGGGCCACAACAGATATTGGAGATAATTGCTGTGGGCACTCTTGGCCAGATGCACTAACCTTCAAAAGTTATAAAATGGAGAGTGATAAACAGCCAGCCAATCAGCACCTACCTGCCGTGCCATCACTCTCCATTTTATCACTTTTGAAGCTTAGTGCATCTGGCCCACAGTAATGCATTTAGGGGATATTAAATATTTGTGGGTATCCCCCAGAAAACAGGTATTTGGGGAAAATAAGCCACAAATAATTTTGAATAAATGGGCCAATTAGAAGCATGACAGTTGATGAATGTGAATGCGGCACTTCATACTATTCTTGGCACATAATTATTACACTGCTTGGTTTTCCCTATGCAAAATGTATCCTGAATAATACGTTGTTGCGTTGTTCATAAGCAGCATTAGCCTTTTCATTTGTTATAGTAATGGGAAAAGCACTGAATCGTTTGTTGGTAGAACAGCTCTAAAAATTATTAAGAAATAACAGCAACAGAAATGTGATTTTTAAAGAGCAGGCCATATACAGTAATGCACAGATGCAAAGACTGAGCAACTTGGATGCCATTGTGCATTTGTGCATATTGTCTGGTTAGAGAACCTATATAGGGTATACCTGGGGTAGCCAACTCCAGTCCTCGAGAGCTACCAACATTTAATGTTTTCCAGGTCTCCTCACAGAGGGGTTTATTCTGGTTCGGGCGGCTGTGCCATAAGCGTACGTTCCGGGTTTTTTTTTTTTATCTGCGCATGCGTACCTTCCGCAATGCGCAGGCGTGATGATTTCACAACGCTCACGGACGGTTCTTTCTGTGCGAAAAAACCTGTCCGCAAGAGTACAGTCATTGTGGGCGGCATAGGGGCGTGTTGAGGGGAGCGGCCAAAATAATGAGGGAAACTGGGCGTAAACATGGGCGTACACGGGGGTGTGCACAAAAAATGTACGGTGCTACTACCGCTCAATCTTCGAAAGCACCGTGCATTTTAGACACAAAACAGGCAGCCGCCACTTCCAGGCCACCCCTACAGATACCGCATGGGAGCGGACGCCTGGGTCTGCTAATTAACGCTGATTACTACTCAAACACATACACCTGAATGTAATAAGCAATGCTGCAGCCTATTAAGTGAAAACCATGATTTCACTACCTACAAGCCACACACAGCACTCAAACACATTGGAAGCATATCTTTCTACACTTCTCTACATGTAAAGGTTGGTTTCATTTTAGGTAACATTCATTCAAAGACCTGCTTAAATATGTCAAGATAGTTATTTTATAACCATCTACACCCATTCAGAAAGTGTTTTGGTATACTTTAAAAAGCAGGATACTCAATTCACAGAAGTCGACATGTGTCAACTTTTTCACTGTAGCACAAACATAACAGTTTTTTATATGGAAAAAGACACATAAACCACATCTAAGACCAACAAGGATAAGTTTTCCATTAAAAAAAGGAGAGACCCGTCCGTACAAGGAGGCGAACGCTCAGATAGCCATAAGATGTCGGTGTGAAAACGGACGGGAGCCGTCCGTATACGGTGGCGTACGCTCTGTTGTACGCCAGCTGTCGGTGTCTAGGAGTCGATCCGCCCGTGTACGGTGGCGTACGCTCAATTGTACGCCACTCCCCTTTGTCGGTGTTTGTGGCCGTCTGTATGCGGATGTTTTGTGGGTGGACTTTCGCTCACCGTCCGCGTACGGAAAACGTATGCTGATACGCAACGTACGTACGTTTGGCCGCCTGAACCAGAATAAGGTCCAGAATTACAAGTGAAGTAATTAGCTCCACCTGTGGATCTTTTAAAATGTGTTAGTGAGTAATGAGTGCACCTTTGCTGCAGCTAGGTTGTGAACTGTTGGTAGCTCTCGAGGACTGGAGTTGGCTACCACTGGTGTATACCATCCAAAATCTGTCCCTATATTACCAACCTGCAACTACCATCCAAAAACTGACATCCACTACTAACTCTAACATATTGCAGTACGATCAGTGATGGCAGCTTGTCCATTTAGTTGCAGCACTTACATTGATAAGTAGGCCTAGTGTTACAGGTCCCAGGTATAGAAATGAACACCCGCTGGTATAAACAAGAAGGAAGAGTAGACAGCTGAGAACTGTGGTAGGTAGCATACCTGACTTAGAGTTCCACCCTTTGTGCTAGAAAAGTATCAGGAGGAGCACCTGCTGGTCTTTGCTAAGTGAAACTTTGCACCCAACTGTTCTGACTTTCTGCTGGTTTGAACAACCTGTCTGCTCAATCCATCCAGTGATTTCTGTGTACTAAATCAGAAAGTGCTATTTGAATTCTGTCTCTGCTAAAGCCTCATCTACTGGATAATCTGTATAACAGACACTTAGAACTGCTTCTGCCTTTCCCTAGTCTGACTGCCGGATAACTTGGGTACCAGACATTTGAACTTCCTAACTGTACTTACGTCTGCCTTTCCCTTGCTTGACTGGGGGTAGATGTATTAAATGGTGTTATGGGGAGAAGTGGTATCAGAGCATTTTAAGTGTGCTGATACCACTTCCCCCATTTAAAGTTATGATGTGCTTGAAATGACAGGGGCACTATGCACCCTCATTATTGGCGTGGCTATCTTTAAGATAGCACTTCTGATGTGTAGGGCAATGTAGAAACGGTCAATGGTCAGTGGCATGGACGTATACAACACCTGCAGCTTTTGATTTTTAATAGATGCAGTAATCCTTGCCCCATCACCACAGTAGGGACAGTTTTGTGACTGGCTTCGGTGCCGGCTCCAGGCTGCATGGAAGATGCTAGAGAGATCTTACACATGCCTAGAGAGCAGGTTCGCGGGAGCGGTGGTGCAGAGACACAGCACATCAGCACTAGGCTGTGGGCTCTTGCAGGAATCACCCACTTTGGCAAGTGAGAGGTTTATTCATCTCGTCACTACTGCTTCCTAGTTTGCCTCACTAAAGAGGTGAAGCAGGAAGTGCTATACCCACACAATCATGGACATGGGTGCTATCTGGTTTGCTAAATGTGCATATTGGGTCATCAGACCACATGTATGTTAGTTACCGGAGAGGGATCCTTCGGTATTCTCTCTGTGGAAAAATGTGAAAATGTAGCCTAAAGAATTTAACAGCTATTTGGCAGCCATGCACTACAAAGATTTTTGAAGCTTGGTATATTTTACTATTCATTTTGTTATGTTACAGCTTTATTCCAAAAATGTTATAAATCCATTTTCACCCCCAAATTCTACAAACAATACCCCATAATGACAACAGGAAAAAAAGTTTGTTTTTTTTTAGAGATTTTTGCTACATGTGATTTCTTAGATTATTATTTTTAATAAATTAGCAAAAATCTCTAAAAAAAACAAACTTTTTTTGCTAATTTATTAAAAATAATAATCTAAGAAATCACATGTACGTAAGTATTCACAGACTTTCAACGAAAACCACTAAAATATTAGTGGTGGATTGGGCGCTAGTTATTAAATCTGAAGAAAAAATATATATATATTTTATACCATAAAAAGCCACACAGAGCAAACCAATATCACTCTTTGAAAAAGCCCTCTGATAGGGCGAAACGCGTTAGAGGTCTACCCAGCGAACAGCCTTTCCTTTGGAAAAATTGAGATCATTTGCCTGGACTCCGTCACACAAGATCTGCAAGTCTCCTGTGCATACTATTACCAGCACCATCCGATTGGGAGAAGCACGGATCAGGCTACACGTCATCACGTTCCCCAAGCCGCCAGGAGAACTCCGGTGAGAGTGAGGTGATACGGCAGCGCAGGTGAGAGCAGCGCTAGCCGTCCGGTCCAACTACATGGGTGAGTGAGACGCCAGCTTCCAACATCTACGCAGCGTCCTCCCCTACCAACCCGCTCACCGGAGGGACACACCATACCAGCGCGGATACCAACGCACACTGTGTGCAGGTGAGAGACCCACCACTGTGCAAAAGTAACTGTCACAGAGTTGTTTGCCCAAAAAATCTCACTACAGGCACACTGCTGTGCACATACCATATCCTTCGTGTCATTTGTTCTCAAAATTGATTATAAACATTACAAAAATTGTAATACACCTCTAATTAAAAGGACTATACCTGGAGGTAAAGGCTACTAGCGTCTTTATAAGAAAAGATCTATTCAATTTTTTCAAAAAGAATCAATCTCTTCCTAAATTCTAGATATATGGACTGAGTATATACCACTTTTTATCCCAAGGCATTATTAATTGTTTTCTGTATATTTGCATATTGATTGCATGATTATAAAAATGGTTATGTAATCATATTATTATATTATTTTGTAAAGCTGTAGGTGGCCGCCTATAAAATTGTATTGTTTTATATGATTTTTACAAGAAAATAAAATTTATATATATATAAAGATTGTTATCTAAAACTAACAAAAATTGTGTGTGTGAAGTGAATTCATCCATGGTGCACATTGGTCTTTTTTGGTATGCACAGACTTTGTCATAAGGCTCAAATTTGAGCTCAGACGCACCCTGTTTCCACTGATCATCCTTGAGATGTTCATTCAGCTTAATTGGAGTCCACCTGCGGGTCATTTAGTTGATTGGCCATGATTTGAAAAGGCAAACCCCTGTCTATATAAGGTCCCACACTTGATAGTGCATGTCAGAGCACAAACCAAGCATGAAGTCAAAGGAATTGTCTGTAGACCTCCGAGACAGGATTGTCTCGAGACAGAAATCTGGGGAAGGGTACAGAAAAATATCTGCTGCTTTAAAGGTCTCAATGAGCACAGTGGCCTCCATCATCCCTAACTTGAAGAAGTTCGGAACCACCAGGACTCTTCCTAGAGCTGGCCGCCGTCTAACTGAAGCAATAGGGGAAGAAGGGCCCTAGTGAGGGATGTGACCAAGAACCCGATGGTAAATCTGTTAGAGCTAGAGCATTCCTCTGTGGAGTGAGAAGAACCTTCCAGAAGGGCAACCAGCTCTGCAGCAATACCAATTTCTCTGGTCTGATGAGACAAACATTGAACTCTTTGGCGTGAATGCTAAGCGTCATGCTTGGAGGAAACCAGGCACCGCTCATCACCAGGCCAATAGCATCCCTACAGTAAAGCATGGTAGCAGCAAGATTGTAGCATTATGTTGTGGGGATGTTTTCCAGCAGCAGGAACTGGGAAACTAGTCAGGATAGATGGATAGATGGATGCAGCAATGTACATAGACATCCTGGATGAAACTCTGCTCTAGAGTGCTCTTGACCTTAGACTGGGGTGATGGTTCATCTTTTAGCAGGAAAATAACTCTAAGCACACAGCCAAGATATGAAATGAGTGGCTTCAGGACAACTCTGTCAATTGCCTTGACTGGCCCAGTCAGAATCCGATTAAACATCTCTGGAGAGATCTGAAAACGGCTGTGCGCCCATTCTTTCCATCCAACCTGATGAAGCTTGAGAGGTGCTGCAAAGAGGAATGGGTGAAACTGCCCAAAGATAGGTGTGCCAAGATTGTGGCATCATATTCAAAAAGACGTGAGGCTATAATTGCTGCCAAAGGTGCATCAACAAAGTATTGAGCAATGGCTGTGAATATTTATGCACAAGTGATTTCTTAGTTTATTTTTAATAAATTTGCAAAAATCTCCAAAAAAACTTTTATTATTATTATTATTATTATTATTATTATGTTTAGAATTTTGAGTGGAAAAATGTAACTTATTCCAATTTGGAATAAGGCTGTAACATAACAAAATGTGGAAAAAGTGACATTGAAAATTGAAATAGCATCTAGGTTGAACATGGACAAGGTTGACATAGATAAAAGATCAACACAAGTAAAAAGCAACATGTAAATGGTTGACGGATGAAAAGGTTGATATTAGTTTTTTGGTGGACTCCCAATTAGTGTACCACAGTAAGCAAGTTTCAGGCACAGTGCCTCACACTTTACTTTTCCCAATCAGAGAACACTTGGATGGTAAAGTATTAAAAAGTAAAAAACACCTCATGTCAAACTCTTCATGTGTTGACCATTGCCAAGTCGACCCTAAGCATATCGACCTACGGACAGTGACAGTATATTTAGCAACTGAAGTCAGAAAATAAGAGAAATGACAAGCAAGTAGCATGCAGGGGAAACATAAAAAAGTTTAGTACTTTAAGTAAAAAATAAATATTTATTGAAGTGCAAATGAAAGGAGAAAAGAGAACAAGATATGAAAGAGAAACTAGCTAGTAATCACGACTATAGAAAGGATTTGGATGCAACTAATGAAGTATAGAACAAGGAGGTCAAAGTTGAAAGATTTTATGCTTAAGAACAAATAGCAACACATTTGTAAGGCTAAATGACGGCTTAGTTGCTAAGGCATGGATTAGCCATGCCCAGCTCTTCATGCATAGCTACAGTTAGCACCAAGCGCTCCCCTCTGGAGAAGCTTACTGTCCATATATTTGCAAAAATATGAGGCTCATGAACAATAGAAACACTGAAAAGCTTGCAACAAGAGAGCTGTCCATGACAATGTGCAATTAGGAATGTTTGCTGCACCATAATTAGAAAATTTGTGCCAAACTGCAATAAAAAATACTCTAAAAGACACTAGCAATCAGCATGTTTAAGTCTCCGTAAGTCCAAAACCCATTGCCTTGGTGCACTTTCAACTTAATAAAACAAACCAAATGACCCAGCCTGAAGATGAAGCTCCTGGCCCCAGCCGCATCCTCGCAAAGAGGTTCCAGCCCAACTTCAAGGACAAACAAATTAATGCAAAGCTTGTTGTAGAAAATGGAGGAAACTTGTGGTTGGGCTATACACTGAATATGGGAGGACATCACCCAACAGGTCAGCATGGGGCCCCACCTTAGCACCACAGAGATGAAAAAGTTGGACAACCCTCTTTTTGGCTGCAAAGAAATAGCTATTCTGTAATATGAGTAGTACAATATGTACTATAAATCATAAGTTTACAATATAATTGTATCTTTGCAGATTTAAAAATGTTACAAAAGATTCCGAATACTATAATTTAAGGACTACTTCTTTTTAAAAACATGTTAGGTATTCCTACATGTGTAAAATGAGCCAATAATTGTTATGTTTGTATAAACTATATACTTTATTTACATATAATTGGCTTGGGTATAAAATCCTTTAATAACATTAAATATAATAAATAATGGTTAGCATTGCTGCCTCACAGCACGGAGGTCTTGGGTTCAATTCCCACAATGGCACTGACTGTGTGGAATTTTTATAATCTGACCATGCTTGCAAGAATTTCCTCCAGTTTCCTCCTATACTTCAAAAATATATTGGTAAGTAAATTCACTTATAGCAAAACAATATTCCTAGTGAGGTAGGGAATACAAATCAGGAACTGATGTTCATGGACAAATAGTCTCCATAAAGTACTGTGGAATATGTGTGTGCTACATAAAAAATGGATATGAATTCTCTTCCTAACTTAATTCAAGAAATACAGTAGATACCTAGAGGGAAATTTTCTAAGATGTGTATTCTACTTCACATGTGATGTTGCTATGGGCAACCAATCAGAAACTACTTATTTATTTAGCACCCTCTAGCAGATAGTAGACAGGATCTGATTGGTTGCCCATAGCAACATCACATGTGAAGTAGAATACACATCTTGATGTGATTCAACACCTCTCAGTAAGCAGCGGTCTTAATGCTGCCCCTCCATCCCACCAAATGCCTGCCTCCCCCCCCCCCCCGAATCCCCTTGGTACCATGTTAGGGGATGTGTTCGCTAACACAACCCCTCACATGCATTTGCTATCAGGAGAAATCATTCGATGGTTGCCAACCATCGAATGATTTCTCCTGCCTTGGCAAATAAAAGTAGGTCTGAACTGACTTTTATTTCCAAGCACTAGAATGAAGACGGGGCTGGCAACGGACGTCCTGTGATGTCAGCTGGCCACCCCACATTCCGATGGGAATGCCCAGTATTTTCATGGGGACTCTGATAAAATTCTGGGCATTTTCATGGAGGACCCTATTTTCGCCGTGGTCCCTCCCCTCCCAATGAACAGCCCGGCGAGTGTGTAACTCAAATACGTGCTTGAACCCCCAGCATTGGAACGGCCGAATTTGCCCTTTTCCGAATTGTGTTGAATCACCTCCCTAGTATAGATGTGGACAAATTTGTTGGTACCTTTCTAAGAAAATAGAAACCAGATTTTTACCTTAAATAACATTAAACTGACAAAAGTAATCCTCATCCGTTATATTTAATAGAAAATAGACTTTGTATTTGATTGTGTCAAAAATAATAATTTAAATGATAAAACAAATTAAAATGGCATGAACAAAAATGATGGGAGAGGTTAAGGATAGGCTTTACTTACCAGAATGCTGGTATATTAGATAAGTCTGCCGGCGTCGCTTTTCATGTGACCACCAACACCTGGAAGACACCACCAGGTAAGTGACCATTGGGTCTTTTAACATTCTTTTATGTCCACATGATGACTGCTGACAATGTTACACATGATTTCTGCACATGTCAATAGGTAGTTTTTCCCACTCTTAGTAAAACTGGCTTAGCTGTATCGGGTTTTATGGGTGGCTTCTCCAGAAAGCATGTTTCAGCTCTTTCCATAGATGTTTGATAGGACTCAGATCCGGGCTCATAGAAGGCCACTTTGGAACAGTCCAATATACTGGGCTTTTAGCTATGTGTTTTGGGTCAATATCCTGTTAGATGACCCATTGCCTGAGACCCGTGAGACAATGCTGTCTGCAGCTGAGCAATATATTTCATTCCAGAATGAATGCCGATACCATGAACCTGTCTACCAACCTTGAGGACATCTCTGTTGAGCAGGTCCCTAATATGTCTGGGGCACAGGGAAACCCCAAACCAGCCCGGCCCCCCAAAAAACCCAGGGCATCACATAAATGAAAGACTAGTGAAAGGTGACTGGGTGCCTGTGCCCCAAATGTGAACTCCAAAGTGTTAGGGACCTGAAGCACCTCTTTGATAACATAAAATTTGCCCTCTTATATCTGGCAAAACTCAGAGTAACTACTGATGGCAATACATACATATTTGTTGACCCTTTCCAGGCCAGAAACCATTTTTAAATATCTCAATCCACCCCAGACAATAACCCACCCCCAAATGGTTGAAGGTTTAGGTCAAAATAATGAGTATGGTTAGTGACACCACAATGTGTGGTCCTAATATTGATATATCTCTATTTACTTCTTGTAAATATGATGTTTAATTTACTGTTAAATCTACTTGCGATTTGGTTGTACTTTTTATTTTTGTTTTTTTCTCCTCTTCTATCCTACTCGTACCTTTGGCCATGCCTGTCCGGGTGTTGGCTCTCTACTGTTCTGAATCCTACCACATGCTCTGCTGGCTGGGACAGAGCAGTTGCGAAATGTATTTAATCTCATTCACACAGTATCCACTTTAAACGTGGTATAGGATGACAACGAAACAACCACCAGTTTTGAAGATTCCGCAGGTTACCTCCAATTTGTTTAGGTTTTTATCGTTTAATGTGGCTGGCTTGAATTCCACAATCAAGAGACGTAAAGTTCTTCCTTACTTAAAACGTTCTAATTCAGATATCATGTTCTTGCAGGAGACTCACTGGCTTAAAATCTCAGATTCAACATTAAAAAGTCCCTGGCTTGGGGAGTATGTGCCCACTTCTTATAATAAAAAAAAGTGGAGTGGCTATACTATTTAAGAAAACTCTAGATTATATGATTACTAACACAATAGCCGATCCAGAAGGCAGGTATCTATTATTAAATGTAACAATACATGGACAAACCTTACGTTGCTTCACTTATATGCACCCAACGCCCCAAACTCCACATTTTACCAATCTATATCTAATGTGCTAATGCAACATGCCACACCCAATCTAATTGTAGGGGGATACATGAACTCATTACAAGATGCTCATCTAGATCATTCTAAAGCCTCAGAGAACTCCAATTCCAGTCATAGAGAAGGCATATCTTTTTTAAGCTCCCAACATGCTCTACTTGATATATGGAGATTGCAGTAAGGAATATATTTACCACTCATGAGTCAATGACACTTTTACAAGGATCGATTACTTTCTTCTGAAAGAATCCTTCTTTACTCGTATATCTCACACATATAGATAACTTCCTGATCTCTGACCATGCCCCTATATTATGTGATATAGATTGACAAAATGCCCTTAAAACTTCAAAATTATGGCCATTCACGATGTATCTAACACAAAGCAAAGACTTTAAAAAATATCTTAAAATTCAATGGTAGCTGTATGTAGATGATAATGTACAACATTGGGATGATATAATCTTGTTTTGGGAAACATCAAAAGCAGTTATGCGTGGTCACATCATTTTGTATGTGGCCAGGCGTAACAAAGAAAAAAGGAACAATTACAATATTTGATAGACTGCGTAATTCACATCAACGTTACTTAACTAACACAACTGAAGACCATAAAATCACATATCTTCAAGAAAGGGCCTACTTGAAACCTTTCTATTGCGAGAAGCAAAATTAAGAACTGACTATATGAGAAATCAATATTATCGTTGGGGTGGCAAGTCGGTACGCTATTGGCCTTTATGGCTAAAAAGCAAATTAAAAAATGTTATATCACTAAATTATGTGACCAAAGATCCGGGTCGATTCTTGCTTCCCACTCCGATATTTTAAAACTACTACAATCATACTTCACGGATCTTTACAAATCTAGTGAACAAGAGGGTAGTGGTGCCACGCTCTGCTCCTATGGTTGATCTAGTGAACCCAATTCGAAAGATATCAAAGATTTTATTGGAAAATATAGGTTTACCTAGACCAGGCATGTCCAACGTTGGCCCTCCAGATGTTGTGAAACTACACATCCCAGCATGCTTTGCAATAGTTTTAGCATTCTCTAATAGCAAAACTGTGGCAAAGCATGCTGGGATGTGTAGTTTCACAACATCTGGGGGGCAAACGTTGGACATCCCTGGCCTAGACTAACAACAACACAAAGAGAAAGTTTAAATGAATCACGGAACAGGAAATTCTATTTACGGTACTTGTTTCCTAGCACGGCGCCCACAATTTTAATCTTATTACATCGTTTTGATCACATCGATCGCATCACATGATTGATGCAATCAAAACTATGATTTAATTGTACATGCACCCTGATGGGCGATTAGTATGTTATATGCACCCCCATTGTTAACGCCACCGCCACTATCACCGCCAACCGGCGGTATGCGTCCTCCGACCTTTTCATACCCCCACTATCCATGTCGGCGTGGATTTAAATTTATATAGTGTGGCGAGCACAGCGAGCCACCGCGCCCAAAGCGTGGCGAGCGCAGCGTGCCCCGCAAGGGGACGCGGATAACTTCACAAGTACAGTGCGGCTCTTAGGAGCCGAAAATCGAGTCCCATCGCATACCACTAATTAAGGTATGCGATGGGCGCCGTGCTAGGACACAAGTACCCTATTTACAATTGAATCTCTACATTAACTAAGGCACCTGGTCCTGACGGATTAAATGCCAATTACTACAAAATGTTAAAGGCTGATATTATCCCAACACTTACCTCTTTATATCAAGAAATATTTGATTACAAGTTGCCTTACACATATTTTAATGAAGCCATAACACTTTTACTAAACCAGATAAAGATATTTATATGCTGGACTCATATAGGCCAATTGCACTATTGAATCAAGACTATAAGATTCCAGCTAAAATTCTATCTAACAGATTGAAGAGAATGATGCCAAACCTTTTAAACCCACATCAATTAGGTTTTACAACAGATTAATACTCAGTTTTGGGGATTCGTTCAGCTATAGCAGTAATAGCCTCCTCGTCAAACAACGCTGCCACATCCACAGTATTGTTGAGTTTAGCCGAGAAGGCCTTCGAAAAAAATCTATGGGAGTATCTCTTCAGAATCTTAGAATATAAAGGTTTTGGACTTTCCATTATAAACTTAATTAAACATTTATACCACAAACCTTCTACTAGGCTATTGGTTAATGGTCTTCTCGGCAAATCCTTAATAATGCAGCAGGGAACACGACAGGGCTGCCCATTGTCACCTTTGTTATTCAATCTAGCGTTAGACCCTTTACTACGCCACTTACAACGATGGATGATCCTATATTCTATATTCTTACAACTCGCTTTTTTGAGAAATGATCGTTTTCAACATGGCTCGGCAGCACAACCATTTTGGTCAAGGTGCTCCCAGGTATTACGCTCTGTTAGACAGCTTACAAACCAAGAAATGTACAGACAAAATCCCATTATTACTTCCTACCCCATGTAATCTAGCTTTTCTCCAAGCCCAACATTATACCAATAAGGTGATAACTTTTTTTTTTTTCCATCAATAAATTTTTATTGACACAGATTTGTATATGGGGTACAGAAATGAAAAGGGAAAACATTGGGGGGGGGGGGAAAGGGGGGGACTGCAATCGGGGGTGAGGACAATATAAGACAGTAACATTTTACATATTGAGTTTTATACACGACCATATCAGACACATTAGATCGCTACGCAGAGCGAGCTGTACACAAGCATATAAATACAGTTTCAATTATAGAGTTAGTCTAAGGTAGGAGAGCATCAATTAGACAGGGGTGTGGGGTGAGGGAGGGTCTGAGTCTGAATCTGGGGGTTCATTCAGGCTAAAGGTGGTTGTTTGTCCAGACGTGGCTGAGGGGAAGAGTCTAGTACCCTCCCTTTCAGTTGTGTAGGTGTGCCAGGGAGCCCATTTAGAGTGTGGCGAGGAGGAGTTGGGGGAGTGGGGTTGAAAACCAGTTTCCATGAGGAAATGGTGGTTTATTTTTAGTATAACCTGGAGAAAGGGGGGGGGAGAGGGCTGCTTCCAATGTTGAGCTAGGTTTGCTCTTGCCGCTATGAGGATGTGTCCGAGGACATATGTTTTCCCAATCGGGAGATCTTGTGGGTATACATGGAATAGAGCTAGGAGTGGGTCAGGGGAAAGGGTTAGTTGAATCACTTCAGAGATGAGATCAAATACCTCTCCCCAATATGCCCTGAGCTTGTGGCAAGACCAGAAGATATGGTAAATGGTACCTATATTTCCGCATTGACGCCAGCACATATTGGAGCACGTTGGCCAGAAGGTGTGGAGGCGATCTGGGGTTAGGTAGAGACGATTTATCAATTTGATGTGCATCTCCGAGTGATTGAGGCAGCGGGACATTGTGTAAGAGGATAGGAATATCTTACGCCATTGAGGTCCAGAAAGCTGGATGCCCAAGTCGGATTCCCATTTTTTATGAGCTGAAGTTTTAGTAAACTCTGCGGGGGTTATGAGTGTGTCGTACCAGAAGGAGATGTCCCCTTTGGAGAGTGTCTGGGAAGGTCGGGAAAGGATCGTCTGGTGGCGGGGGTCTATAGTGGGGCGTTTGGAAAAATGGGAGTTCCACCAGTGTGCCACTTGGAGATAGTGGAGGTACTCGTGGGGGGGGAGAGAGTATGTTTCTTGGAGGTAGGGAAAAGGGTAAGGTTAAGGTTAGGTATTAGTCTCGCCACGGTAGTGATGGGGAGGGTAGTGATAAGGGAGGTAGAGGCGCGTAGAACGGACAGTAATTGGTCCCATGCATATAAGGTAGCGGACGTTGTTGGGAGCAGGTTAGGTAGTGGGGGCCTGATGTGTTTTGGGATCTTAAGGAGGTCGCTAAGGGGGATATTGGGGGAGTGACATTGTTCAATGTCCACCCAGGCCCTATGGGTAGGACTTTCAAAATAATGTTTTGATGGGGCAAGTAGGCAAGCTACCTGGTATTGAGACAAGTCTGGGAGGTCAAGACCCCCATATGCTCTTGGGATTGTCATTTTGGAGCGGGCCATAGCGGGGGGTTTAGATGACCAGATGTATTTTGTCAGGATAGAGGTGGCCTGTTGAAGGGACTTTTTAGGGAAAACATAGGGGATAGTGCGGAACAGGTACATTAGTTTGGGTAGGAGCGACATTTTAAATGCCGCCATCCTACCCATCCATGAAATTTCGTACGCCGACCAAGATCTGGATAGTGATGCAAGGGAAGTTAGGAGGGGAGAGAGGTTAACATCAAATACAGACGCCATGTTAGGGGGGATGTGGATTCCTAAGTATTTTATAGAGTTAGCTTGCCAATTGTAGGTGTAAGTGGCTTTCAGTAGGGGAAGATGGACTGTGAGATTAATCGGTAGTGCATCAGTCTTGGATGTATTAAGCTTATAGTAGGATGCGGCGCTGTATGCAGCTAGCGTCTCGTGGACGTGTGGGAGCGAATGGATGGGGTCTGTCACGAAAAGTAACACGTCGTCCGCGAAAAGGCTTAGTTTATGCTTGTTGGGGCCTACCTTAAGACCTGGAATGTTAGGGTTTTTGCGAATGGCCGTAGCTAATGGTTCAATGGAGAGAACAAATATTAGGGGTGAAAGTGGGCAGCCCTGCCTTGTGCCATTGCTGATATTAAAGGGGGAGGAAAGAAAGCCATTGCTGAACACTCGGGCCGAGGGGGAGCTATATAATGACATGATTGATGATAGTATACGGTCCCTGAAGCCGAAGCGAGATAGGACTTCCCGCATATATTGCCAGTTAAGGCGGTCAAATGCCTTTTCGGCATCGAGTGAGACGAGAAGGAGATCTTGTTTAGCAGACAAGGAGTCTATTAAGTTAAAGACTCTCCGTGTATTGTCCGGGGCCTGGCGTCCCGGAACAAACCCCGTCTGGTCCGGGTGTATCAGCAAGGGTAAGTAGAGGTTGATTCGGGATGCCATTAGTTTGGCGAAGATCTTGATATCACTATTCAGCAGGGCTATAGGACGATAGTTTTGGCACAAGGCAGGGTTCTTGCCGGGTTTCGGGATGGTGACAATTCTGGCCTCTAACAGTTCAGGGGGGGCACGTCCCAGCGAGGAGAGTTCGTTGAACAGGTCAGTAAGGTAAGGGGAAAGCAGGTCACTGAAGGTTTTATAGAAATCTGTAATGAACCCATCCGGCCCGGGGGCTTTATTGCGCGGGAGTGACTTTATAACCGACTGGACCTCCAATCGGGACCAGGGGGCGTTTAAGAGGTCCAGTTGGTCCTGGGAGAGTGAGGGAAGCTGTAGGTTTTCGAGGAAGCTATGGATAGAGGAAGGGGTGGGCTGTGGCGTGGAGGGGTCCTTGGAAAGGTTGTATAAATTGGAATAATAATCTGCGAACTGGTTAGCTATATCTTTAGGGTTATATATTTTCTCATTGCTGGGGGATGTAATGTATTTTATACGATTTCTAGCGTGCTGGGCGCGCAGTTTCCGGGCTAGCATTCTGCCCGATCTGTTGCTAGCTAGGTAGAACCTGTGTCTTATTCTGTTTAATGCTGATTGGGTGCGGGCAAGGAGCATTTTCTGTAGTTGGCTCCGTACCGAAGCCAGCTCTGCCTTCAAGGAGTTAGAGGGGGCCTCTTTATTTCTTGTATCAAGTTCTACTAATTTAGTCTCTAGGGCTTTTTGGGTTGCGGTGGCATTTCGCTTCAGAGTTGCCCCAGCTTGAATAGCAGCCCCTCTTGTAACCGCTTTGAAAGCGCACCAGTGGTTAGTCACCGAGGTATCTGACGTTTTATTGTTGGACATGTATAGTTCCATTGTTTTTTGAATGGTACTTTTGGCTGCTGGGTTTGACAATAGGTGGGGAAACAGGCGCCAGGGCCTAGGGGGAATTCTGGAGGGTTGAAAGTTCCAATGCCACACAACTGGGGCGTGGTCAGACCACGTGATGGGGAGAATGTCAACTCCTACGGAGTGTTGGAGGGACCACTTATCACAGAGAATATAGTCAATTCTCGAGTAGGTGTTGTGGACTTGGGAGTGGAAGGTGTATTCCCAGCCTGTGGGGTAGGTTGTTCTCCAAGTGTCGTACAAGTCAAACTCTGAGAGGAGGTTACGAAGGGCTAATGATTGGTTGTCTGTGTGAGATTGGTGGCTGGAGGGGAGGTGGGATTTATCCAGTCGGGGGTCTAGTGCTAGGTTAAAGTCTCCCAGCAATATCAGGGAGCCTTTTGTGTTTTTTTGTATGAGGGTAAAGAGTTTACGGAGGAAGGCCACTTGGTTCGTGTTGGGGGCATAGATAGAGACTATCGTCGTGGGTCTGTCTTCTAAGAGGCCAGTTATGATCAGATACCTGCCGTTTTTATCAGCAGTCTGGGAGTGACAGGTGAAGGGGGTGCGTCTGTTAAACAGAATGGCAACACCATTACGTTTGAAGGGTCCGTTGGCGTAGAAAGCAGTCGGATAGTTGGAGTCCCTAAATGTGGGAGGTCGGGAAGAGGCGAAGTGGGTCTCCTGAAGGGCCACAATGTCCGCTTTCTGTTTATGGAGGTATGTCAATGCCATTCTGCGCTTATGTGGGGAATTCAGCCCTTTAACATTTAAGGATATCAACTTAGGCATGGCAGAGTGTTAAGTAATGCAGAAAAGTTGCAAGTACATCCATGGAGGGGGAGCGCAAAATGGAGGTAGGTAAGGGGAATGCAGTCCGGGGGGGAGGGGGTTGGGGGAAAGGAAATTGAGAAGGACAGTATGTTGATAGGAGGGGAGGTATAGGGATAGGAAAAAACAAAAGGGTCCAATAACTAGGACCCGCATGACTACTGCAGGGGAAAGGAAAGGCATTTTCGTGCAGTAGTATATGGAGAGGTTGGGGGTGGTGGCCTGGCGTCTCCGGGTAGAGGGCGGGGGGAGATTGGCCACCCCTCCAGTAACGACATTTTTAACTAAACAAAACATTTAATATAAGATATAAAATATAACAGTCCGCCTGAGAAACTCAGGGGGGGAAACAAGCTATAACATTGGTTAATTTCTATCAAGGTTGCGGGAGATAAGGAGAGAAAGGGTCCCCAGCCAGTGGGGAGCAATAAACTATAAGGAAAAACCGAAACCTTAAACAGGCTAACATTGTGCTGCTACAAACCGTGAGCAGCAAAGTCACGATGCTCATAGACCTGCACCATTGGTAGGTAATGAAAGCTGATACTTATCATTGAAGCCTCAACCCGCAGTGGGGAGGTGATGGAGGTCTGGTGGCATGGGAAGTCCATCATTAGGCAGAAATGGTTGTAGTCGGGAGAGGGACATCAGGTGTCGGCCCAATCCTGGCGAAGAGGTTGTGGGCGCTTCTGCCCCTGGGGGGCAGTGATGGAGATGTCCCATTCTAACAGAAGTTTCACCCCGGCATCTAGAGATGATATTGTATAGGTGGTGTCTTCATGTGTGATGATCAATTTTACCGGGAACCCCCACCTGTACCGGATCTCGTGGTTGCGTAGTGCCAGGGTAATAGGGGCAAACGACCTCCTGCTGGCCAGTGTTGCGGGGGAGAGGTCTTGGAACACTTGGAGACCTCCCAGTGTATCTGAGAGTTTTGCGTCACGGGCCGCCTTCAGTAGGCGCTCTTTCACTGTAAAGAAGTGGACCCGGAGCAGTGTGTCCTTGGGTAGGTCGGCTGAGATCGTTTTGGGTCTTGGTAGGCGGTGGATACGATCAATAAGGAGATCCTTAGGGTCGACGGAGGGGAGGAGCCGACGGAACAGTGCTGTGGCAAAGCCTTCAAGCTCAGCGTTGGTCACCGATTCTGGGATGCCTCTGATCTTATTATTGTTCCGTCTGGATCTGTCCTCCAGATCAGCTAGTTTGGTTTTGAACTGGTCCATCTCAAGTTGTTGGCGATCATAGGATGACACGAGAGCGTTGTGGGATGTGACCAATTCCTCCATTTTCTTCTCTAAATGATCTGTTCTATTGCCAATTGCCACTAGTTCTGTTTTAACCTCACGAATGGCCAGTTTGAGATCTCTGGCCAATTCAGCCTGGAATGCTGAGAAGACTTGGCAGAGTGACTTCACCGTCACCGGTTCGTCTGATTCAGCATCTATACCAGCTATTCCAGGGGGAGGGCTAAGCTCTGATTGGGCACCCGGGTGGGTGTACACTTGTTTCAGAGGGCTTGGTTGCAGTTGGGGGGTTTGGGGGGATTTTCTAGCAGGCATGTTGATCTTGGTGGGGGCGACCTCCTTGGGCCTCTTTGGGGGCATGACGGTAGCAGGCACTTTTTAGATATGCGGAGAGAGAATAGAGATCAGGCACTGTGGGGGTTCATGTAGCAGTTGCGTTTTCACATAGGGGTAGGCAGACTGCAGTCGTCACGGAGTGGTAGCCATGTAGTGACGGCGGTCACATTAAGCTCCGGTGGATGGCTTTGGCAGGGGGGAGATTGAGGTGAAGGAGTGAGGGCAAGATGTGCTATGTGGAGCCCAGGCAGCCGTTGTCCCCAAGGGGGAGAGAGTTACCACAGTACTCGGTGGGGCTAATTCACGGGGTCCAGGCACCCCAGTTCTGGGAAAGAGGGTGGCTGGCTGTTGCTCTACAATTTTATTGGAAGCTCCCAGAACTGTGTTTTACAGTGTATTAGGCACAGTACTGCAGTGATGCAGTGATGTGCCCTGTTTGTATGGCAGCAGACTCCTGTGTAACTACACAGGTAGTCCTGACAGGCAGTAGCAGCACTGCAGTTTCTAGTGAGGGTGGCACAGTAAGTGGTGTGAGGGTCTTATATGCCCAGAGGACTGGAGGGTAGGGGTAGGTTTGGGAGTACCCTCAGCTATTTAATCTATCCTCTGCTTATGAGGTGTAGCAGTTACACTGCTGAACAGTCCTGAGCAGTAAAATCAAAGATGGCCGCCGCAGCTGCACTGAGCTCCAGCAGCAGTGCCTACAGGGCTTCTCACCTCCTTGTAAGCGGGGAGCAGGCTTCCAGATGTGGGTTGTCCGGCTGCTGGGGAACCCCCTGAGGTATGGCAGGCTGTGGGTGGTCGAATCTGCGCCGTCCCGGGTCCCGTTTTGCCGCAAATTCGCCGTGGAGCCTGATCCTGGGCAGGCCTCCAAAATCTAGGTCCCGGCTTCTCCGGGCAGGTAGGCCGCAACCCGCAGAGACCTAGTAAAAGGTCTCCCGGCTCCGCAGCTCTCTTCACCCGTTTCCCCAGTGCCTGTGGGGCTTAAGCAGCAGGGTGTGAGGGAGATTCAGGTGTGAGGGAGGCACTGAATACTATTTTTACAGCTAGACTGGCAGGAGCTGTTGAGGAAAGCTGCTGTCCCTAACTCCGTGCAGGCCACGCCCCCAGGTGATAACTTTTTTAAGTGACGCTGATTGAGACAACCAACTTGATAAAGCTCTTATAAATGTAGGTTACTCTAGAAGAGCCATAACTTACTTTTATCAAATACTGAGAGAGCCTTATTATACTGGTCAATTCCAAAGAGGTATCAACAAGTGGCGGACACACTTCCCCAACCTAGACGAAAGGGCTATTTAAAAAAACACTATTGTATTATTCTAAAACCATATCAGCTACGTCTTACAAAGACATGTTTCTTAGGGATGCAGTTACGATCCCGGTAGTCGGTATCCCGGCGGACAAAATACCGACCGCCGAAATACATACACTTTCTCCCTCTAAGGGTGTCCACGACACCCATAGAGGGAGAATAAATTAGTGTGCCGAGCATAGCGAGGCACCGGGCCCAATGCGTGGCGAGTGCAGCGAGCCCGCAAGGGGGGGGGGATCCACGCCCCCCCCCCCCTTGTCGGGATTCCGACTGCCGGGATTTAGTACCAATCCCATTTTTACAAATATTTTATAGAGGATATTTATCTCTTTATCGTTGTAGTTTAACGGGTCTAACCAATTCTTTGACATGCCCTCAATTCTTAGGCAAATTTATACCACTGTTTAAGGCAGTGGTTCCCAAACTGTGTGCAGTGGCTCCCTGGGGTGCCTCAGGACACTTGCAGGGGGTGCCCTGGGTTGGTGGTCCAGGACCAACAAAAATTATTAATGGTGCATTATTTATTAGAAAAAACAGTGCTGGTGGCTGTCAATCATAAAATGTGTACAAACAGAAGCAAACCCTGCCATTTACCACATAACTGACATGAAAAATCGCATATAAACACAATCTAATAAAATAAATTTTGGCCTAGGGGTGCCGTGAAAAAATTCTGATACTCTAGGGGTGCCTTGATTTAAAAAAGATTGGGAAACCCTGGTTTAAGGGAATGTACAGCTATTCAACAAATCATAGAAACATAGAATTTGACAGCAGATGAGAACCACTTGGCCCATCTAGTCTGCCCCTTTTTTAAACATGTTACTTCAAACCATACTTGATCCTTATTTCTTTGTAAGGATATCAATATGCCTATCCCAAGCATGTTTAAATTGCTCTACTGTATTTGATTCTACCACCTCTGATGGGAGGCTATTCCACTTATCTACTACTCTTTCTGTAAAGTAATTCTTCCTCCAATTCCCCCAGAATCGACCTCCCTCTAGTGTTAGTGCATGTCCTCATGTTCTGTTGCTCCTCTTCCTGTAAAGAATGTCTCCCACCTGTACCTTGTTAAAACCCTTGATATATTTGAAAGTTTCTATCATTTCCCCCCTTTCCATTCTCTGCTCTAAAGTATACATATTAAGATCTTTTAGTCTTTCCTGGTACGTTTTGTGATGTAGGCCATGCACCATTTTAGTTGCCCTTCTTTGTACAGTCTCTAATGTATTTATATCCTTCTGGAGATATGGCCTCCAGAACTGAACACAGAACTCTAGATGAGGTCGTACCAATGACCTATACAGTGCCATTTTTACTTCTTTCTTTCTACTGCTGATACCTCTCCCTATGCAACCAAGCATTTGACTTGCCCTCTTTATTGCTTTGTTACATTGCCTACCTGCCTTTAAGTCCCCTGACATAGTGACACCTGGATGACTAAGACAATTTGCAGTAATTCATCTGGTAAATTACTTATTGTTAACACCAGAGTGGGCCACTAAATACATAAGTATGAGACCAGAATACTTTTGCAAGACCCACCAATTTCTTAATAATAAAATGAGGTGGACATCCTGGACACACATGCCCCCCCCCCATTTCATTTGATTAAGAATAACATGATGTACACATTGAAAGAAGATTACATGAATCTTTTATCTTCACAAAAAAGCAAACCAACACACCATGGTTTTAATAATGTCTCACATTTATTGAAGTTTGTTTATACAGAACTAGCATTTACAGAAACTAATTAATACATTGTATATCTGATAAAAATGTATCCCTTGGTGGTTCAAAACTGTACGGGACCTGTACGACTGAGGTGACCTCAACATTAGTGGCATGTTCATATCTTTGGCCAAATACAGTATATGCTAACAACCTTTCATATTATAACTGAAATATAATAAAAAGTAATATACATTATATGAGGAGTAATGATTGCATTGTTTATCTGCATCCCCGTCGTTCTTCGCGACACAGGTTGTCATTGTTCATTAGATCTCAAAAAAGTTTGTTCCTGAAGAGAGAACTAATGCTGACTTTTCTGGTATGAGGTGGTGGTGGTGGTGGTGGTGGGGGGGGGGGGGGGGGGGGGGGGGCACTTTTTGCATTGTGAATGAAAAAAACAAGCAGTGTTGCCATTCCTAATAATTTCATGCTAGCTTAGAGAGATTTAACTATCTTTGCTCCATTCTCCCACTGTATTGTCCCTTATTCACTGGTATCTGCCTGACAGCAGTAACCATACACATTTAATGAGAAGAAAATTATATGGGAAAGCAATTGTAACTAATCAACTGAACATTCAGTGTATATTGCCATGTTTTCCATTAAATACATCAAGCTTTGTGATAGGCATGTGTTTTTTTTTCTTTTTAAACCACTTGACTGACAATTGTATTGGATACAACCGCATTACCTGACCAGATCATATATACTATATGCTGGTGTGGGTTGGGATCATTTGGTCTACAGCATGATGGTCAACAGTTATTAGGTCGACATGGGTCTAGGTCAAAAGGTCATTAGTTCTACAGGTTGTTAATTTGACAGGTCGACAGGCAAAAGGTCGACATGGGGTTTTTCACAGGTTTTTTTACCTGAATGTCAACACAGTCGACATGGACACAGTTTGACGTGCACCGCTGTGCTCGCAATACGTTGGGCACTGTGGCTTTGCTATGCTCGGCACACTATTTTATTCTCCCGCCACGCCCTAGTGGATGGTAGGGCATGAAATACTGCCTGTCGGCACATGTCGGCTCAAATAACAGTGAAAAACCCCATGCCAACCTTTTGACTGTTGACCTAGACACTGTCGAACTAACAACCTGTCAAACTAATGACCTTTTGATCTAGAACCATGTCGACCTAATGACTGTCGACCATCATGCTGTAGACCAAATTACCGCATCCCGCTGGTGTTGACCCACTGTTCCTCCCTGTCTTTAATGGAGGAAATCCAGTACAGAATGGACTTATTTTTGCTGTTTCTGCAGACCTTGGGAGTCATGTTGTGGTCTGAAATCACTCTAGAAATCATGCCCCAGAATTCTATGCAAGCGGCATGTGCAGAAACTATGACTGCTAAACTTTATAAAATGCAATAGTTTTCTAAGTAAATACATGGTTATAGTTATTTCATTCCATGCTTTGCATAGTTTTGTCTGCTGCCTAGCACGCAATGTTGCAGTTTCACATTTGTTGCTAGCACTAAACGTAAGTGGACATTTCAATCAGGTGAGAAAGTATTATATTTTTATTTGTTGTTTTATTGAATGTGTTTCAAAGATTACATCTTAACCCCTTCCTGACAGAGCCAGTTTTTGCCTTCCTGACAGAGCCCTTTTTTTCAAATCTGACATGTATCACTTAAGTGGGGATAACTTTTTTTTGCTTTTACTTATCCCAGTGATTTTGAGATTGTTTTTTCGTGACACATTGTACTTCAAGTTAGTGGTAAATTTGGGTCGATACAGTCTGTGTTTTTTTGTGAAAAATACCAAAATGTCGTAAAAAAATGGAAAATTTAGCAATTTGCAAAATGTTAAATTTTCTGCTTGTGAGACAAATAATCATACCACTCAAAATAGTTAATAACTAACATAGACCATATGTCTACTTTATGTTTCCATCATTATTTCAACTTCCTTTTCATTTTTTTGGACACTAGGAGGCTTACAATATGAATAGCAAATTCTCAATTTTTCAAGAAAATTTCAAACACTGATTTTTTTAGGGACCAGTTCAGTTCTGATGTGACTTTGAGGGACTTGTATGTGAGACACCCCCATAAATGATGCCATTTCAAAAACTGCACCCCTCACAGTATTCAAAACAGCATTTTGGAAGTTTGTTAACCCTTTAGGTGTTTCACAGGAATTAAAACAAAGTGTAGGTGAAATTTCAAAATTTTTTTTTTTTTGCAGATTTGCAATTTTAATACATTTTTCTTAGGAACACAGTACATTTTACTAGAGAAATGTGACTAAAAATTGATTCCCCCAATTCTTTTGTTTTCATAAATATCCTATATGTGGCCCTAGTGTGCACGTTGACCAAACCACAGGCTTCATAATAGAAGGAGCACCTACTTGATTTTGGAGCCTCCTTTTTATGAGATTATTTTTTAGGCACCATGTAGGTTTCTAGGCACCATAAGATGCTAAAAGTTAGGAACCCCCCTACAAGTGACCCCATTTTGCAAACTACACCCCTCAGGGAATTCATCTAGGGGTATAGTGTACATTTCAAACCCCCAGGGGTTTCACCAATTGTGGTACAACTGGGCAGTGAAAATGAAAAATTAAATTTTTTACACAAAAATGCAGTTCTGGCTTAAAATTTTTCATTTTCAGAAGGTATGAAGGAGAAAAAGCACCCCAAAATCTGTGCCCCAATTTCTCCCGAGTACGGCAATGCCTCACATGTGACCAAAAAATACCATTTGGGTGCATGGCAGGACTCAGAAGGGAAGGAGTGATTTTTGGATTTTGCAGCTCAGATTCTGGCGGAATGTTGGTGGGTGCTATGTCGCATTAGCAAGACCCCCCAAGCACCAATACAGTGGAACCCCCCCACAAGTGACCCCATTTTGCAAACTACACCCCTCAGGGAATTCATCTAGGGGTATAGTGTACATTTCAAACCCCCAGGGGTTTCACCAATTTTGATACAACTGGGCAGTGAAAATGAAAAATTACATTTTTTTACACAAAAATGCAGTTCTGGCTCAAAATTTTTCATTTTCAGAAGGTATGAAGGAGAAAAAGCACCCCAAAATCTGTGCCCCAATTTCTCCCGAGTACGGCAATGCCTCACATGTGACCAAAAAATACCATTTGGGTGCATGGCAGGACTCAGAAGGGAAGGAGTGATTTTTGGATTTTGCAGCTCAGATTCTGGTGGAATGTTGGTGGGTGCTATGTCGCATTAGCAAGACCCCCCAAGCACCAATACAGTGGAACCCCCCCACAAGTGACCCCATTTTGCAAACTACACCCCTCAGGGAATTCATCTAGGGGTATAGTGTACATTTCAAACCCCCAGGGGTTTCACCAATTTTGATACAACTGGGCTGTGCAAATGAAAAATTACATTTTTTACACAAAAATGCAGTTCTGGCTCAAAATTTTTCATTTTCAGAAGGTATGAAGGAGAAAAAGCACCCCAAAATATGTGCCCCAATTTCTCCCGAGTACGGCAATGCCTCACATGTGACCAAAAAATACCATTTGGGTGCATGGCAGGACTCAGAAGGGAAGGAGTGATTTTTGGATTTTGCAGCTCAGATTCTGGTGGAATGTTGGTGGGTGCTATGTCGCATTAGCAAGACCCCCCAAGCACCAATACAGTGGAACCCCCCCACAAGTGACCCCATTTTGCAAACTACACCCCTCAGGGAATTCATCTAGGGGTATAGTGTACATTTCAAACCCCCAGGGGTTTCACCAATTTTGATACAACTGGGCTGTGCAAATGAAAAATTACATTTTTTACACAAAAATGCAGTTCTGGCTCAAAATTTTTCATTTTCACAAGGAATGAAGGAGACAAAGCACCCCAAAATCTGTGCCCCAATTTCTCCCCAGTACGGCAATGCCTCATATGTGACCAAAAAATACCATTTGGGTGCATGGCAGGACTCAGAAGGGAAGGAGTGATTTTTGGATTTTGCAGCTCAGATTCTGGTGGAATGTTGGTGGGTGCTATGTCGCATTAGCAAGACCCCCCAAGCACCAATACAGTGGAACCCCCCCACAAGTGACCCCATTTTGCAAACTACACCCCTCAGGGAATTCATCTAGGGGTATAGTGTACATTTCAAACCCCCAGGGGTTTCACCAATTTTGATACAACTGGGCTGTGCAAATGAAAAATTACATTTTTTACACAAAAATGCAGTTCTGGCTCAAAATTTTTCATTTTCAGAAGGTATGAAGGAGAAAAAGCACCCCAAAATCTGTGCCCCAATTTCTCCCGAGTACGGCAATGCCTCACATGTGACCAAAAAATACCATTTGGGTGCATGGCAGGACTCAGAAGGGAAGGAGTGATTTTTGGATTTTGCAGCTCAGATTCTGGTGGAATGTTGGTGGGTGCTATGTCGCATTAGCAAGACCCCCCAAGCACCAATACAGTGGAACCCCCCCACAAGTGACCCCATTTTGCAAACTACACCCCTCAGGGAATTCATCTAGGGGTATAGTGTACATTTCAAACCCCCAGGGGTTTCACCAATTTTGATACAACTGGGCAGTGAAAATGAAAAATTACATTTTTTTACACAAAAATGCAGTTCTGGCTCAAAATTTTTCATTTTCAGAAGGTATGAAGGAGAAAAAGCACCCCAAAATCTGTGCCCCAATTTCTCCCGAGTACGGCAATGCCTCACATGTGACCAAAAAATACCAGTTGGGTGCATGGCAGGACTCAGAAGGGAAGGAGTGATTTTTGGATTTTGCGGCTCAGATTCTGGTGGAATGAATGGTGGGTGCTATGTGGCATTAGCAAGACCCCCGAAGCACGGTGAAATTATGAACCTAATAATCCATAGATGTGTGGTATATTTTAAAACACTCCTTTATACATAGGCCGGGTTTGTCGGGGCAAGTGTCACACTGGAAAATAGTTTGCTTTCTTATTCCCTTTTTATAGCAAACTTTGCACCTTTTTTGTGTCCTGCCCTTTTTTCCAGTGGAGGGGATTTCATCAGGAAAATGCTGCCCTGGTACAATACGGAGGCCAGTACTAGAAGTACTGGGGCCCTCTGCCTGCTGGTTCCCAAATATTAGGCCCTTTATGACTTCCTCTTGAAAGTGCATAAATGTCCCCCTCTGACCGGTAGAACGGAATAGCACGTAAGCGTTATACAGTGCCATCTGGATGATATACACGGCCAGCTTCTTGTACCAGATTTTTGTTTTCCGCAGGGCACTGTACGGCTTCAGTACCTGATCTGAAAGATCCACTCCGCCCATGTACCTATTGTAATCCAGGATACAATTAGGTTTTGAGGTGTGGGTACTGGTACCTCGTACAGGGACGGAGGTGGTACTGTCTCCGTGAATTGTTGTCAGTATAAGGACATCCCTCTTGTCCTTATATTTGACCAACAACATATTTTCGGTGCATATTCCCCTGCTTTCACCCCTTCTCATTACTTGGGCAATGTGCGTTTTTGGGAGGCCTCTTTGGTTCTTGCGCACAGTACCGCAAGCTGCTGTACCTCTTGAACCAAGGGCCTTAAACAGGGAGATGCTAGTGTAAAAGTTATCCACATAGAGGTGATAACCTTTATCCAGGAAGGGGTGCACTAAATCCCAGACAATTTTTCCACTAACACCTACGAGGGAGGGGGGGCATTCTGGCGGTTCAATTCTTGAATCCTTCCCTTCATATACCCTAAACCTGTGAGTGTACCCTGAGGTGCTTTCACACAGCTTATACATTTTTATGCCATACCTTGCCCTCTTACTGGGAAGGTACTGGCGGACTTTAACCCTTCCTTTAAAATGTATAAGGGACTCGTCTATGCAAATGAATTTATCTGGGATGTACATCTCTTCAAATTTGGCACTGAAATGATCAATGACCGGCCTGACTTTGAATAGCCGGTCAAAGGTGGGATCATCTCTGGGTGGGCACTGTGCATTATCGTTGTAATGCAAAAATTTAAGGATCGTCTCAAATCGAGCCCGGGTCATGGCCATACGGTAAAATGGGGTGCTGTACAGAACATCTGTACTCCAATATTGCCTAATTTCTGGCTTTTTTACTATGCCCATATGAAACACCAGACCCCAAAACGTCATCATCTCTACTGCATCTACAGGGGTCCACCTAGCAAATGATGACGTGGGGTTTTGAGCAATAAACTGCTGGGCATATAAATTAGTTTGGTCCACCATTAAATTTATAAAATCATCAGAGAAAAATAATTTGAAAAAGTCAATTTCTCTGAGACCTGTGGAATCAAATTGGATTCCTGGCATGGCCAAAAACTCAGGAACCTGGGGCTCAAAATTGTCTGGTGGTGGGGTCCATACGAGATCAATTATTGGGGGGGGGTCTCAGCTGCTCTACGGGGGCGTCTTTGAGGGGGTCCCTCATCACCAGAGGAGGAAGAGGAGCTTAAGACGAATCCTTCAAATTCCCCGCTTGCCTCACTGGCTATGTCAGAGTCAGAGGCAAGCATGGCATATGCCTCCTCCGCTGAATACATTCTTCTGGATGACTGGGATGACATTTGGGATGACATTTGGGATGACATTTGGGATGCCATTTTTATTTTTGTGTTACTGGTAGTGAAATGTTTCAACACGTGTATAGTGTAGGGGGGGGGTACAAACTTTATTTCAACCCGGGGGGTATGTAGTGTGTAGTGTGTATGTAGTGCAGAAAAAAAAAATACTTTATACAGGAATTTGATCCCAATAAAAAAAAAAAAATTGAAGGGGTTAAAAAAAAAAAAAAATTGAAGGGGTAAAAAAAAAAAAAAAAAAAAAGGGCCTGCGCCAAAAATTGAGCACAGATGTTGGTCAGTAACGTCCGTCACTGAACAGCGCTCAAAGGCAACAGGAATTTGATCAAAAAAAAAAAAAAAAAAAAAAAAAAAAAAAAAGGAAGATCAACCCTGTGCCGAAAAAGCTGATCAGTGATGTACGTCACTGATCAGCGCACAGTGGCCACAGGACACCCACAAAATCACAGTGTGTGTAAAAAAAAAATTAAAAAAAGACCCCACAGCACCCTCAAAAAAAAAAAAAGGTGATCAGTGATGCGACACTGATTACCAGTGAGGGGCAGCAGGTGCACAACCTTTGGTGCAACTGACAGTGCAACTGGCAGCAACTGACAGGTATATATGAAAAAAAAAAAAATCTGCACCCCCAAAAAGTTGCTGATCACCTCAGATATAGTGATCAGCACAAAAGGCGGGGGCAGCAGACACAAAATATAGCACTCTCTATCACTCTCTGTCACTATCTCTCTCTATCTCTCTATCTCTCACTATCTATCACTCTATGACACTGCAGCAGCAGCACTGACAGTTATATATATGAAAAATAACCCCTGCACCCCCAAAAAGTTGCTGGGGGTGCACAAAAGGGGGGCAGCAGACACAAAATATAGCAGTCTCTATCACTCTCTGTCACTATCTCTCTCTATCTCTCTATCTCTCACTATCTATCACTATGACACTGCAGCAGCAGCACTGACAGGTATATCTATCTAAAAAAAAAACCTGCGCCCCCAAAAAGTTGCTGATCAGTTAATTTATACTGATCAGCACAAAAGGGGGGGCAGCAGTCAGTTATATAAAAAAATATATAGCACAATCTGTCACTATCTCTCTATCTCTCTCTCTATCTCTCTATCTATCTCTCTATCTATCTCTCTATCTATCTCTCTATCTATCTCTCTATCTATCTCTCTATCTATCTCTCTATCTATCTCTCTATCTATCTCTCTATCTATCTCTCTATCTATCTCTCTATCTATCTCTCTATCTATCTCTCTATCTATCTCTCTATCACACTGCAGCAGCACAAAATATAGCACTCTCTGTCACTAGCCCTCTCTATCTCTCTCTATCTCTCTCTATCTAAAACTCGATGACACTGCAGCAGCACAACACAGCACAGCACAACACTGGAAGTCACAACAAGTAGCAAGATCCCAAGCAGTGATCAGGTAAGTATTTTGCAAGGTTCTGGTCAGTATATCGCGGCAGCTAGGCACGGTGACCGCACTGCACGCAATTCCAGACCGGAATGGCGTCTGCAGTGCAGTCACCGTTAGTTTAAACCCCCCTCCATGGCTGTGATTGGTTCGTCGGTCCGACGAACCAATCACGGCCTTTGGGGGCGGGCGGGGTGAGGTGGGGTGACACCAGTGTCACCCTTACACCCCGCGGTGATTGGTGCTGTACTTTACAGCACCAATCACCTCCGATCCCTGTGTCACCGGCGAACGTTATTCGCCGGTGACACAGAAAACGCTGTGAATGGCTGTTCACACTGAACAGCCAATCACAGCGATCGCCGACGGGGGGGCGGCATCGCAGCCCCCCCTGGGCATGCAGGGACATGTCTGCTGTCAGGGACAGCAGACATGTTTAAACTGTCACCGCGTCTATAGACGCGGTGACAGTTTAAAGCCATGACGTACATTTACGCCATGTGTCGGGAAGTGCTTCCCGACCATGACGTAAATGTACGTCAAATGTCGGGAAGGGGTTAAAGATAAATAATGACAATAGTCTTTTGGCACTAAGCACCACTTTTAAAACAAACCACCAACAAAAACAAACATAATACATAAAATTAGGGGCAGGGGATACGGTCACTAGGTTGACAAGGGTAAGGTCGACATAATATTGGGTCTACATGCATCAAGGTTGACACACCTGAAGGTCAACACATGCATTAGGTTGACTTGGGCTAGGTCAACATGATGTTTTTCAAGTATTTTTGAGCTGACATGCACCGACAAGCGGTATTTCATGACCTACCATCAACTAGGGCGTGGTGAGAGAATAAAATAGTGTGCCGAGCGTAATGAGGCACCTGCCCGAAGCATGACGTGCACAGCAAGCCATGCGAGGGGAAGTGGTGCACTTTTTTTCAGTGTCCACAAAGTGAAAAAACCCATGTCGACTTTTTGACTGTCAACCTAACCCCAGGTCAACCTTCAGTAGTCAACCCAATGCATATTGACCTTAGTGCTGTCGACCCTAAAACCCATACCAAAAGGCATAACATTATCACAAATCTACAAATGGTGCAAATTGACTATGGATAAATATTAAACAATCTTTTTCATTTTACAAAATCTGAAAATCAATCTACTTTAGAAAATAAGCCCTGCTTATAAGATACTGCATAACTAGTCAGTGTAAAGTAGTCATCAACCATAAAGTATAATAGTCATGGGTCACTAACACATTAAAACAAGACTCTATATATAGATATAAATTAACATTCAAAGTTTACCAAATATTCAGCTTCCTCTGTAAGTGGATGATGGCACCCCCTACAGGACATTTATATATTACATCTTTCTCATGCGTGTCATACAATTTTATACTGCTATCCAATAATAATAACTTACAATAAAAACATTATGTATTTCCCTTTCTGTTACATTACTAGATGTATAACAAATTAACAGACTGCTAACACACTCTGGGCCTGATTCACAATTCATTTTAGTTTAGTAACAATTGTCAAAACTGCAACTCTCGGGCACTAGGCTGTGGGGGGAGGGGCCAGCCCCGCAATGTCAAGGCTGCCCCGCAATATCTGAATGCAATTCCGCTGACCTGTCAGGACACGCCTGCTTTGTCCAGACCAATCCCATAAAACAATCCATTGCTGTCCCCGTCGACTGAAATTGCAATCGGCTGTTATTACAGTTTCATGGCTCATGCGAATAGTGATTTCTGCGGGTAACTCTGAATATGGCTATTTTTTTCTGGCACCACAAAAACATTTTATTTATATTTGTACATCTTTTTCTTAAATATAAATAATGTGAAGCAATGGCATATATTAAAATAAGCAAATATAACATGAACAAACTTTGTTATATAAAACCAAAATCGAATTTACAAAAAGTTCAAATATAATGTTAAACAATGAATTTTGTTTAAAAAAAAACATGGTAAAAATGCATACTTGAAAATAAAGCATCTTTAGAATGTAATCTCTCAAGGGCAAGGTCTCTCTCTCATGTGCTTTTTCCCTCTCATTTATACCATCTTCAATGTAAACGCAGAAATTAATACTGCAATGGCCTTATCGCAATGTATAATATGTGCTCACTGTCAACTAGATTAGGGCTCCTGAATTTTTTTTTACTCTGGGACCCCGTCATACAATAAAAAATTAATACAAGACCCCAGCAAGTTCCCAAAGAAAGGCACATGTGTCATTAGTGGACTGCACATGCATGGCAGCCTTGTGGAGGCACAAAAATACGCAGTACTATTCAGACAGGACAAACCCTCCTTTGGAAGAGGAATCGTGAATGTCAACAAACATTCATGGTTTGTCCCATCCGAGAGGTATGTGTATGCTGGTTTGTTATTTTACATCCTGGGATGCCGACAACCGAGGATAAAGAGGACACCATCTAAGCCAGAGGCCTTGGTAAATATAATTACCGTTAACAGGTAAAGAGTGTATTTCTAATGGACAAGTGGACGGGTCAACGACGTAATCCATAGGTACATATAGGGTGACATGTAATAGTATGCAATATTTAAACTTTTGCGATTTTTTTTGTAAAAAAATGTCTGAAATCACACATTTTGATCAACTCACAAATTTGTGCATTACACTGTATATCACATTTTTTCCTGGTCAATGTGCACATGAATACCTGTCATTTGCATTCGCACTTCATATTGCATCCAGGACATTCAAAAGTATATAAATCGCCAATTTAATATAATGCGAATTTTAGTAAACATGACCAAAAATCACAAAACAAAATAGACCAAGTTTTGGCAGGCAAGTTTGACAGAACCATGCACAAACCAGTGAGATCTGTGCATGGTTCCGTTCCAAAAAATGTGTATAAGTACAAATTTAAAAAAAAAAAACAGCATGGGATCCCCCATCCTGAGCATAACCAGCCCCGGGCTCAAAGAACCAGTCCTGGTTTCAGACATTCAGGGGACAGAAAACATAGCGGATCCCCAGGTTTTCTAAAACCAGCACCAGGCTCAAGGGCTGGTCCTGATTCTCAAAATACGGGAGCCAAAATGAGTAGGGGTCCCCCGTATTTTGACAACCAGCACTGGGCCCAAACAGCCAAAAGGGTAATGCCACAGCCCGGGGGGAACTTTTAATTAGAGTTCCCCTGGGCAAAGCATTCAACCCTGTGGCTGGTCAGCAGGGGCAGAGACCCTGGAGGAGTGGGGATCCCCCAATAAAGGGTCCCCTATCCTCCAGTTACCCTCTGCAGCAGTTAATTGTATGTCCCATAATAGTGCCTCAGTTCATTTTCTGAACCATAGTAGAGCCTTGGTTATTATTAAGCCACATGGAAGTGTATTTTATGAGCCATAGTAGTCACATTATAAGACTGCCAGCATACAGTATGCCCAACTCACATTGCGGAGGGTATTCAATGCTTGATTTGGACAGTCGGCATCACCGCCAATCTGAAAAATATCCATTTGGTATTCAATTTTCAGTCAGATGCGTTCCGACAGTTGGAATGGGTATGGATCATTTGGTCTACAACAAGCTGGCAGACAAGCATTAGGTCGGCACCACATGGTCGACATGACTTAAGGTTGACATGGGTTAGGTCGACAGGGTCATTAGGTCAACAGGGGTAAGGTTGACATGGTCATTAGGTCAACATGGGTAAGGTCGACAGGGTCATTAGGTTGACATGGGTAAGGTTGACAGTGAAAAAGTAGACCTTACCCATTTCGGCTCAAAAAACAGTAAAAAACAAAAACCCATGTTGACCTATTGATTGTTGACCTTTCTCATGTCAACCTAATGACCCTGTCGACCTAACTGCATGTCGGCCTACTTGGTGGTGACCCAATGACCGTATCCTGTTGGAATACACGTGGATTTTCTAAACCCATGTGTATTTGGTTGAAAAAGGCTGCAAATCAACAAACCAGTGGCTGTTTCAACCATTTAGAAGGTCGAATCTGCCATGCTTCAATGCGGTCGGAAACAGCCACATTGAATAATACAACTGCACTTATGGTAGCTTCTGTATGCCCTTGATCAGAATCCTAATTAAAAAGCATTATGTAGGCCATTTACAAAACAAAATAAGACACTCCTGCTTATTTGGTGAATGTGTGAGCACTCAGGGACAGAGAAATCACAAAACACATGGGCATAAATTGCTGTTTGTTTTTGGCTTATAACCAGTGCTATTTTTCAGCAGGAACCAGCAGGAACTCAGTTCCTGAACCTCTAATTAAATATGACATCATCAGGAACTAAAAATGTACTTTCCATAAGGTAAGTTTTACTTTAAAGTGCCTTTGTTTCTAAATACAATATATACATTTATCTCTCCCTCCCTCTCTTTATTATATATATTATTTTTTATTTAATTGATCCACCCCGAGACCTGGAGTTCCAGGACCTATTTTTCCAGAAAAATAGTACTGCTTATAACCATATCTGCTACTGAACCTCTTCATGTACTATTAGGTACTTTGGCTGAAACAATAGAAGTGTTTTATGTTTAGATTTTTTATTTCATGATCAATTCATTTAGCAAATATAACTGAAACAGTGGTTTAAAAAGAAGCAGTTTGTACCCACTGTCATGGTTCATGTTTGTTAAATGTTGTCTATCAAGGTTTAGAAATTTCAGCAAAAGAAAAGGCAAGCTACATTATGTAAGCTGATACGAAGTCATTGCCATTTATTGGCACTCACTCACACATTTCTTTTATTTCAATACCCTTTTCCTCCTCGTTGGAGAAAGATAGTTCAAAACAGATGCACTCTTGAGATAATGCAGGCACAATTCAATGTCTTCATTTAGTGTGATGCCAAGTCTGCATGCCATCACAACCCATGGAAAAAGGCTTCATCTGGGATTAGAACATGACAATGGGCAGCATTCTGAAAGTAGCCTAGAAGATGAGCCATTCAATAAAGAAAAAAGGAATTTTTTAGATCAATAGCAATGTAAATTATTTAATGTGACTTCTATTTAAAGGAATGTCAAACTGAAATCCTGGATAGTTTGAAAGGATACAACATTAAAATTACCCTTAAAGTACCGAAAGTACTCCAAAACTGTTCATATGTCAACCACGAAAGTAAAGACTATTATTTTGTGTTCATTTAACATTATAGCCACTATAGATTGAAGTGTTACAGTATCTCACCTGTTACACAGATAAAGCTCCTCCCACATTACTGAGTATCCTTGTGTGATCTAGAATACTCCAAAAAGTAGTGGTTATCTGAGGAACTGTGAAATCACTGCCCTACACTTCTATATGAAGCAACCAATGCATGCAGTGCATTCCTATCAGTTAGTTCTTCTGTAATAGAAATCTTACCTTATAAATTGACAAGATGCTGCAGAAGATCTGGTCTATGAATTGTGCCGCAGAATGCCATTTTAGCTGATCTGTAGAGGGGAGGGGGGGTTGGGTTGGGGGGTAATCATCAGTCTCCCATGACACATGCTCTGCACTACACATGGGGGAGGGGGTATATCAATGGGGGTGAGGAAAATATAACTGATGGAGGTGGGGGATTGGAGTTGAAGTTAAATATTTAAATTATGCAGAAGGGAGACGGTGAAAAAAATAAACAAAGAACAGATTATTTGACAAACTATGAATTACAATTAAGTGATATCCTTAAAAGAAATGGATTTTGAATGTATTAATTAGAGATAATCATAACAATTGATATATACACAAGTAGAGAGTTTATTTATTTACAGTTTCTTATATAGCGCAGCAGATTCCGTTACGCTTTACAATTTTAGACAGTGATAAAACAAACTGGGTAACAACAGACAGACTTGGAGGGAGGAGGGCCCTGCTGCAAGCTTACAATCTATAGTTACAGTTCTCAAAGTTTAAAGAACTTCTCAACCTGTTCTTTATATAACACATAACCAGTCCATTTTGAAAACATGGAAGAGTTTGTCTTTTAACCTTTGTATTCAAGGAGACAGTTGTATCCATTGCTAAACTACAGTTGAGAGTATTCAAACTTAAGTGAAATCCTGGTGAAATTTTTGAGGTAATATTCCAAAACATAGCCCATTCCGGATATTTTTTTTACAAAATATTTAAATATTTTTAAAAAGATACTTTTTAAACGTTATTATTATTAATAATAATAATAAAAAAAAAAGGTGACAATTTCTGAGCGGTTTTATTGGGGAGAAAAAATGTCCCTTAAAGAAATAAAATGCAATGTACAAGATACAGCAAGACATTTTTACACTTATTTATAGAAGTACAAGTTGAGTATCCCTTATCCAAATAATTCCGAAAACCATAGTACTTTTATTTTTGCTAAAAACCTACTGGGTACATCTGTAACTGGCACTACTGGGGACATGTAACTGCCACTAAATATGTGCAAGGACGTGATTGCTTGCCATTTAAATTCAGTGTCTGGAATAGTACACAAACTTTGTTTCATTTTTTTTTTTTTTAAACCTTGTTTTCATGCAAAAATAAAAATATATTTGTGTGTATTGCATGTGTTTGATGTGCTCATAAATGCAAGATACCTCTTCTAAATATAAAAATATTCAGAAATACATAATAATCCATTATCCAAAATTCTTATGGTCCTGAGCATTTTGGATAAGGAATACTCAACCTGTAGTTGCTCTATAAAACAAGCAAGACATCCCTGTGTCTACATCTACTTGGAGAGATCAGTAAAAGAAAGCAGCGATGGGGCGCTTCAGCATTCTGTAAGAGTAAGGCCCACGCAGTGGATATTAAGTGTGTTCCAAAGACGTACTCGACATAAATCCAAATAAACACTATCCAGCAAGTCTATTTAATTAAAAAAGTGATAAAATGTATAAATAGAGCAAGGCCAGCCAAATGTTTTGGAAGCAAACGCACACCCCTTCTCAGTAGCTCAGTAAAGCAAGTCTGCAGTTCACAAAGGAATATTGATGTTGCCATCTGGTCTGGGAACTGCACACTGCATGGTTGGCAGGATGCCCAAGGAACTGAAGTTTTACACACAAAATACATTTTTTTTGCACAAGGGTTCCAAGGACCTATTTTACCTTGTTATTGGTCTTGGAAAATGAAAGCAGCTGAAAAATGCAAAAAAAGAGTAAAGTGAATAAACAAATAGCACATTATGGTACCACCGGCGCTAACCCCTGTGAAAGCTGTAACACTGTCCGATAAAGCCCACCATCGCCCGCCACAATGATCCAAACATTTTTTAGATTTACTGTGCTAACTTCTCAATTCCAAATATTATATAAGCTTTCTTCACAGATATCATTTGTAACATCCCATAAATGTTCAAAGACTACCAACATGAGAGAGACTGATGCTGAAAAAATGCTAGTAAAATGAGACCGACCTGATACATAAAGTACAGATGACGCTTCCTCTCATCAGAGAGATCAGACTCCATTTTTGGCTATCCCTTATGGGTCATATTTTAAAGCTTCACAGGAACATCTTGATTTCCAATAGAGATTTGCCATAAACAGGAACACTGTCCACACGTAACTTGGAGGCAGAGGTCTGTGACTTGTCCAAATACAGTAGTTGACAAGAAATACTGCTAATGCATTACTAGGGGTCTATTCAAAACACAGCTAGCTTTTCATAATGTTAACTTTTATAGACAAAATTATCTCATTTGAATTAAAAACATTAAGGTTGGCTGATAGCAGCCATTTGGGAAGTGGTAGTGGCGACTGGAGTTTTGAACGCATGCCATTTCCTGCAACAGATTTATAAATGTATGAAAGCTTTGATACTTTCACAAAGTTGGCATATTCACTAATAGAGGTTACACATGGTGAGATATGCACTATTGATCTATTCAATTTTGCTTACAGAAGCAAAATCAAATAGAAAAATCGAACGGGCATCTAATGGTTTTTCTACATTCGATGCAGATTCGATCCCAATGCGCGCTCCTGTGTAGTGTAAATCTAATAGAAAAATAGTCTTGGCAGGCAAGAATATATACTACACAAACCCAGATCTAATAGAGGTCTAAAAGAAAGTGAAATCTCACATTAAAAGCACCGTTGAGAAGTTATTTTATTATACCTATCAAAAGTTTTTGGTACTGTGTATTTTCTAATGAGATGATCTTAATTAGAATAAAAACATTGGATAACCTTCAGGAAAAATAATGAAAACAGTTTTTCACTCCCATTTTTTGTCCAATATTTCATGCTTCTTTAGATTTGGATTTGTAGACAGGCAGACTATGATATCTGCTTATAGCCTTTTTCATAAAGCTTTAAAAGAAAAATTGATATTTCCATTTATCAGCTACAATGAAAATGTCCATTATCTCAACAACAAAAAATGTTCATTTTTATTTGAAAAACACTATTAAACCACTTGAAAGAAGTATGGTCAAGGTTACATAATATAGTAACATAAGAAAATAAGCCTTACAACTAGAACTACAAAACAAGATTTTTATAAAAAAATGTTTTCTATTAAAAACACTAAAAAAGGATGTTATTCAGCTAAAAGCATTAAAAAAATTCCCCAAATTCCTCCTAAGGGGGATATTCAATCACCGGCCGGGCCCTATTCAATGCTGTCTTCCCCAACAGTATTGAGCAGGGTATCTCGGCAGAACGAGCCCGACATCACAAGATGTCGGGCTCGTTCTGCCGAGAACGGCCTGGAAGTGACGAGCTACCGGCTGCAGCTCGCCTCTTCCCAGCCGCAACTCGCGGCCATGCCCCTACTTGTCTCGCTGCAGGGGGGACATTGAATCCCGTTTGCATGTTCTCGGTCAAGCTGACCGAGAACAGGACTGGGTCACAGAGCTCGAGCAAGCTCGACTGCCGTGACCCCCGCATTGAATATCCCCCTAAATCTCTCTCATTATAACACTTGTGCAAATATATCCTGATTACCTCAGTCAGCTCATTGACAAAAACTATATCTGCAGCAATCAGAAATAGTTGCCTCATCTATGTGTGTTCTATATTACCTTCTAAAATGAAGCAATTTGAAATTCAAATTATTATTAAAATATATATTTATTCTACATTTACACCAAGTATAGTTTTTTAAATTGTAAATGCAATATTTCTATGGAGTCTATAAAATTCATTGAAGCCTGCAAATATTTCAGAACATGTGGACCTGAGAACGGGCAGACTAGTGGTAACAGATTGTTTTAATGAGTTTCCCTCCAATATCACTTCTGTATGTGTATGTTGGCTGAGTAATCATGGTAAGTATGCAAACACAGAAGTAACGTGAACTCCTCAGTGTGACAAAATGTAAAAATATAGAGGCAGAGTGACATGTGCGGAGTTTGATAACAGTTGGAACGGACACACTTTACTGACACCTGACACTCTACATACTGTCACGTACAAGGATGAATGAGAGAAGTTCTACACGTTCCTTACATACAGTAAAAACATAATAGGCATGTATGTCCACGTTTAATCTAGATAAGGTTCTCAAAGCAGTTGCCAAGATTGTATTTATAAGTGCTGTTCACTTTAATAAAGTTTTAGCAAAAACCAGTCAATTCGTTTTTGTTGAAACAACTGCATTTCTAGGTTTGTGCATATATTGACCATAAGCTAATTCGTTCATCTTTAGATCCAGCAGCCAGCAATCTGTCTTTAGGAATAATGTGATCTGAAAAGGACACACAGTGTACAGATGCAGAATGGTATTGTAGGACAGCTAATGGTTTCATTTTCTTCCACCCAAACACACGAACACGATAGTCCCAGCCACCTGTGGCCAAAATCTTCTTGTCATTTCGTATTGTTACATCAGCAATGCCTGGGTTGACTAGTTCCTGAACTTTGTAATTCTCCAGAAATAATAATAAAAAAAAAAAATACATTAGACTCAAAAACATCATCCCAATCGCAATGTTTATAACGGTAAAAGTTTTCTAATACTTCTATCCAATGCAGAAAAATAATAATAAAATATAATGATTCAACTTCTTATTCCAAACATACAGGTATTGACGGATACCCCAGTAAACTGGAAGACAGCTTATATTTACAAAACATTGACAGAGGGTTGTTATGTTTATTACTTACCTTATGTGCAACTACATTAAATAAGTGCAAACCGAAAGATTGACAGTGCTGAGCTTAGTCGTGTGTATTTAGTTTAATACATTATTTACACTGGCCCCCAAGATTAGCAGCACATCAACATCTATTTTTTTCTTTAGTTTTTTCTTCCCTGTGTTATTCTGTAATTATCATAGCATGCTCTGAGATTGGACCTGTGCAGAAAAGGGATGTATATGTACGCAGACTAGCAGATGCTGTAAGTACAGTATATCCTGATGCCTTGTCGGGTCATTGCTTGCTGGAACTGCAATTGGACTGAAGCCCAGGGTTATACTATTGGAGAGACTGCACAAAACCTTGCCTATTGGAATATAAGACTAGCAAACCACTGTGTTCATTTCTACATGATGTCATTAGCTCAGGTACCTGGAATGTAACGTTCCCACATCTGCTTTGAATTATTAATGGATGAGTGGGAAAGGAAAACTGAAATCATTCACTATCACTATCATTTATGTGGGAGGCACATATATTTATTTTATTAATGCTCACTAAAGCCCATTTAGGTAAAAACTGCCTGGATTTGATCAAGCAGAAGTAATAGTCTTGTAAATAAGTGGAAGTGTGTGAGTATACATGCATGTGTGAGTGTGTGTTATGTATGTATGTATGTATGTATGTATGTATGTATGTATGTATGTATGTATGTGTATATATATATGGACCATTAAATGACTTATTTTACCAAAGCCTGTGTGAGTGCCGCCTACTTGGAGTAATATATATATATATATATATATATATATATATATATATATATATATATATATATATATATATATATATATATATATATATATATATATATATATATTTAGCGTGAGAATAAGGGCGGCACTCTCCAGACTTCTTTGATGCAAATTAAAAAGCCTTTATTGGACAATAAAGGCTTTTTAATTTGCATAAAAGAAGTCTGGAGAGTGCCGCCCTTATTCTCACGCTATATATTGGACCTTGAATCCTGGGGAAGGCACCGCAGCACTACTACACTGTGGAAGTGAGTGCCGGACCAAACACTCTGATATATATATATATATATATGTGTGTGTGTAGGGAGTACCCCAAACCGCGCTCTTTGGGTAGTATTCAATGCTGCTCGCCACGGCAGAAACCCAGCGACCCTCGCTGTTTAACCCCCCTTGCCGGCCGCACACCCTATTCAACGAGACCTGCAGCTAATGCAGCGAACCCGCTATATTTAGCCGCGAGTCTCGCTGCTTCTGCAGCCGCATACGCCGATTCCCAATCGCTCAAAAAACGGAGCGAGGGGGAATTGGCTATGAGGGGGGTGAGTTGAATACTAACAGGGCGAGCGGTGACAGCGAGCAGGAAGCCCTGCTCGCTGTCACTGCTCGCCCACGGCATTGAATAGACCCCTATGAATGTGGGGAGCAGCACCTCTGAGGGATCCCCTGCTAGATGGACCCCAAAATTTTAGAAATGGCAAAGAATTAAGTTTCAGAGGGAGCTAATAATAAACCAATATATATTTAACAAAAATCAGCCCTGTGGGCAAAACATTATAGATTGTTTCAGAATTGAATACACATTGAAGGCTACAGTCATCGAATAAGTGTGCAAATTCCAACGTGTTTCGTCATATCCATGACTTCTTCAGGGGCAGAAGAACAGCAATTCGGTAGAGTAAGTAATTGATGTTAAAGATGTCATTCACGTAATACTTATGAATAAATCCAAATATAGATATATCCAAGTCGATAGGAAATGTCCGCCAATGTTGGCTCCTCAGAGAAACACCTTTTCTAAATGGAATATAAGAGGAAGGTGCTCAATGACCTTATTCAAAAACAGCCACCCAAATAATATTCCTGTGGAAAGGATGTGCACTACTGGGATCCAAAAGCTGGACCTTCTATTATATATCTCGACTGATGACTTGCCATAAAAGTGGGAACAGTTTGTATGGCATATTGGTCCATGTACAGATGTGGAAACGTGCCTGCTAACATTGGGCCTTATTTTGGTTCATTCTTTCTGACAAAATCCTTCTTAGATGGACAAAACCATGTACACTGCAGGTGGGGCAGATGTAACATGTGCAGAGAGAATTAGATTTGGGTGAGTAATTTTGTTTCTGTGCAGGGAAAATACTGACTGCTTTATTTTTACACTGCAATATAGATCTCACTTTGAAGTAAAACCCCACACAAATCTAATTCTCTCTGCACATGTTACATCTGCCCCACCTGCAATGCACATGGTTTTTCCCATCTAAGAAGGATTTTGTCAGAAAGAATGAACCAAAATAAGGCCCATTGTCCCTTCTGCGTTACCTTTGGATACCTACTTACTCATTCACATTTTTTTACTATCCCCATTCAGGTTGTCAGTTTAACATCAGACATATACTTTAATACAATATTCATTTTGGAGTATATTTAATCATTTGTACGTGCGGCCTCCACTATGTGGGGAAGACATCCTGCACATTTAAAGAGAGGGTGGCATTACATAGATCAGTAATTAAGACGGACCTCATTGGTTATTTGGTTTAGTTTTTGTTCTCACAGTGAAGAGTCTTACAATAAGCACATGTTTTATTTCCATTTATGCCTTCCTGATGATGAGGTATAACTGACATTGAAACATTGAAGGATGAAATAACTTGAAAATCTGTAGTGCCATACTGCTTTTTGCTGCATTTGCATTCTTCTACCTACGGAAACATTGGTGCTTCTATGTGAAAAATATTAATACTAGTTAAAAGCCTGTCAAAATAAAGGCTTCTGCAATGTACTTTCACTTTGAGCTGTGACAGTTTTTAGCCCACAAACTCTCTACCCCACCCCAGTCCCTATCTGCTCCTACCTCCAAAGCTCTTTTGGACCCCAGCAGTGCACATACGGTCTCTGTGGCTTTATATGTAATGGCAAACTTTGGACTGTCTTTTTGACCATTGCTTGGATTCATCTGTGCTAATTGTGTTATCACCATCGCCTGTTTTAAAAAAAAACGCATATCTGGTGTTTGTGAACTGTGGCAAACTCAGTTCAGGAGCAATTCCATTGGATCACTAGGAAATCTTTCTTTGTGACAGATCATGTATGAATTGTTCGTATAATATGCTGCTTCCATCACCCCTGAGGAAGTCATTTTGATAACGAAACGCGTATATATACTATTTGTAAAATCCGGCACTGCCCATCCTTCTGATCAGGAACTGCCCAGGTGCCCATCAATTGCGGAGTCACCTCCACACATATAAGGAATGCAGAAAAAGAGGTCACCCCGGGTCTTGTACCTAATAAAAGAGTTTACTGGCACCAGTAAACTCTTTTATTCAGTACAAGACCCGGAGTGACATCTTTTTCTGCATTCATTTTATATATATATATATATATATATATATATATATATATATATATATATATATATATATATAAATATTCGTGATCTCCCGGCACTCCTGCTCCCCCGTGGGGCTCACTTGCTCCGGTGCCACTCGTAAGGCACAATGCTGTAGCCAATAGACAATCCAAATATAATAGATGGCACTCGGAGGCTTGTAGTAAGGTGAAATAGGAAAAAGTGCTTTAATCCAGCGTTAGCGACGTTTCGGGGACTATGTCCCCTTCATCAGGATACGGGTATCCTGATGAAGGGGACATAGTCCCCGAAACGTCGCTAACGCTGGATTAAAGCACTTTTTCCTATTTCACCTTACTACAAGCCTCCGAGTGCCATCTATTATATTTGGATTGTATATATATATATATATATATATCAATTGAGAGAACACTGGCGATGACTAGAATTATACTTCATGCAGTATAAATCTAGTCAGGCGATAGCGACGCACGGGGCCGGGAATCGCTGTTGCCAGGGGTACATAGATCCCTCAGAAATGGGTCTGTAATCGCCTCGTTTCTATGCCCCATTACACTTTGCAAGACAGTTCAAATTAAAAAATAAAAGCAGACATAATTCTCACGATATACGGAACCCATCATCCAAGAACTTTGAGATGAGATTACTAGGTGATTAAGTAGCTACGGGTCACTTACTACATTTTTTTTTTAAACTTCAGAACAGCTAATGCAAAAGCTAGATGGAAAAGCTCAAAGGAATGTTGTTTCTTACCTTGAGGTTCTGCTGTTCATCGAGGATCCAGGCATTGAGAATTTTCTCTGCAGACCCAGAGACCCCTTTGCCGTTCATACAGTCAAAGTCAAGGCTTAGAACAGGTTCCTTGTGGCAGAAGAGCCTGCTCATCATTTTGTGTTCTAAGACATTCCACAGGGCCACTGATCCATCCTCATAGCCAACAATAAGCAATGGGCTAGATCCTGATTCAGGCTGTTAAGAGAAAAAACAAACACTGATTCTCAAAATGTATTCGGAAACAATAAATCAACTTTCTTACACATGAAAATTAAGTAGACAGATGCATTTATTTGGCTGATGAAAAGACAATTATGTTAAATTTATGACAAATAAGTGGGTGGAAAGGTCAGTAGTCAGGAATACATTTACAAATATAAATACATATGTATCAGAGAAGAAGAAAGGACAAAGTATACATACTTTCATAAACTTCTAAAAGATTAAAAAATCATTGAATAAATGTAAAAAAACTAAGAGAATTTGAAGATAATGAAGATATCAGCAACCTAGTGACTCTTAATGTAATAAATATAATACTAATAATACTAATAATAATAAAATACCAGTAAAAAAAGAATCCTTACAAAGACCTACATTTATATATGGTTAATGCAATAATCAATAGTGTTGTAGTATATACTCTGAAGTATAGAATTACACCAATATATAGCCACCAAGACTATTTATACATAATTGTTTCTGTATGAATGTTAAATGACAATTTTATTACAAATAAATGCTTTAATTTAAGGCTTAACATAGTCTGTTCATTACTGTAACCAATCAGATAATCTTTGATTAATGGTGTCAGAGGTCAAAGGGTATGACACTCTGACCAGACACCTCATTTATTTTAGCCTCTGAAATAACTCAGAGAAGATGGAACTTCAGTGGATTATGTGTCGCTTTTCAGAGAAAAGGATTCATCATCTCACCAGAGTGAATTATACTAACCAGTCAGACAGGAACTGGTCAAGCCAGGATAAATATCCCAGGGGAATGTCAGGTTTAAAGCCTTATCGCGTTATGTTGTAGTCAGCGTGCACTCTGAACGAATTTGTTCTCTTGAGGCATGAATGCTGTTGTCATTCTTTTAGCATTCTATAAATACTAAATAAATTAAAGCTGTCTAAGCATTCACGTGCCATTGTTTAAATGGCAACATTTCACTTAGAAAATGATAAAGGATGTAAAAAAAAAAAAAAAAGGTGCAGCTATTATAACTATACATAAATGGAGACTGCCAGAGCAAAATGTACCTGGTCTATATAAAATAAATGTTTAAAAAATATGTACCCACTCTTCTCCCTTTCCTCGCTGTGTAGAAATGAGGTTCATATATAAAAACGGATATTCAGAAACAGTCTAAGCTATATTGTTTAATATATTGTTTTAAACGTGTGCTCGTTTAGGAAACATTACGTACTAATTTATTATTATTATGGCTACTTATACAGTGCTAACATATTCCATTGCCCTTAACAATTGGGAACAAATAGTAATAAAATAAGACTGGGTAATAACTGACAGACACAGGGGTAAGATGGAAAAACAAACAAATGGTAGTTCTGCGCTCCACAGTTAGGAGCCAATTTCCACAAATATAAATTGCACTTTACAGTAAAGGTATCCTTTCCTTCTAAAAGTCTTTATTTTTATCCAGACAAGTTCATAGGTTTTTAAAAAATCCAGAGATAGTTCAGAAAGAGGAAAATACAGAATATACTCTAGGTATCACTTTATATGAATAAAAATGTATTTAAATTTCCACAACCCAAAGGAATGTATATTAATGGGTCCAAAACGGGTGATGTTCTTATTTTTTAACCTTCACTGCCACAATTTAGGAGTAGGTGCTCACTTCAGTACCTTAGATAGGAAAATTAAGTACATGCATATGCATAGGTATCTTCATGGTGCTTTTTCTTGTATAACCCAAAAGTTTAACCAGCACAGGGCTGCTTTCAGGGATTTTGGTTTGTCTGCCCGAAAACAGCAAAAAAATATCCCAGATAAGCCGTGGCAGGGTCAGATTTTTAGGGCGAATAGATCGATCGTTGGTAATAGGATAACGCCGTAAATATAGCAGTACATCAGAATTGTAGGCTCCTGTTTTTCTTTCATAAGAAAACTAATGGCCCCTCCAGCCACTGTCATGGGTTCTACGATCACTATCCAATTAGTCCACACACATTAACAGAATCCTAAAAACAGCACACTGTATTCAAAATCATTATGTACAACTTGCCGCCTCCGCCGCTTTCTCCACCCTACATTATTTGCATCCAGTCCCAGCACTGTAAAAAAAACTTCAATTATTCTGTCAACTACTTCTCATATTTACTATGTTGATTGGCTGAAGTTAACATATTAAGGGGGTATTCAATCCCAGTCTTTTTCCTTATTGTAGTCGATTTCTTGTATTATTACGTCAGAAAAGAGCTAACTTTGGTTATCGCGTATTCATTGCTTATTTATTGCGCTTGTCGATGTGCCATTGTCTGTTTTTGGTTTTCGTTTTACGTGACCGTCGATTATGTACTTTTACGAATTTTTGATAAGTATTTCTCTTAAGTAGTCGTTATTTAATGTTAAAGCTACTCAATGTTCAAGTATCTCAATAGTTTTTGCACCTTGCATTCCTTATATCGCCCATTTGAACCAGACAGTTTTATTCTGTCGTTACAATGATTTATATATATATACACACATCTATTTATTTATTATTATTTATTTGTTATATTATACATACAGTTTACAATCATGGGAGGGGAAAGCTGGTGTCGGGGGGCTGAGCTATGCTCCGTGTCCCGACAGCTTGGGGGAAAAAAAACATTGGTTTCTCTTTTGCAATCGATGTAGGGAGTCCATCTGTTTATCCCACATCAATGGTAAAGGTAATCAACATCATCCATAAAACATAAATCAATTCAAATAATCAAAGGTCGATCGCCATCATAAGTGCAAAGACAGCACCCCAAAACCCAAGGCAGGCACATGACATATATTACAGATGACTATACAGTAAACGCTCAACATCGGAACCAGCCCCAGTAAACAAGTGCCCCACCCTAAACAGTGCAAAGGCAGCTCCCCAAAACCCAAGGCAGGCACATGACATAGAATGCAGATCACCATACGTATAGAGTAAACACGCTACATTGGCACCCAGCCCCAGTAAACAAGTGCCCCAACAGAAACAGCATGAAGGATCCTCCCCAAAAACCCAAGGCAGGCACATGACATAGAATGCAGATCACCATACGTATAGAGTAAACACGCTACATTGGCACCCAGCCCCAGTAAACAAGTGCCCCAACAGAAACAGCATGAAGGATCCTCCCCAAAAACCCAAGGCAGGCACATGACATAGAATGCAGATCATCATAAGTATAGAGTAAACACGCTACATTGGCACCCAGCCCCAGTAAACAAGTCCCCCAACAGAAACAGCATGAAGGATCCTCCCCAAAAACCCAAGGCAGGCACATGACATAGAATGCAGATCACCATACGATTAGAGTAAACACGCTACATTGGCACCCAGCCCCAGTAAACTAGTGCCCCACCCAAAACAGCACAAAGGTAGCTCCCCAAAACCCAAGGCAGGCACATGACATCCATTTGCATTCCAAAAAAAACCAATGCAAAAATAAAAAAAACATCAAACAATAATAAAAAAAATATAGTAATAGCATAATTAACACATCTTCAACAGATAATCAACAAGAAGACAGCCACAAAAAATACACACATGTATAGAAAATATACCAGCATCTTACATGAGAAAGGTCACATGAAATAAATGGTGATTTGTCCAAACCTTCGTCCAAAGGGCAAACTTCCAGGGTAAACGGACTAAAATCCCAATAGAATAAAGTAAATGGCACCACAAAATAACTAATGCTGCATGACAGTGAAAAATCCCACGAGTACAGCCAAATGACAACGCCTCCAAATCCTGCCAAATGACACAGACCCACCCGGGGCTAGCGCTTTTATAGTTCTGGACATGGAGCGAAAGGCAAAATAACGACACCTACATCTCCCATCATTGGTCCAACATGGACATGAGACATTACGCGGCTATGACACTTTGAATAGGCGTGACAATGATCATGTGAGCATGACTACGACAGGCGCACAGAATGTAAAATTTAGAAAACATCAAGTCAATGTATGGAGAACGGGATTGAACACCGCCTGATGCGGCTTCCGGTTACGTCAATGGTGGGCGTCTGTTGCCCAGCACTGTTGCTGGGCAACAGACGCAACACAGACCCAGATGCCCACCAGTGACGTAACCGGAAGCTGCGTCAGACGCAGCCGGGCCGGACTGGAGTTCAGACTTCTTTCTCAGCACCCACACTAGTATATAAGGTAAGACACTTGCACTTGTTTTTAGTATTGTACACCTTGAATACGGGGTGTTTGTAAACCCGAAAGTCGTGTTCCACTTGAGTAAAATCATTTTTTCAAAGTCCGCCGGAGTGCCTCTGCTTGTCCTCTTAACACAGCCTATCCATTGTGGCTGGAAGGCACCCGAGGAAGCTGCAACACTCTTTCACGGAGTTGCCGGGCTGATACAGAACATATATATGTATGTGTATATATATATATATATATATATATATATAAATAAAACACACATATGTCTAGTGTCCATTTGTATATGCGAAAAACTGTCATATATTGGCAGCGAATGAAACTACATCTCTTTCTCTCTCACACATGCACAAACACAGAGGCAATCACAAGGTAGCAGACTAGCTAGAATTGTAATATTCTGACATCTTTTAACAGGCATAATTCATATATAACAGGTATAATTCTAAACTATTTCTCAAAACCTTCCATTTCCATTCTTGTTTATTATTTTCCATTATTTGGCATATTTTTTTCTTCATATTTCTTTTTAGTACATGTATTACACTTAATTTCCAAAATAATTGGGGTGGGAGGGTTTCAACAGCGTTGTTTGTGCTATTTGTCTATTTTAAGTCGCTTAGCAAAAAAAAAAAACTGTTCACAAATTATTTTAATCCATGCATTACTTATTGCCATCTGATTCTTTTCTACAACTGACAATTATGCTAAAAAAAAAACCTGGAGGCTATAAAGCTTTCAACAGCACATTTACAAAACATCATGTACTTTCCAGTTAGCAAATCAAAATCTGTGATTATTCACAGGCTTTCCTCATCTGAACAATTACGTAGTCTGTTAAACAATAAATCAAATACACAACACAAAAATAAAACAGATCAACATGAAGCTGAATTACTCAATAGTACGATAAAAGTGATAAATTATTGTTAATACTCCTACGTTTAATTAGATTAGATTAATTAAAAGCATAGTTTTAGGATTTAAAAAAAACTATTTTTTTCCTGCAGCCAATAGAAAACAACAAAATAAAATTTAGGGGCTTATGCATAGTAGAATGCAAGCTGGCTGTACTTGCTCCCACACTGTGTCCACAGAACTGAATACGTATATGTCCATATGCAGATTTGTTCATGCTTGCACCAGTCTTAACCTTGATGCAAAAGATCCATCTGAAAACACCTGTACGCACAACTCTGCAATTCCATCAACTGATGTCTGTCTAGTTATAACCCGCTACACCTCTTCAGCCGCAAGTGGAGATGCGACTGCAATGCAACCTTCAAATACTCAAGATACATAACCCAAATGGACAGTAAAACTCTGCATCAGCTCCTTAGTATTGAAAGTATAGAAAATAACATAAAATAAATCTTTTGTTTAAGTAATATCAGATAATTATCTAAATTCTTGACAACAATACTAAGGATCTAGTACAGGGTTTACCAACTCTGCCATTACAGTCCAGGAGACCTAACTAGTACCACATTAAATTTGTATTTCATCTTTTGGACTCAATTATGGACATCTTTATAACCTGAACAGTTATAGCAGAGTTTTTGAAATCTTAATTCCGTGTGATATTTTATATTTAATAGCTCATTTTGGCTACTAGAGGGCTAACCTGCCATAGCTTCATGCACATTGCCATCCCCAATCTCTCCACAGTGGGATCCATACAGCTCAGTATCTTTTTTGATGTCAGGTCCAAAACTTGAACCTGCAAATAAAAAAAAAAAGTGCACATTACTTTTTACACATGAAAATGACGTTTGTTTGTTTGAGAAGTAAAAATGAAAAGGCAAAGACCATCTCAGTGTGATATGGCACATATGGGGCCTTATTCTAGTTCACTCTTTCTGACAAAATCCTTCTTAGATGGACAAAACCATGTGCACTGCAGGGGGCAGATGTAAAATGTGCAGAGAGAATTAGATTTGGTGAGTTATTTTGTTTCTGTGCAGGGTAAATACTGGCTGCATTATTTTTACACTGCAATATAGATCTCACTTTGAAGTAAAACCCCACCCAAATCTAAATCTCTCTGCACAAGTAACATCTGCCCCACCTGCAGTGCACATGGTTTTGTCCATCTAAGAAGGAATTTGTCAGAAAGAGTGAATTAGAATAATGCCCATGGTGAGGATGGATCCAGGTGACTGAACAGAAATCTGTACATACATATAGTTCTCACATGGCCAGCAAATATACCCATGTCCAGAAAGCTTCTAGTTGATGTTTTTAGTACAGGTTGAGTATTCCTTATCCAAATAATTCCGAAAACCATACTCTCCAAAATATACTTTTTTTAAAAAAAATTCTAAAACTTACTGGCTACATCTGTACCTGGCACTACTGGGGAAATAACGTAACTGGCACTAAATACGTGCCAGATCATGATTGCTTGGCATTCAAATTCAGTGTCTGAGAGTACACAAACTTTGTTTCATGTTTTTAACCCCTTCCTGACAGAGCCAGTTTTTGCCTTCCTGACAGAGCCCTTTTTTTCAAATCTGACATGTATCACTTAAGTGGGGATAACTTTTTTTTGCTTTTACTTATCCCAGTGATTTTGAGATTGTTTTCTCGTGACACATTGTACTTCAAATTAGTGGTAAATTTGGGTCGATATAGTCTGTGTTTTTTTGTGAAAAATACCAAAATGTCGTAAAAAAATGGAAAATTTAGCAATTTTCAAAATGTTCAATTTTCTGCTTGTGAGACAAATAATCATACCACTCAAAATAGTTAATAACTAACATAGACCATATGTCTACTTTATGTTTTCATCATTATTTCAACTTCCTTTTAATTTTTTTGGACACTAGGAGGCTTACAATATGAATAGCAAATTCTCAAATTTTCAAGAAAATTTCAAACACTGATTTTTTTAGGGACCAGTTCAGTTCTGATGTGACTGAGGGACTTGTATGTGAGACACCCCCATAAATGATGCCATTTCAAAAACTACACCCCTCACAGTATTCAAAACAGCATTTTGGAAGTTTGTTAACCCTTTAGGTGTTTCACAGGAATTAAAACAAAGTGTAGGTGAAATTTCAAAATTTCATTTTTTTTGCAGATTTGCAATTTTAATACATTTTTCTAAGGAACACAGTACATTTTACTAGAGAAATGTGACTAAAAATTGATTCCCCCAATTCTTTTGTTTTCATAAATATCCTATATGTGGCCCTAGTGTGCACGTTGACCAAACCACAGGCTTCATAATAGAAGGAGCAACTACTTGATTTTGGAGCCTCCTTTTTATGAGATTATTTTTTAGGCACCATGTAGGTTTCTAGGCACCATAAGATGCTAAAAGTTAGGAACCCCCCCACAAGTGACCCCATTTTGCAAACTACACCCCTCAGGGAATACATCTAGGGGTATAATGTACATTTCAAACCCCCAGGGGTTTCACCAATTGTGGTACAACTGGGCAGTGAAAATGAAAAATTAAATTTTTTACACAAAAATGCAGTTCTGGCTCAAAATGTTTCATTTTCACAAGGAATGAAGGAGACAAAGCACCCCAAAATCTGTGCCCCAATTTCTCCCGAGTACGGCAATGCCTCACATGTGACCAAAAAATACCATTTGGGTGCATGGCAGGACTCAGAAGGGAAGGAGTGATTTTTGTATTTTGCAGCTCAGATTCTGGTGGAATTTTGGTGGGTGCTATGTCGCATTAGCAAGACCCCCAAAGCACCAATACAGTGGAAGCCCCCCACAAGTGACCCCATTTTGCAAACTACACCCTTTAGGGAATTCATCTAGGGGTATAGTGTACATTTCAAACCCCCAGGGGTTTCACCAATTTTGATACAACTGGGCTGTGAAAATGAAAAAATTTACAGCTCAGTTGTATCAAAATTGGTGAAACCCCTGGGGGTTTGAAATGTACACTATACCCCTAGATGAATTCCCTAAAGGGTGTAGTTTGCAAAATGGGGTCACTTGTGGGGGGGTTCCACTGTATGGGTGCTTCAGGGGTCATTCAACCAGAATCTGTGCTGCAAAATCCAAATATCACTCCTTCCCTTCTGAGTCCTGCCATGCACCCAACTGGTATTTTTTGGTCACATGTGAGGCATTGCCATACTCGGGAGAAATTGGGGCATAGATTTTGGGGTGCTTTGTCTCCTTCATTCCTTGTGAAAATGAAAAATTTTGAGCCAGAACTGCATTTTTGTGTAAAAAATGTAATTTTTCATTTTCACTGCCCAGTTGTATCAAAATTGGTGAAACCCCTGGGGGTTTTAAATGTACACTATACCCCTAGATGAATTCCCTAAAGGGTGTAGTTTGCAAAATGGGGTCACTTGTGGGGGGGTTCCACTGTATGGGTGCTTCAGGGGTCATTCAACCAGAATCTGTGCTGCAAAATCCAAATATCACTCCTTCCCTTCTGAGTCCTGCCATGCACCCAACTGGTATTTTTTGGTCACATGTGAGGCATTGCCATACTCGGGAGAAATTGGGGCACAGATTTTGGGGTGCTTTGTCTCCTTCATTCCGTGTGAAAATGAAAAATTTTGAGCCAGATCTGATCAAAATGTAATTTTTTACACAAAAATGCAGTTCTGGCTCAAAATTTTTCATTTTCACAAGGAATGAAGGAGACAAAGCACCCCAAAATCTGTGCCCCAATTTCTCCCGAGTACGGCAATGCCTCATATGTGACCAAAAAATACCATTTGGGTGCATGGCAGGACTCAGAAGGGAAGGAGTGATATTTGGTGGTGGAATGAATGGTGGGTGCTATGTCGCATTAGCAAGACCCCCGAAGCACCAATACAGTGGAACCCCCCCACATGTGACCCCATTTTGCTCACCAGCTTTGGGAGGGGGGCTGGCGCTGCGGCTGGTGGGGGGGTGCTGACGCTGCGGCAGCCGGGTGGGTGGGAGGGAGGGGGGGCTGCCGGGTGGGAGGGGGGGGACTGGCGATCGGTGGTGATCGGTGCTGTACTTAACAGCACCGATCACCACCGATCACTGTGTTACCGAGCGGCTTAGCCGTCGGTAACACAGAAAACGCTGCAATTGGCTGTTCACATTTGAACAGCCAATCGCAGCGATCGCCGCGAGGGGGGATGTCTGCTGTCAGGGACAGCAGACATCTCCAAACTGTCACCGCGTCTATAGACGCGGTGACAGTTTAAAACCATGACGTATATATACGTCTTCGGTCGGGAAGTACCTCCCGACCATGACGTATATATACGTCATATGTCGGGAATATCTTTCTATCTATCTGTCTATATATATATAAGCACTACAGCAGACAGCGACACCCCAGACAGGGAAGAGGAACTGCATGGGTTTTCAAAGATAGCAGGTGCTAGAATGAACACTACTAATCATCTAGAAACGACTCAATGCACGGGCATAAAATGACAAAAGTATGAATCAATTAGTCAAAATATCCTGGTGGGAGCATCATGTGTTTTGGTTCTGCAATAATTTTGCACATTTAAGAAGTGCGGAGTTTGGCACAGAGACACAGAAGACTAATTGATTATTTCCATTTAATACATTTATATACTCTTTCAATAACCTCTTCTTCCTCAAACTTAGCCATCTCTCAGCCTAACACTGTTCCTGTCTACCCCTGCCTGTATAAACACTGTGCTGTGTCACCCCTGCCTGTATAAACATCACTTTTAAAATGTACGTGCTCACACCCTCTAACGTTGTGTTCTTTTTCTTTCTTATTCCTAGACTATGTACTATGACATACTGCCTACTATACCACCGAAACACTGATGCTCAGGGCCGGTGCAAGGCAACGGAGCGCCCCAGGCGAGTCAGGGTGGGGGTGCCCCGGTGCGGGGGGGGGGGGTACCTGCTGCGCCATCTGTGGAGCGGACTGGGGGTCCGTGTCGGCATCTGACAGGAGCGCACAGGGGTGTCCGTCCCGGGGGTACCTGCGGCATTGTGTATAAAGCTGGAGCGGCGGCATCCCTGCAGTGAATAAGGGTACTTATGTAATATCTGGACTCCCGTTTTTCTTATGAGACCACGTCCCCTCGCGGGGCTCACTGCGCTCACCACGCTTCGGGCACGGTGGCTCGCTGTGCTCGCCACACAATATAAAATCAACTCCATGCGTAGTTGGATAGTAGGGGTATGAAAAAAATGGGGTGCATTTAACATGGCAGCCCAGATAATACATAAGTACCTGAATAAGAAATAACTAGCGCTATCCGCCGGGCTATGCGGCGGCGCGGGAAGCGCTTCTGATTTTGAAAACAATGGCCACACGCTGATTGGCTGAATCTCAGTCAATCACGTGCGGCAAGTGTTTTCAAACCCAGCAGCGCTTCCCGCGCCGCCACATAGCGCTAATTATTTCCTATTCACTGCAGGGACCCCGCCACCAGCTTTATACACAGCGCCGCAGGTACCCATGAGGCACGGACACCCCCGCCCGCTCCAGCACCTACGCTCACCTCCATGCAGGGGGTGAGGGGCGAACTGCCTAGAGCTGCCTAGTGGTGGCGCCGGCCCTGCTGATGCTTATTCCAGCGCTATGACCATTGATGCAACAATGTTTTTATAAAATAGGCCAGATGGACTAAACTTGAAAAGTGATCAAATGGAGAGTGATAAACCACCAGCCAATCAGCCCCTGTCATATTGCAGATTGTTTGAAACATTTTAGTTCGGAGATGATTGTATGGTAAGTTTATCACTCTCCATTTTATCACTTTTCAATGCTTAGTACATCTCACCCCATGTACCTGTCCTACATGGTCTTGTATTTTAAGTCACTGTAGCTCCAACCACATTATCCACAGATTTACCATCTGCCAATTTTGTCAGACCACGGCTCCATATTTTCTTATGCCAGCCCTGTGTATGATATACAGGTTGAGTATTCCTTATCCGAAATGCTCGGGACCACAAGCATTCTGAATAAGGGATTTTTCCGGATTTTGGAATTTTCTTTTTTAAACATACTTACCTGTCTCCTGATGGTCCCTCAGCGTCCACTTTGTCCCCCCGCGTCACCTGCGTGCACACACACTCGCGCAATGCACTCCTGGGACTGCTGTAGATGACGGAGAGGATGCTGAACGCCTGCCGTGGACACCGGGGGACTTGGTAAGTATAAAAAAAGGGTTAGGGGGGTAAAAAAAAAAACTATTCCTAATAACCACGGTTTTTGGAATAATTCGGATAAGGGATGCCCGGAAACGGGATACTCAAGCTGTAATGCCATGGGGAATTTCTTTAAGCAATGATTTTCTCTTTAGCATTAAGCATCATTCTAATATTCGGGCCCGACTATTATTGCTGTCCATGAGCACCCTTTTATGGTCTCCGTTTAATCATGTTCTAATGACGAGTGGATAAATTGCTCATAGAAACCAATTAGGTTATACCTATCATTTATCTAGAACATTTTTAAAATGATAGCTGGAATCTAGTTGCTGTTGCTATGGACAACATGACCCCTTGTCCTCTACAGAAGGTTTGCTACATCTCCTCCTATGATGCAAAGCACATCACCACAAATGCTTGATAATAATGCCATCATAATATTAAATTTGTTTCCGGCACCTTGTTTTATCCATACCATAAAAAAGTCAGGCTGTTCTGGGTCAAAGTGGAACTAGAAGGGTGCATATAACATAGCCGGGGAGCCCTGGTTTATGGAAAGTTTTTGTACAGATTCTGAATAATGGGACTTCTATTTGGCCTTTATTAAATAGGGACTTGTACACATAGGCTTCAGCTTTAAACTCCTATACTTTTGGAAATTGATTATGCAATGCATGTATGCATACACAAGGTAGACAGTTTATCAATTTATAATCAAAATCTCATCTTATGAGTCTACAGAGATCAGAAAGGAGCCAGACTTCTTAAATTGAAGAGAAACCTAAATAAGTATGTCTATGAGTGCTACTAATTAAGAAAAATAATTGCTAGTTTTGCCAGAGGCCTATAATGTTCCTGGATGGCTCCAGTAGCCTAAAATGACGGACACTCCCTTTCACAAATTCTTACTAATAACCTTAATAAATCCATTTGGTGCTATAAACAGAGAATGGTGTGTAACTCGTAAATGTCTCCATACACAAATGAACTTCTGCCCCTAATGCAACATCAATGCTTCTAGAGAACAAATATATTGCTAAGAATTAAATGATACATTAGGGATAGAGGCAGACAGTGTTAGTCACAATGACAGTGTTAAATGGTTTCTCAAATTCAGGCAAAAAGGACATATTGGCTTACTCAGACTGCCCAACGCAGACCGGCTTGCGAAGATTTATCGCATGTAAAAAATGGCACATCAAGTGCCAAGTCGGATGTTAGCCCTTCCAGGAAGCTGCCGGGGGAACTAGGGAAATCGGGTCCAACTTGCCCTTAAAACAAGTCATACTAGTGTATGGGGGCCTTTAAAGTCTAGAGTGGGAACTCCTTCATCTGCTGATCACTAAGGAGTGTCATACTGATTATAATGATTTCAAAATAATAATACAAATTCAACATATGGAAGTAACTGAAATGGGTTATTTCTTACCTGAGAGGCCTCTCTTCCTGGCATTGCTAGTAGACAATGCTCTTTATTTAATAAAGAACATTTACAGAAGCCAACACTATCTACAGCAATAGAGTCTGTCACTTCGTTCCTTCCTTCTGTTAAATCCCATTGACATATCTGTAGATCTCTGCCTTGACTGACAGGGACAAAAACACATTCATTGTAACATTAAAAACTCAAATATAATTTGTAGAAGTTATGAAGGAATAATTAAATATATCACTGTTTTTTTTTTCCAGTATGCGGCATATTGGATAAATTGATCACATCTATAATTATGAGAAAGTGTCTTGGTTAACAGTCTCATAGCTACTGTCCATCACAAAAACAATCATAACACTGTAATGGTGCCATGCATGATATTCCAAATAGAAGGCTGCATTATTTGCTAGGGTCCAGAATCCAGAAATACCTGGTTTCATGGATCTAGTTGATTTCTGCTCCGCCATCTGTCTATTAATTCAAATGTTAAAATGAAAAAAAGTGGGGTTTTCTTTACGTAAAAGAGTGACTTTTAAGCCCACGCACGCTGTTGGGTTTCTTACATTATGCACATTAGGTTGTGTTCCTATGTTAGTACATATAAAATATGTGCAGTCCTTTAACCTCAGACTATTTAGGACAAGAGGTATTAAGGACCATTTCATGTTTCCTTTCTCCTTCCAGACAGAAAGCAAAAATGACAATCAATTCACCATCGGGATGGGGGGGGGATTTGCACAGGGGTCTGCAATTCACCAAAGGGGTGGCAGATCCTGGGAGGTGATGTCGGGGGGCGCCTCAAATCACAGGAGGTGGTGTCACAGGAGGGGGGGGATCAATAGCTGGAGGGATGGTCATGTGGAACCACATTTTGGAGCAACACATTTAAGTCCTGTGCTGGGGTTGGAGTAGATACACAGTGGTGTCTGTCTTAACACGGTCTCTTTCATGATCTCTCTCTGCACTCAGTCTTTCTGATCTCCTTCTCTTCCTCCCCCCTCTGCTCTCCTTCTCGCTTTTTCTTTCTGCTCTCCTTCTCTTGCTCTCTTTTTCCATCTCCCCTCTGTATCTTTCCGCACTCCCCCTCCCTCTATCTCCCTAATTTTTTCTCTCACATTTTTTTTCGACACCCATTCTTTCTCTTTCTCCTTGACATCCAATCGCTCTCTCTTATTCCCATCTTTCTCCATACCTCCTTGACACTTTCGCTTACTTCCACTCGCAATTTCCCCCTCTCTATTTTTCTCATAACCTCTCCCCCCCCCCTCTCTCTCTTTCTTCCTGACATTCTCTTTCTCCATGAAACCCTCTTTCCATAACATTTGGGTCAAAAATGTTGTGCCTAGGGGTGGCCTGACACTTAAATCTGCCACTGGTGGATGATGTACTTTTTACAATATCTTCATGCAACATGGTAACAGTAGGAAATACCAAATAGGTGTACTGTAACTACTCTAAGGGGTTATTCAATCCCCCGCCGCTATTCCTGACGGGGGAAATGGCTGCGGGTGCCTATTCAATGCTGTCTTTCCCAACAGCATTGAAGAGGGATCTTGGCAAAACGAGCCTGACTTTAAAAGCAGTCAGGCTCATTTTGAGAACGGCAGTGGATTGTCGAGCTCACGGCCGGATCTCGATGATCCACGGCAGTTTATTGTGGCACTCGGGACATTGAATCCCACCTTGGGGCGGGCCAGAACGGGACAGGGTTACCTCTGCTGGGATGTCCCAACAGTCGTGACCCAAGATTGAATATCCCCCATTATTTATACTGTACTTCACGGGGCTGTACATTGTTATTGCCAACTTAACACTGCTAACAATTTTGGCTAACTTTCCTTACGATTTTGACTATATAGTCAAAATTAAGGAAAGTTAAGCCAAAATCGCACAGTGTGTAAGCCCCTTAAACCTTGGAGAGTAATAAAAGTGGAAGAGGTAAAGGCCAGTATTCTATTAGCTGGTCATGTGACCTCAGCTGTAGTCTCTCTTAATTAGACCTGCTATATCTGGTCATATAGAAGGCAGTCCTCTGCCTGGGCAGTTCTTTAACTGAGAAATCTAAGTGGGAAATATACAAAGTGGATTTACTTATAAAGAACAGTTATAAAACAGTTGAAAAACAACAAACAAGGTAAATACAATACTTATTCCACACTTTCTCAAACAATCTCCTCTTTACCTGGTCACCAACAGACAAACTATCACATCATGCTCACCACAATGCTACTTCTCATTTCATTACATGGCATACTTACCAAACTTCAACCATCCTATAATCTCCCTGACACTCACCACTCTGTGCACATTGCCTCTTCTATTATTCAGTCTCCTCTTCTAAACACTCATGAGCCCTTTAATTACTTCTCTACTTGTACTTTCACATCCACTTCCCATCACCAATACAAAAAACTGCAAACATCCACCTATCTCTATCTCTCCTTTCTAATCTTATTAGCTGGTGACATATCACCAAACCCAGGCCCCAACCACCTGACCCACCCAGATTTAATGGCTTCTAAGCCTAGAAATTCAGCTAACCTCATAAATATCACATGCCTCCCACCACACACCAAACAACTTACATGTGCCCTATAGAATGCACGCTCTGTTTGCAATAAATTAACATCCATCCATGACCTCTTCATCTCCCACAACTTCAATCTGATGGCAATTACAGAAACCTGGCTCACACAATCAGACACGGTCTCGCCTGCAGCACTGTCACATGGTGGTTTCCACTTCACTCACACCTCTAGGCCTGGTAACTGTAAAGGAGGTGGAGTTGGTATATTACTGTCACAAGACTTCACATACTCAGTTCTCCCACCAGTTCCTTCACTCACATTTACATCATTTGAAGTACACTCCATTAGGGTTTTTTCCCCTTTCTCTCTGCGTGTTGCTGCTATCTATCGCCCACCTGGGCTTCCCAAATCTAAATTTCTGGAAGATTTCTCTGCCTGGCTCCCCCATTTCTTATCCTCTGACATCTCCACTATCATCCTGGGTGACTTCAACATTGCTATTGGCAGTCCACCATCTCTGCATGCCTCCAAACTCCTCTAACCTCCTCTCTTGGCCTCTCCCAGTGGTCCGACGCCGCTACTCATGAGGAAGGCCACTGCCTTGACCTTGTTTTCACCAGGCTGTGCTCAGTCTCTGATTTTACTAACACTCCCTTCCCTCTTTCTGATCACAATCTCATTACCCTCTCACTCTCTTCCATTACCCCAAGCTCACTGACACAGAAATCATGCAAGCCTACTCTAACCCGCAGAAATACTAATGCTATTAATTTTCCACAACTTTCCACCTCCCTGCAACAACAGCTCTCACTAATTTCTACATTTACCTCTCCTGACTCTGCTGTTTCCCACCTCTACCAGACTCTTGAAACAGCCCTTGATGAAGTGGCTCCAGCTACCCATTATACCCCACGTAGGCTTAGATGCCAACCGTGGCACTCCAACACAACAAGACAACTACGAAATCAGTCACGTAAAGTTGAACGCCAATGGCGTAAATCTCGTAATATTACTGATTTCCTCACATATAAGACTAGCTACCACTCCTACTGCAATGCTTTGGACACGGCCAAACAAACATACTACCAATCTCTCATCTCTTCTCATGCCACCAACCCTAGGCGACTTTTTAACACATTTAAGTCTCTTCTGTACCCTCCCCCTCCTCCCCCACCGGCTACCATCAGTGAACAAGAACTTGCCTCCTACTTTAAGGACAAGATTGATAACATCTGAGATGAAATGGTATGCTCCACAATCTCTAACCCTCTTTCTGCCACACCTGAACCCTCTGGCACTTTCTCTTCGTTTGAGCCCACAAATGAAAAGGAAGTATCCGCACTCTTCTTATCCTCTTACTCTACTACCTCTCCTCTTGATCCTATACCTGCACAAGTCATTAAAAATCTATCTCCTGTGCTTATTTCAACCTTAACTAAAATCTGCAATCTCTCTTGCTACTGGTACTTTTCCGTCTCTGCTCAAACATGCAGCGATTACTCCCATTCTGAAAAAACACAATTCTGACCCTAACTCTCTCTCTAACTATCGTCCTATCTCTCAGCTCTCATGCCTCTCCAAAGTACTCGAGAGATTTGTCTACTCTCGCCTAACAAACTTTCTTAACTCCAACACCCTATTAGACCCGCTTCAGTCAGGCTTTCGCTCTCAATACTCCACTGAGACAGCACTGACTAAAGTGGTGAATGATCTGGTAACAGCTAAGTCTAAAGGCCATTACTCACTGCTTATTCTTCTAGATCTTTCTGCTGCGTTTGACACTGTGGATCACACTCTCCTTTTACAAACACTACACTCCCTAGGTCTTAATGATACAGCCCTTTCCTGGTTCACATCTTACCTATCTGATCGCTCTTTCACTGTTCGCTTCTCTGACTCTACTTCCTCTTCACTACCTCTGTCAGTCGGAGTTCCGCAAGGCTCAGTCTTAGGTCCTCTGCTTTTCTCAATCTATACCTCCTCGCTTGGCAAACTAATCAGCTCCTTCGGATTTCAGTATCACTTATATGCGGATGATACTCAAATCTATCTATCAACCCCAGAGTTGTCACCAGTGGTTTTGGGCCGAGTCTCTGAATGTCTCTCTGCCATCTCACTTTGGATGTCTTCTCGCCAACTCAAACTCAATATTTCCAAAACTGAATTACTTATATTCCCGCCAACTAAGAACAGTTACCATCCAGATATCTCCATCACTGTTGACAACTCGACAATCTACCCTACCCCACAAGCTCGTTGCTTAGGGGTCATCCTCGACTCTGACCTGTCCTTTGTTCCCCACATTCAATCTGTCTCCAAATCATGTTACTTGCATCTAAAAAACATATCCAAAATACGACCGTATCTCACACAAGACACTACTAAATCTCTTATCCATGCACTCATTATATCCCGCATTGATTATTGCAATAGTCTCCTAACTGGACTTCCCAAGAACAGACTCTCACCACTGCAATCCATTTTAAATGCTGCTGCTAGGCTGATCTTCCTTGCAAGACGCTCATCGTCTGCTGATCCGCTCTGCCAGTCCCTCCATTGGTTGCCTGTATATTACCGTATTCAATATAAAACACTTCTACTTGCATATAAAGCTATTAACCATACTGCACCAGCATATATCTCTGCACTTATCACACAATATCTCCCATCTCGACCACTCCGCTCTGCACAAGATTTGCGTCTTTCATCTGAGCGGATCACTAGCTCCCATTCACTATTACAGGACTTTCATCGGGCTGCTCCCATCCTATGGAATGCCCTTCCATGCAAAATAAGACTTTCCACTAGCCTCCAAACCTTCAAGCGTTCCCTGAAAACTCACCTCTTCAGGCAAGCCTATCATATTTAAGTTCTACACGCATAACCCTCTGAGGCACTTATGTATTATATAGCTTCCCTTCTGGACTTGTAACTTGTTGGGACTGCTATGCTATTACTGGTGCCTGTCCTTGTGTTTCCCTCCTATATCCCTATAGATTGTAAGCTTGCAGCAGGGCCCTCTAACCACCAAGTCTGTCTGTTACCCAGTTTGTTTTATCACTGTCTACTATTGTAAAGCGCAACGGAATCTGCTGCGCTATATAAGAAACTGCAAATAAATAAATAAATAAATATTGCTGTTGGAAATTTACCGCATGGCAAAAAACAGGCTAATATTGCCATGTTTAGCACAATGGTATTATATGGCTGTTTTATATTATAGCCCTTTTTTTTTTAATGTGCGATAAATTACCAGTTTTTGGGCTATAACACATGGGATCTGGGATATGTTGTGTAATTGCAGAGAATGGGCTGAAAGGGTTGCTATCTGGAGATTATGCTTCTATAATCTCCGATATGTGGCAACTTGTTAGAGATAATTGGATAGCCCCCAGGGATCCATTGCCTTCAGCAATTTAATGTTGCCAATATGATACCCCCAAAGTACCAACCAACCAGCTCCAGTCATTTTTCAAACACTTAATTTAACATGACAGTTAGGGTCCGTTTGGCTGGTACTTTATCTCTCTCCAAGGTACATTTAAGTATTAAGGAAACACTGAAAAGGTAATAAGTGAAAGACACCGGAGTTTGAACAAAAAGCTGATCAGCATCCACAGGAAAGCAATAACTTGTTAATTATCTTCAGGGCAAAATAACAAGCAATTACAAGTACAGTGTACTTCTAGCCAATGTTTCTCATTAATCAGATTCAATGATTTCATTTAGATTTTTACAATGTAAATGTGATTGCCCTAGAGGAATCATTTGCTAAATGGAGACCTGAAATTACTTTAAACTATCCACTTATACAAAGCACTTTCCTTGCAACTAATAACAAAAAGGTAATTGTTACTTATCTCTTTATATAAAAGGCTAACTATTCCTCACCTCTATGAAGTGAGGTACCGCGAGTGACCACTAGAGGCCACTCGATGGACCAAATTACTAAAGTGAAAGCCATATTGTCAGGGACAATGATTTGTATCAAACTTCATTAATATGGAGAGAGGGAGCTGTAAAGACAGAGATTGGAGGTAGGAGCAGATAGGGACTGGGGGAGGGGGGGAGAGTTTGAGAAGCCGTAGTTTTGATGGGCTTTTAACTAGTAAAATAATACTTTTCTTTGAGGCCAAAAGAGAGATACTGTCTTATTGATGAGCTTTAAGCTTTATTGTCAGGATGCAACCATGTATGGAAATGAAATATCTTCCACTCTCCCCTCAACAGGGAATGAGCCCCATATTTCAGGTAACAATGGATAGCAGAGCACCAAGATGAACAAACAAACAAGGAGAGGCAAGATCCTGCACAGTTTGCATTGATTATGTGATCCTAGTAAATAGGCCCCTATAAATAATTAATCCCAACTTATAGGATGAGGTATAAGTCTTTAAATACACCTTATCAAGTATTCAAAGTTTCCAGTTTGCAAAGCCCCTAAACCCATTTGATGAAGAGAATGTTAGTTGGGGCATACCCCAGTTCCAAAATTATACTTTATTGGTGACCACAAAAAAGCACAATGAAAAGCCTTGCTGGGTACTTGTGTATTTTGGCGACGCCCCCGATCTCCATCGCGCGATGTTTAAATCGCATCGCATGCCATGCACCTGATGGCGTGCGATGCGACGCGCTCGCCACACTTTCTATTCTCAACTCCACGCCGACGTGGATAGTGGGGGTATGAAAAGGTCGGAGGATGCGTACCGCCGCCCCTCGCGGGCTTGCTGCGCTCGCCACGCTTCGGGTTCACGTTTATAGTGGGGGGGGGGGTGGCGTGGGGGGGCATTTAACATTGTAAGCACCCATTAGGGTGCTTATACAATGTTTAATCGCATTGTATGCCATATACAATGTCATACAATTTTCCAATTGTATGCCATTGCGCGATATCGCATCGCATCGCATACCATCGCATGCGTTATGGTATGCGATGCGATGGGCGCCGCCAAAATACACAAGTACCCCTTGCTGTGTAAACAGGTATAGACTATAAGCTAGGCCTAAAAAAATCCACTTTAAAAGGATTATCAGGTGTCGGCAGAGAGGCCTGGCGCACAATGTAAAACTTATGTGCAATCTGCCTGTTTGTAAACTTAAAAATAGACAGCTGCCACAAACATCATTCTTATTTCACACTCCAGCGAATTGTACACTCTACTGAAAGAGCTCCAAACAAAATTAACTTTGAGGAAGAGATGGGCGAGGGACACACACCTGCATTTGCGTAGCACAACGGTGAGTCTGACCATTGAGGAACAGGCTTGGCATAGGGAGTCCTTTCTTGCAAATCATAATAAATGCCCTGCACTCAATGGAGCCGAGGTAGCAAATGAAGGGGCCAGCCTTATTATTAAACATTGCTAGAGCCACCTGCATTAAAAATATATCCTCCAACTTGACACTTAAAAGAAAAAAAGATATTAAAATAACAACGGTTGCTTTATTGCTGAAGACGGCAGTGTAGTCAGCCATGAACTCTGCTTCTTATATAGACAAAAGAAGCTGATAATGGCTCTACAGTCTGTGACACATCAAGAGCAGAAAAACTGTTGGGTTATAACCAACACATATGAAATGACTGCTACAAAGCAGTTATAGGTTTTAAAAAACAATAGGATGTGAACTAATTGTTTTGCTTGCCCGTGTCACCGGTCTAAGGTGAGCAGGAGCTATTCAATTGTTTTAAAGCACCCATCACTTGTTGCACATTTCTACTTGCACCCTCCTGAAGTGTGAGCCAAAAAACATCTAAAAGTAGGCCATTTGGGCGCCTTAAGGGCCTCTTTCTGCGTTGATCCGTTGATTGCACATGCATACGGATCATAGCGTTAATGTGCAAGCTCAATTAACAATATAAATAATGAAAATATCAACTCTCAATACCCTTGGTGTTTGGAGGTGGTAACCTGGCATGAAAAAAATGCAGACATGTCCAGGCATTATAAGGGATCATCCTGTTATTGAGTTGTAGAAGGGTCAGACTTACATTTGCACAGACTGGGAAATCATTTCATGGTGAATGAATTGCATATGGAGGTGCAACAGGATACCGGTTTGTGAACATTTTCACTATTCACTCGTCTGGGCAGCGGTTAACCACTTGCTGTCATCTGCAAAATTGCAGATGAGCAATCAGATCTGAATTAGACCCTAACTGCAGTGCACTGAATACTTTACATGGGAAAAGCTGCTTTACACTATTATTATATTGTAATAGTTAAAGGTGTTGGAAAAAAAAAAACCTGCAACACAATTTCAAAAATAAAATGAAAAGCGATAGCTTCAGCGTAAGGGTGGCTTTACCTCATGAGACTGTCTCTATTATGAAGAGTGTAGATCCAGTAGACCGATTTGCCATTATGTCCATTTAGCAGGGTCTCTGCTCTACGTGTATTTAGATTCCACACATGGATCTGTCCATTGGAGGATCTAGGTATAACAAGAAAGAGACAAAAAAGTATTTAAGGTCTGGCCACAAGGCAGCCTCTTAATGCAGAGCACAACTTATGAAACGACACTTGGGCTTTTGAGAACTGGCTGCTTAAAAAAAGTATTTTAAAAAGGGTCGTGACAACTCATTGCAGTGATAATTATTTTTCAAATATAAAATAAATGCACATTAATTATAAGTTATGAGACATTGATGTCCTAAATATTTATGTGGTGATCAGTGCACCAAAGCTGTTATGTCATTGCCTTCTCTTAGTTACAGTACATGAGTTGGGTGGATGACTGCAAGCACTGCCAACAGTAGACATCTGCCAAAAGGATTTATGTATGTCATAAATGACTAAATTGCCTTTAGTTGGATCTTACTAATCCTGCTGGTTTGGGGACAGCGCACACATAGCAATATAAGTGTCTTGACTCCTGTTGGAGAAAGTGCGCTATATAAATAAAATGATTATTATTATTATTATATTGGGACAATTGCACAGAAACTGTTGTGAGCGCGATGGCCATAACTTCTCTATAACCTTTTATGATTACAAATGATAATAGTCTGAAGCGATTTAAATAAAAGGTAAATACACTAAAGCAGGGGTTCCCAAACTTTTTTGATTCAAGGCACCCTGGAGAATCAGATTTTTTTCAGGGCACCCCTAGTACAAAAGTTTCTTATTGAGAAAGATAGAGAAAAAAACATTAAGTTAAGTAAATTGTTTTAATATGGGATCATTAGGGTCAGTTATGTTATTTGAATGTTCATTGTAAACTCATATCAATGATACATATAGTATAACGTGAAAGTCATTCCGAAAGTTAAAATATTAAAAATGTATTTTTACAGCACTTATATTTGTAATAGGTGCTCTAAAATAAAATCCATCCAAAAGTTTAATATCACTCACCCCGAAAATAGAAGTGGAGGACATGGTTTACCAACATTACAACTGAAATGCAGGCAATTGATTTCTCCACCAGCACCTCTAAGATCAAATTTTGGATCTGGGGATGGAAGAGTCATTTTCAAAGTGGTCACCTCGCTAGAAAAAAAATAAATAAAAGTGACACCGTCAAAAGACTACATGAAAAGAATGTACAGAGCTAATGGATTACAAAGCATTTCTGGAAAATAATATCAGATACATTATTTTTAGTAAAATAATTCAACAAATGTTTTTACACCCTTTATACAATATTTTAGTAAGACACAAATGGGCAATTAAATGATTTGTGAAATTCTCCTTTAAGGCCTTAAGATATAAATTATGTTTAGCAATCAGATCACATTTCCCATACTTGTAATGGGAAATGTGATCTGCTGAAATTGACTAAAATAAAACTGTAAAAAAATACTGGAGGAAGCCCTGTGACAATAGAGCCACACTTTCAGGTGGCATTATACGGGCTTCCACCCATTTTCCCTACTTCTGCTCTTCTCTGCCAGAAGGATCAGTGTCTGACATGCTCCTTCTATATGTGACCTCGGTCAGCTGATCTGTGCAACTTCCAACCAGCTGGTAACTCAATTTACAGGACCAATCCAATCACTGGGGTAACAGAGCAGGAGCACAGCATTAAGATGACCGGATTACCTGTGGTAAGAGTTACCTTAGTGGGGGAACATGAGGGTACTGCTATCAGGGTTCCAGAGGTCATAACTAGGAACAGGACTATGTTTACCAAAACACCACCACTGTGAGAGACTGCACTAGGGAAGCCAATGCCAGGGCATTTTTTTCAATCTCGGGATTTGGGATTGAAAAATGCTCAATCCCGGGATTCCCGGGATTGGCTTTCCTAATAAACTAAATGCCCTGGCTGCTCCGCATTTACTTACATTTGGCACGTGCAGCTGGGTTGCCGGCTGAGTTGCCGAGCGGATGGGTTGCCGGGCGGGCGATCAGCTTCATGCCGTTCCTGGGAGCCAGGAGCCAGGTTGCTGGGTGGGTGGGGGGACGGGTGGTTTATGCTGCTGGCTGGCTTGGAGTGCTGGCTAGTTGGGCAGGCGGCGCGGCTTCATACTGCCAGGCGTGACCTCTGATCTCATCACGCTGAGAGGTCACGCTGCGCAGTGCTGCTCTGCCGGGTACCGGGAGAAGCCAGGCAGCGTCTGAGCGGGTGCTCAGACACTGCCCAGCATTAGACTGCGCATGCAGGGGGACACCAGCCCGCGCTGAAGCATGTCGAAACACATGTGAAAAACGCATGTCGACCTTTTCATGAATCAACCTTTTAATGCCGACTTTTTGCTTGTGTTGACCTAGACACTGCAGATCTATCAACCAGAGCAAGTTAGAAACAGTCTGCTATAAAGACACAGAGGAGGGTGAAGGAGGGAGTGGATGGAACAGCGCACACATATTCATAAAGGTTCAATGGTGCCCATACACGGTACAATAGTTGAATAGATAGCATCACATGCGTGCGATGCAATCTAGTTCAAAATGTATGTGCAGCGCGGGAGAGCGCATCGCACACAAAAAAACGCACCGTGTATGGGCACCTTTAGAAACCCTTCTTGCTCACTGTACTATATGACTAGTTGTCACGGAAGTCACATAACCAAGGAAAATCTTCAGACTTACAGTATAGTCAAAATTAAATAGGAGTCATAAAAAATAATAAAGGAAAAACAGATAATTATCAAGCTGCTTTGTAAAGAATTGGTAACTAAAATTAAATAATGTACTTTATTATTACTGATTTAAGGTTGAGTTTGAGAATGAGTTCTAAAAAACATGATCCGAATGAAAAAAGCAACTACCATGGATGTTGCCCATTCAGAGACAGAAAGTCATACACAAAAATTGACATGAACAATCATGGATTATTAGAATCACCAGTAGTTATCATATCTTACCATTAACTCTGTACTGTAGGAAACAAACCACTAATTCATTGACGAGGTATGCCTGAAGACCCTTTGATTGGACTCATTACAGGGGTACATCGCAATTTGGATGGGAAACCTTGCAGATCTTTATCAAAAAGTCCCCAGCGTGTGTGATCACAGAAGCATCCACAGACAGGGAAAAGGCAGGCTTTTATCACTCCTTCAGAAGATGACCTGGAGAGCTGAAAAAATCAAAATAAGCAAATAAACTATGGCTCAGATTAGGCACAAAGGCAAGCCAAAAACAAAATCTTATAGAAGTAGGTCCAAGAAGCTCTGGAATTTAGTTGGTTTAAAGTAAGACTTGGTGAACATCTGAATCAAAGAAGAGGCCTTGGATTAACATATATAGTAGATATCACTGTGATTCACCAGCTTCTGCACGGTAAAACGAACATGAAGTGCTGTTGATGACCAAAATGAGGTGAGGGAAGCTCGGTATCCTCTCAATGAAGGTAAGCTTCTAGATGTGCTCATGGAGCAAAGATTAGTCTAATTGTAGGAACCTTGCAACCATGAAACACTTGAAATTCTTGTGCCTCCTTTATAGGAGAACTTGTCTAATGAGGTCATATACTACCCATTGTTAACATCACTGACGCACACAGGATTCCACTTTGATATGTGTTGGTTTTAAGATTTTTGGGCCTTTAAGCCCAAACATAAACAAAATAGTAGCCGTAAACCAAGGTAAGTGGTCTTAATTAATAAAAGAAGGGAGAAAAGTCTAAATCATGGAACTTCAGGTGCTTCACTGCTGGGCGGGAATGTAAACTAGAAACAAAATGGCTGATGCACACTTTAATATAGAAAATTCATAAAAATGTGAACGACTCTTAAGCTGGTGCTAGAAGTCGTCGAACCACCTAGGGCTGCAGGATTGCATGCCGATTCCAGCCACCACCAATATTGTTAACTATATCATCGTATGCACAATGAACGATAATGTTTAACAATATTAGGTACTTGTGTATTATCACGGCGCCCACATTTACTACGTACGCAAATCGCATTGCATGCCGTTATGGTATGGCATACGATGCGATTTTGATGCTTATAATGGCATTTAATGTACTATAGCATTAAATGACATATAATGTCATTTATTAATGCCCCCCCAGTATCGACGTGACCCTGAAGCATGGCGAGCGCAGCGGTACGCGTCCGACCGACCTTTTCATACCCCCACTATCCACGTTGGCGTGGAGTTGATTTTATATAGTGTGGCGAGCGTAACATGTATTACGCGTCCTCTTGCCATGCTTCGGGCTCGGTGGCTCGCTGCGCTCGCCACACTAAATAAAATCAACTCCGTGCCGATGTGGATAGGGGGGGTATGAAAATTTCGGTCAGACAAGTACCGCAGCCGCTCACCACACTTCGGGATGACGTGGATAGTGGGGGTCCAAAATAAATGACATTATATGTTATTTTACCATTAAATGGCATTATTCTAGGTTCCATCAGAACCCATATTTCATCGCATCGCATTCCATAATGGCATGCGAGACAATGGGATGCTATTTTTAATCGCACACCATCGCATGGCACACAATGATGCAATGTGATTTTTTATCGCACCCTATCTTTTTAATGGATTCACTGACACAGAGCAGTGAATACATTAGATAGGAAAATCGCATTGCATCCCATACAATATGGCATGCGATGCGATTTCACTACCGCAAATAGCGTAGTGGGCACCGTGATAATACACAAGTACCCAATATTATTTAGTGATGTCCCCCGGTTCCAAGCTGAGCATAGTCACTGCCGATAATGGAGGTTATTCTGGTTGACTTGCAAGGCTGTGAGTCCACCTGACGCTGCCCGCACACTCATTCACAGCCTTGGGAGTGGGGGAGAAATCATTCGATGATCGGTGACCATTGAATGATTTCTCCTGTGCTTGCAGATCTGCAGGCACCCTGTGCTGGAAGCAGATGGGCACCATGAAATGGTGGGCGTTCCCACAGGCAAGTCCCCCGGCCTGCCACCCCACGCCCCCACCTGCACTGTTGTGACTTGTATTGGCAGATAGATATTATTTTGTTATCATATTACTTTTTTAACAAAACTAAAATACAAAAGCCTGAATCAGTAGGCGACGTCCATAAAGCCAGGGTGCAGTGTACACAGAACGACAGCTAGGGCATGCTTGCTTGTACACTGCGGCACCAGCATCACTCGTGTATCACACTGCAGCTGAGGGCTCACTCTGCCAGGTGGGTAGTCCACAGGCACCTGGAAGGACGCTGACATTTGCTTATCGCTACCAAGAGGGGAGGGAGAGAGGTGAATGGGACGACCCGCACCAGCCACGGCCACGGCCACCTGTAATAACAGCAACTCCTCCAGCTGAGACAGCGGCTCCCCCTACCATGCTGTATCTCCCAGGCGCTCCGCCCGGCACCGTGACGCGGCTGAGAGTCGCGCTGCATTGACGTATCGCAGTTGACGCCCGTCAGCACAGCGCCGCTCACTGGCTGCGTCATTCGCTGTCTTGTACGCTTCTCCGAGTCCCGAACACACGGTTCCCGCGGCTGAAGCCGGGAGGCGCTCATTAATGCAAATGCGGGACGCAGCCAGAAACGGTTACAATACCGATGTTTAACAGGGAAGCATACCTCCCAACATGACCCTCTCCAGGAGGGACACATTGCTCTGCTCATGCACATTCCTCTTAATGTATGATTGCCATGACCTGTGTTAAACAGGTTAATTGATAAGAAAGGTGCTGCAACACAGGTGATGGCAATTATACATTAAGAGGAATGTGCAGGAGCAGAGCAATGTGTCCCTCCTGGAGAGGATCATGTTGGGAGGTATGGGGAAGGGAGATGGCCGCCCCGGCTTTCTCTGCGGTATAGCCAGCTGAGAGGGCAGGAACTAGCTAGTAGCTACTGCGGCTGTTATGCTGTGTCCAGAATACAATTGGTCAGGCTCTGGGCAGCGCAGCCTTTTTCCTAGGGACTAAGTAAAAACCGGACCCGGATAAGACACCGGAACGCCGGACCAGACATCAAACTCTGCATTCCGGAGCTTATAGTGTCTGGTCCGAGGGGTGTCCCATGCGGGGGGTGTCTTGTCCGGGGGGATGCCTGTGATTGCTCACACCAGGGACATGGGGAAGGGGAGATTACAGCCTCCCCGTGTGGTCTGGAACGTTCCAGTTTTTATTACACCCCCGGACCATGCGGTGAGGCTGTATTCTCCCCCCTCTCCTCTCCCAGGTGACAGGTGCGAGAGCAGCCTCATCAGATGGAGCACCCCCGGACAGGACACCCCCGGACCGGATACTACAAGCTCCGGAATGCAGAGTTTGATGTCCAGTCCGGCATTCCGGTGTTTTATCCGATTCCGGATTTTACCCATACCCTTTTTCCTATTCTAGTTAAAAGGTCATCAAAATGACGGCTTTTTCAATGTACTTTCACTTTGCGCTGTGACTGTTTTTCACTTTGAGCAGTGACAGATTTCAGGTCCCAAACTCCCCACCCCCACCTACAGTCCCTATATGGTTCTACTTCCAATCTCTGTCACTGCTCCCTCTCTCCTTATCCAGCAACTTTGAAACAGATCAGTGTCCCTGCAAAACAGCAATTGTGCAGTACTTGGCCACTGTTGAGAAAATAAAATGTATTTGTGTTACACAAGGCAAGTGGGTAGTATCTGGACACTGAATGTATACGTATCCACTCTCTTGCACTCGCTGCACTCTCCATCCTTCGGGCACAGGGGTAGATTATGACCTGGCGATAAGGGGCATATGCGCTATCCCCGTGCTTTAAAGCAGAGGATAGCGCTTCCCCTGTCTATGAAACCTGCAATGCGGGTGTTTAGCGTGCGGCGGTATGGGGGAGAAGGTCTAACGCAGTGGTAGCCAACCCTAGCCCGAGAGCTACCAACAGTTCACATTTTCCAGACAACCTAGCTGCTGCACAGCTGCACTCATTAATCACTGACACATTTTAAAAGATACACAGATGGAGCTAATGAGCTCACTTGTGATTCTGTGAGGAGACCTGCAAAACATGCACTGTTGGTAGCTCTCGAGGACTAGGGTTGGCTACCCCAGGTCTAACGTGTATTCGTTAATTGCAACTGAGCTCTTGGCTCATACCTTATGTAAGAAGCTTCCCGCTGGCCACGCGCTCCTCTGTTTATATCGCCATCATTTTCTGGTGCTGTAGGTCTGTTTGTGATGTTTGGCGCCGCTTGTTGGTCTACGGCGTATTCAAATTAAAACTGCGCATGCGCCGGGTATACAGCATCCCCTGCAAACATTACCCAGCGCATGCGCAGTTTTAATTTGAAGAAGCCGGAGACCAACAAGCGGCACCAAACATGGAAAACTGCGCATGTGCCAGTGACACATCACGTGTCAGGGAAACAGGCACATGCGCAGAACACACAGCCGGGGAGGAGCGCACATCCCTTATGGGAGACATCGTATCCCCATTGGGTGGGGATAACGCACCCCCATAACGTAAACATAAGGTATGATACATTCGGGCGAACTGGGGGGTCCGCTTTACCACGGAAAAGTGGTGAAGCGAGACTAGCAGCATAACGAAGGTTAGGGAAATCTACCCCACAGTGACTTGCTGTGCTTTGCACTTGATGAGCCAATTCACATGTGGTAAATTGCTTGCGATTTATCACATGTAATGGGGAGCTGCAGCGGGCAGTGAGGAGCAGGGGGTGGGCGGTGACTGTGAGGAGCAGGGGGCGGGCTGCGATACTCAGCAGTGGGGCTGGCGGCGATACTCAGCAGTGGGGCGGGCGGCGATACTCAGCAGTGGGACGCCGGAGCGGGCAGCGGGTCCTGACACTTTAACTAGCTGGTGGCGGCGAGTGCTGACCTGGCCGGGCGGTGTGTGATCACAGACATCAGCAGCGAGGACGGGCAGTGCAGTCACAGTGGCGGGTGTTAGATTTTTAAAATACCTGTCAAATGACTGTCCGTTCTCTGATTGGCTAAGAGCTCTCAGCCAATCAGAGAACAGCCAGTCATTTGACAGGTATTTTAAAAATCTAACACCCGCCACTGTGACTGCACTGCCCGTCCCCACTCCCCGCTGCTGATGTCTGTGATCCCACACCGGCCGGCCAGGTCAGCACTCGCCGGCGTCGCCAGCTATTTAAAGCATCAGGGCCCGCTCCGGCGACCCCCCTATGAGAGCTGCTGATCCCACTGCTTCCCCGGTCAGTCATGAGGTCGGACATGATCTTAATGTGCAGACCGTCCGACCTCCCTGATCCGATCTGATGCGCACGGGACCGTGCATCAGATCGGATCAGATGTCACACATCTGCGATTTTGGGACGATTTCACCCGGTTATCGGCCCAAAGTGCTGAAGTCAGATGAAATCGTCCCAAAATCGCATAGTGTATGGGGGCCTTAAGTTTGTGCCCACTTGTATCGTGAAGTAATGGGCCCTATATACACAGAGATTTGTGCCAGACATTCATAACGGGAGATTTCACTCTCTCAGATTATTAGCCACATACAGAGAGATTTGTGTCAGAGATTCAGGTACTTGTTTTCTAGCACGGCGCCCCCGCTTTTCCATTGCAGTGCATCGCATGCAATATAGCGGCATGCGATGCGATTTTTAATTGTACAAGCACCCTGACCATTTTACAATGTTAAATGCACCCCCATTGTCAATGCCACCCCCACTATCAACGCCAACCCGAAGCGTGGCGAGCGCCGCGGTACGCGTCCTCCAACCTTTTCATACCCCCACTATCCACGTCGGCGTGGAGTTGATTTTAGATCAGGGCTGGGCAATTGCGGCCCTCCAGATGTTGATGAACTACACATCCCAGGATGCTTTGCATTAGTTTTGCTATGTGGCCATGCTGAAACTGATGCATGGCATGCTGGGATACATAGTTCATCAACATCTGGAGGGCCACAATTGCCCAGCCCTGTTTTAGATAGTGTGGCGAGCGGACGCAAATTACTTAACACGCTTCGGGCTCGGTGGCTCGCTGCGCTCGCCACACTATCTAAAATCAACTCCACGCCGACGATATTTAATTGTACATTCCGGGTCATTTATCAGACTATCGCATCACATACCATCGCATACGTTATGCCATGGTATGGGATGGGCGCCGTGCTAGGAAACAAGTACCGAGATTCATAATGGGAGATTCAGCATGGGAGATTTAAAATCTGTTACAACTGTCACAGAAAGTGACGTAAAAACTGCACTTCATCACAAAAATAATGTTATATGGTAATTTCCTAAATAAACTTAATAAAATAAAGGTACTTGTGTACTATCGCGGCGCCCATCGCATCACAGATCATAAGGCATGCGATGCGACACAATTGGCAACCGATGGTATACAATTTAACATTGTATACCATTGTATATGGCATACAATGCGATGTTAAATTGTATAAGCACCCTAATGGGGGCTTACAATGTTAAATGCACCCCCACGCCACCCCCACTATGAACGTGAACCCAAAGCGTGGCGAGCGAAACGAGCCCGCGAGGGGTCGGCGGTACGCGTCCTCCGACCTTTCCATACCCCCACTATCCACGTCGGCGTGGAGATGATTTTCGAGCCCGAAGCGTGGCGAGCACACGCGCATTACTTCACAGGTATTACGCGTCCCCTCGCGGAGCTCGCAACGCTTCGGGCTCGGTGGTTTGCTGCGCTCGCCACACTATATAAAATCAATTTCCTTCTAGTGGCCCCCCAAAACCTTTTAAATCATTGGTGGCCAGTGGCCCCCCAAAAAAACTTTTAAATCATTGGTGGCCAGTGCCCCCCCCCCCCCCCAAAAGCAAAACAAACACAATTTAATCACTAGTGTCCCCCCCCCCCCCCCCCCAAAAAAAAACAAAAAACAACTTTTAAAGTATTGGTGGCTAGTGGAATCACCCCCACTGATGGTACAGTGGGAGCAAAAAATATATATATATACTGTATATATATATATATATATACCCAGTCTGGAGTCTAATGTTGCGTCCTCTCCCGCAGCATCAGTGAAGAGAGTGGGCGCATCGCGGCGGACCAGGAGGCAGCGTCAGCAGGACTGCAGGTAGGCATCGGCGAGGCAGCGTCTGCGGGCTTGATGGCGGCATTCAGCGTCTTCAGTCGCTCAGAACAGCCCTGCTCATCTGCCCACGGCCACACATGCGGGAGATGAGCAGGAGCTTTCTGAGCGACTGCTCTGAAATGTCCGGCGGGTCAGCTCTGAATCTTGGACAGATTCAGAATGGCGGGGGCACGCATGTAAATCGCTGTGTGGGCTATACACACAGCGATTTAAATGCATTTTCAGGCATTTTCTGATTTGTTAAAATCGCTCAGAAAATGCCTGCATATCGTGCTGTGTGTTAGGCCCTTAAGAATAAAGGTAACACTAGGCAAATTGGGTCAGATTTCACCTAATTACTGTAGATTTCCCCTGATTCCGGCCACACCGCAGACCCCCTGAAAGACCGGTCTCCTACCTCCAGCACTGCCAGCTCTCCTTGGTCAGGTGGTATTAATAGGAAACCACCTGATGTGGAAACGATAACAACTTAACCAGCAGTGGCCGTTCAGCTGAGATCGTGGGGGCCCGCGGGCATTGCTGAGCCAGAAAAAAAGTTTGTCTCTGAAAAACAAATATTTAGTCCCCCCCCCCCCCTTCCTGTGACAATTGACTTCCCAGTGATCATACGTCAGGTTCTATGTGAATTGCATTTTTTTTTACTCATGGTATATGGCTCGTAGAGTGGTATTCGTTTGTCTTTCATGTCTGTTTTCCTGTATCGAGAAATCTTTAGGGTTTTTTTTTCCACACACACTGGTCTCCCAAACAGCCAACCATCCACATATTTCTGCTCACCACCTCAGGAGGCTGCGGGCTAAAATGTGTCCCACTCATGGCTATTCATGCCCGAATTGAGCAACAATTGAATTGCACTATTGGGCATTATAAAGGACAAAGGAAACATGTAGTCATAGCCAGGTTAAGTGTAGGGGCAGGTGGCAGAACCCTCAAACAGGCATAAGCCAGGTCCCATATACTTTTATTGTAATTTTTATATTTTACTCTCTGGAAAATCAATGTTTAGATTAAGCTGTATAATTAATCCTGAAACAACTACACTACTGAAATAATTTCCTAATATACAAAATTACAGTACATATTGTTCATCCACTTCGGGGACTTGAATATAGATTATCGTTTGCTATAACACAAAAATCCAAACTGAAAATGTAGATACTTATAGGCAATGAGATCCCATAGTCAAGAATCCTGACTGGGGAGACCTAGGTCAACTCATTGCAGTGATAATTGTATTTCAAAGCTAAAATAAAAGCACATCCATTATAAGTTATAAGACATTCATGTCCTAAGTTATCATATGGTGATCCGTGCACCAAAGCTGTAATGCCATTACCTTCTAGTTACATGAGTCACAGTAGACAACTGCCAAATGGATTTTTACAGCCATCATAAATGAATAACATTGCCTTTAGTTGGACCATACCTGCTGGTTTGGGGACAATTAGCAGAAACTGCTGTGAGCATGGTGACATACAGATGGAGCAGCTCTCAATGGAGCTGTATAGTATTATCAATCGCCGCTGTGCGCCATCCGACAGAAAAGGGCTTGCACGCCCCGTTCTGTTGGAGCCCGCCGGCTCCCCACTACTCCCCTGCAACCCCCACCCGCCCTGCCCATCTCACCTGAAGGGGAGACTGGCAGGGAAGCCGCTCCCCATCGCCATCCCCGTCAGATGGAGCTCCGGTCTGCCAGCCTGCGCCAGCTCAGGACATCTGGCGATCCTGCAGGCTAGCTGACAGGCGCTCCATCTTTAACCCCTTGAGTGGTGGGTTTTGCTGGGGCAGGACAAACCTACCAGGGCAGGTTTATCCTGCCCCAGCAAAACCCACCACAGAAAGTTAGAAGCAGCCCCCCCCCCTCGCCTCCGCTCCGTCGTTAGTACGCCGGAGCTTCCTTGCTGCCTCTCTCCCCCTGCCTAAGCCGCCTGTCACATTTAGCAGTGACGTCGGCGGCAGGCTGGAGGATGTTCGCGGCTCAGGAGGACTTGGGTGCCTGAGCGCTTCCGAGTCCCCCGAGGCTGGCCGACCATACCCGAGCCTGCTGCCGACGTCACTGTAAAATGAGTGACGGGCTGGCTGGTGGGCGGGTCAGGGAAGCTCCAGCGTACCGATCGCCGGAGCAAAGGTACAGGGGGGGACTGGAGCTGGTCCCTGGGGTGTGCTGTAGTGGTGCACACCTGGACACCACTGGCGCACACCCATTGTATAATAGTGGTATGCCCGGAGATTTTCTGGGACAGCCCGCTGTGGCAGCGCAGCTGAGCCCGGAAAATCTCTATAACCTTATATGGTTGATTACAGAGGGCAACAGTTTGCAACTATTAAAAAATATGGGACATATAAAAGTTATTTAAGAACATCGCTGAAAAGTGCAAGCCTACATTATGTATTTTATTATTTATTTATTACCAGTTAGTTATATAGCACACACATATTACGCAGCACAGAGAATATTTGAACATTCACATCAGTCCCTGCCCCAGTGGAGCTTACAATCTATATTCCCTACAACATGCACACGCACACACAGGGGCGGATTGGGAATTAAAAGCAGCCCGGGAAATTATTTGAAGCAGCCCTAGGGGGGCCGAGGATACCCGTTGCGCGCCAACATTTTTAGGGGGCGTAACCTAGTGACATGGGGGCGTGGCCTATTTCAACGAGGTCACGCCCCATTTTTGCCGCTGTGGGGTCATGGCTAGTAGCTCACCCACACCAACAGCCCACCCATTGACCCGCCTTATTTTTTACATTTGCTTCAATCTTTTCTTGATTTCGCACACGGTAATACCACTTACACGTTACGACACACACTGATGCCCATTATATTTATGGCACACACCGTGATGCCCATTACATGTTACGCTGAAGGCACGCACCAAAAATTATATTATATTATACCACATGCCATAGTGCCTATTACACATTATGCCAGGGCTCAACAATTTTTCATAAAAGAAAGACAACAGTGACAGTGCGCACCAGAGGCCATGATGCCCATTACGAGTTATGCCAGGGCTCAACAATTTTTAAAAACCAAGGACAATAGGGAAAGTGCGCGCCGAAGGCGCACGTCAAAAATTTACACCGTTATGCTTGCTACACGTCACACACCCAAAACATATTATACCACGTGCCATAATACCCATTACATGTTATGCAACACACCGTAATTCACACGCAACACGCTATAATGCCCATTACACGTTATACCAAACACTTTCATTCCCATTACACATTATGCCACACATCGTGATGCCCATTACACATTACTCAACACACCGTGATGCCCATTACACATTATGCCCCGCACCGTGATGCTCCATTATACATATTCCCCACACCTTGATGCTCATTATACATATGCCACACACTTGATGCCCATTATATATATGCCCCACAGGTTGGAGTCAAAGGCAAATTGAACTACTGCGCACTTCACAAAGCAGATGCGCACTGCACAAATAGCCAGCACACACACGGTTTAAAAAAAAAAAAAGTTTACCAGATACAAGAGGCCCAATTGGACCAGCGGCGGTGACAAATGAGCACAGCATGAGGCAACGGAGAAGGCGCAAAATCTCACGATGGGGAAGTCACCTCACTCAGCAGAGAGAGGAGGTCACTGCCCCAAGTGAGGACCCGCAATGCGTCGGAGCTCAGCCAAGCTACTGCTGAACACCCGGCGAACCGGACGGGTGGTGACCCTACACACACATTGTATAATGACAAGGGGCACGCTGACACACACATTGTATAATGGCATGGGGCACGCTGACACACACATTGTATAATGGCATGGGGCACGCTGACACACACATTGTATAATGGCATGGGGCACGCTGACACACACATTGTATAATGGCATGGGGCACGCTGACACACACATTGTATAATGGCATGGGGCACGCTGACACACACATTGTATAATGGCATGGGGCACGCTGACACACACATTGTATAATGGCATGGGGCACACTGACACACATACAGTACAGCATACAGATGTATGCAATCCCTTGCATCCCTCCTCCCCCAGGATGAATACCTTTGTGGTGTGCAGTGTGCTGCCTGTGCATGTCTTGCAGCTTTTAGTGAGCAGGATGGCCCCAAAACTTAGTGCACATTAGTGAAGGGGGGCTGTGGAGCGAGGACAGCGGGCTTGCCATTTTGAAAAGTAAAGTAAAGGTGAACCGCTGATTGGCTGAGAGCCGTGACAGAGGGCTCTCTCAGCCAATCAACGGCCGCTGATTCCCCTGTCTGCCCGATGCTCCTCACTGCGGGGGGGGGGTGGGGGGTGGCGGGGGTTGCTGTCGCCACGGCCAGGGGGGGTGGCGGGTGTGCGGACATCACTCACAGCCGCGCTTCCGTCGGCATCCTGCGTCCACTCCTCAGACAGTGCAGCATTGCCCAAAACCAATATGGCCGCCGCATATGTGCATTTAATATATGCATATATGCGGCGGCCATGTTTGTTGTGGGCAATGCTGCCGTTCGTGACCAGGCTGGGCTGCGGCCGCTTCTAACAAAGGTAAGCGGCCCAGCCAGAATGAAATCTGGTCCGGCCCACCGGGAAATGGCCCGGTTTCCCGGTGGGCCAATCCGCCTCTGCGCACACACAGACATTCTAGGGTTAATTTTGTTGGAAGTCAACTCACCTACCAGTATATTTTTGGATTTTGGGAGGAAACCGGAGTACCCGGAGTAAAGAATATACAAACTCTACACCAGGGTTGCCGACTTTTTCTGTCTCCTCTCCGGTAGAAGCCCGGAGAGGAGACTTCCAGCTGCAGGTCGGGGGGCGGGGCTTGAGCTTTACATCATTAAGCCCCGCCCCCAGGATGCTAAAACCCCCAATACACGGATCTCCGTGGAGGGGGCGGGGCTAAAATGACGCGATTTTAGCTCCTCCCCCTCATCTGACACCCGCGGATTGACGAGTTCAATCCAAAAGGTATGGGGAAGACGCCGCAATCGGGGGGTGGCGTGGGGGTCCCCCGGAATCCGGGAGGGTTGCCCACCTTTCCGGGGGGCCGGGAGGAGGACCCGATTTTCGGGATCCTCCCGGTAATTCCGGGAGGGTCAGCAATCCTGCTCTACACAGTTAGGTCCATGGTGGAAATTGATCCCATGACCTCAGCACTGTGAGGCAGTAATGCTAACAATTACACCATCCGTGACATATCGACTGACCAGCAATTACCAGGTACCTGTATAGAAAAGGACATGTACAAAAGGATGGGTGTCCCAATGTGGAGAATATGAGGACGATTCAGACCTGTTCGTACAGGTCCACACCTTCTCTGATGTTTTGGGTCTGTGCATGCGCATTGTTGCCAATAAGCATGTGCAGGCGCCCAGCTGCGAGCACCTTCAGCAAAGATTCTCTTTGCCTAAGGCACTTGCAGCTTGAGTGACAGTTAGGCGGCATTTGCTGGGGTCCGCACAGTGTTTCATGGGCGTGCCCACAAAAAACGGTGGGTGCAGCCAGGGAAATGCTGGGCGGACAAGAAAAAAATTACTCAGGCCTTGCAAGCCATCAGCTTAGCGAGCCAACATTCGCAAGACCAATCCACACACACAATAGCTAAAATACATGGATCTGCACACAGTATTCACCCATGCACCATACAAGTTTATATCATTAACCAATTACCTAACCACATCTACTCAATGCAAGTTCACGGTAAGCACACTATTGCACTGTAACCATGCCAGTATAGATTCCAAACATACAAACTTTTAAATACATTTTTTTTTTTATTATGCGTTTTTAACATTCATATCCAGAACATGTGTAGGACACATCTATTTAATTTTAGTTGTGGATTTAATATATTTAAAATTAAGCAGCCATGTAATAAAACTTACTTGCTCATTATAATTGCCCACTAAATAAGGAAATTAGTTCCAATAAACAGCATTTTATTAGAGTAATCATGGCATTAATTGATGGGTTAGCTGCATGCCTATTGTTAGAGTTGCGAATGAATTCACCCAAAGAGGATGTTCACACACACACACACAGCGGCTGAGCTTGCGGACATGAGAATGTGCGTATGCACACGCAACTGTGCGGGTACTTTCAGACCACTCCCATTTGTGTACCGTTGGGAACATTCATGTTCGCATGGGTGAATATGAATGTGCATGCAAACGAATCAACCAGAATAAGGTCCATTGTGACCCATCCGGATATCCTCTGGATTATGAGTAAAAAATCAGCAAGTGTGGTTCATGATGATATAATGCTGGAAGTTTTGAATTGATTTCAATGAGGTAAAATAAAAAACAGGGTTAGCTCTGCCTCACACTCCACTAACTTCCCCAAAAAGTGTAATGTATTGTCATAAAATTCAGTTTATGAAAATCATCTGCTTTTCCTAAAGAAAATTTTTCAATGATGACTTCATTTGTGGCTGTCTTGTAGGTATTGTTCCTCTGCCTATTTTCTATTTTAAAATTCTAACCATGGCGAACCCATACAGAAAACCAAAAACAAACAAAAAGTTAACCGAAAAGAAATAAAGGAAAAAATGATATTATTGTCGGGCATGTTGTTACAAGTAACAACTTGGCTCCGATATTGTGTAACAACTTGCACCAAGTGACATCAGCTAACCAAAATTCCATAGTTTGATCCATGCTTCAATTATACTTCAAATATAGGTGAAAAATATTATTTAATAAAAAACTAGTTGGTTTAGGTACCTACTATATAAACATGTCTGCGTTATCATAGTTTCGTTCGGCAGTGGCGGTAACATGTTCAAACTTGAACAAGTTGCAGCTCAACATGGGTGTGGTTTTAGATCATTGTAACAACTTGCCTCTATAACTAGTCCCGCCTTCCCCTACAGGAAGTTTGATTCTATCAGCCCCGTATAACCACTGGCTGATGGAACCCAGGACACACGAAAAATGGAAAGGAACACAATTAATCAGGTGCTAATTAAAATTAATGTGTGACTATACAAAATGAGAAAATACTCATATAACATCAATAAATGAAAATATAAATGTTAAACTTTATACGACTAATGCCTCTGGTGTATACCAAGAAAAAAAAGTTACAAAATTCCCAAGGAGGTGGATTATGAAGTTGTCTGTAGTCTAATACCTAAAAGAAAGTTCTACTGTCCTGTTCTACTAACCATCCCCATCTATATCTGAGTTCAATAATGGAGACCAGCTCCTGTCTATCTTTTGCTCCAAGAAGGATTCACGTGGGGAAATTTACTAAGAGGGAGTTCTATTTCTTATGGGGTGTTTCTATGGGAAACCAATCATAATCTACACATTTCTTTAGAACCTTCTAGGCTATAATAGATAGTGTCTGATTGGTTGCCCATAGCAACATCCCATCTGAAATAGAACTCTCTCCCACACTGTCTAAAAGAACACAATTCCTCTGGACAATTCCAAATGCTTTCCCGGTTTATAATTCAATTACCGTTTATTGTAGGACACGACACTGGGCAGCGTTCAAGAAGTTACCTATTCTCCACCAGGGGTGATTATTGTAATTTCTGCCTGGCCCAAGTGCAGGCTCTTCACTGCACAGAAGAGTGAACTGTGTAGTCACAGCTGAGGCTGACAAAAGCCTACCGTATATATTCGAGTATAAGTCGACCTGAATATAAGACGAGGCACCTAATTTTACAACAAAAAACTGGGAAAACGTATTGACTCAAGTGGGACCCTCACTCGAGTATAAGCCGAGGGGGGCTTTTTCAGCATAAAAATTTTTCTGAAAAAGTAGGCTTATACTCGAGTATATATGGTATGTTTTCCTGGCTGATATGTCTCTGTGCAGGGATGGCATAGACACAGCCCAGTGTTGAACAGTCGGTCAGCAGGTTCATTTCTCTCTGGGACTGATACTTCCAGAGGGTCACTTCTTAGGATTCTACCTAACCCCTATCTAGTTCAATCCCTTGTTCCCTCCTGAATTTTTCACCAAGAGATACAGTAGCTTAACTGGACTCGGGTGGGCCTTAAATGTCGTGTGGATTTTTTTAGATGGGGCCAATGGTTAACCTAAGCGGAGCTGCAAAAGTACTTACCTAATTTGCATTTGTACTGTAAAGCGTTATTTTTTTTTTGCTCATCTATGTATTGTCAGGTGCTGCGGAACCCTTATGGCGCCATATTTATTTATTTATTTATTTACACTGGGTAACAACAGACAGACTTGGAGGTAAGAGGGCCCTGCTACAAGCTTACAATATAAATAAATGATGATAATAATAATAATAAAATTTTATTGGACATATATGACCCTGAATTGGAACATGAACTAGTCATTGCAGAAAAGTCACTTGCAGGCATCCATAACTGTCCTTATCAGTGATTAAAAAAAAAAATTTGCATGTCCACTTTTGCTTCATGGTCTTTACTCTGCTTGGAAAAACTACCCTTTGTTATTGTGACTGACATAAAAATGACAAGTTTTGCAGAGGATGCTTCCGGAAATGATTCTAGGGCCCTCCATCAGATGACACCAGAGCGTGTTCCAATAGTAAATCTATTTCAGTGAATCAGACAAACCTGCTACTTTTAACTAATCGTTGACACAAAGTACAAATAGTATTTATGTAGTGAACAGCAACTTAGCCAAGGAAAAAAAATATTTGAAACTGAGGAACCCATGTGTTACAGTACGCTCGCAGTAAAGAAGCATTTGTTTGCTTTATCTGGCAGCGTAATACTAGTATGGTCAATGAGATGGAGAAAGAGCAACAAGTCAATGGCAGCAGATATGAACAAGAGCCAACAGATGAAATAGTTTTGTTTCACAAGGCCCCAGAACAATAGTACTTTCCGTGCAAACACATCGGAAACTTGTTTTTCTTTCCTTTTTCCAGTCTGGGTACTGTGTACATAACAGCCGCTGATCTAGTCAAAGTATAAATGAAAAGCGATTACAAAAAATTTTAACGGGGAGATTGCCAGCAAACATATGGATCTCATTGCCACTTGTACTGTTTTAGCCAGTAAAACAAATGCAATTAATCAATATGTAAAAGTCATAAATTAACATAAGCATTAATCATTCGAATATGTAAAAGCCATGCATTAACATAAACATTCATCATTCTTACCCTGTATGTGTCAGGCTGCAATTCTTTTATTAATCAGTGTTTTTGTCTGTCACTTCTACCTCTTGGCTACCAGTTAAATGACCATTCCTCATTGTGCAAAACTTTCTCTGCTATGAAAACTTTGTCCAAGTCATTTTTTATGTTAAAGGGACCGTGTAGATTGTCCGCAGAATGATAGGTAGCTACGGCTTATGGCATTACCACCATTACATATTTGTCAGGTAGAACAACCAACGATACATTTTTTTTTTTCTCAAACATTTTATTGGAGAACTAAAAATATGGATATACAGTACTACAAAGCAGTTGCGAATAATACAATTGTAAGAAATATTGGGCCTTATTCTAGTTCACTCTTTCTGACAAAATCCTTCTTAGATGGACAAAACCATGTGCACTGCAGGTGGGGCAGATGTTACTTGTGCAGAGAGAATTAGATTTGGGTGGGGTTTACTTCAAAGTGAGATCTATATTGCAGTGTAAAAATAAAGCAGCCAGTATTTACCCTGCACAGAAACTAAATAACTCACCCAAATGTAATTCTCTCTGCACATGTTACATCTGGCCCCCTGCAGTGCACATGGTTTTGTCCATCTAAGAAGGATTTTGTCAGAAAGAGTGAACTAGAATAAGGGCCATAATGTGAATGACATGGATAGTAATAAAAATGTAACAATCAATGGTCATGTATTAATTTTATTTATGAAAGATCTCACTGTATTATTACAATATTCTAAACTAGTTAAAAGCCCATTAAAATAATGGCTTCTGCAATGTAGTTTCACTTTGAGCTGTGACAGTTTTTACGTCACTTGGAGCTGTGACAGTTTTAGCCCACAAACTCTCCACCCCTCCCCCAGTCCATACCAGCTTTTGCCTCCAATCTCTGTCTTCTCGGCTTCCTTTCTCCATATCCAGAAGAAAACAAATCTGTGTTCCTGCAAAAATTCCTTTCACTTTGGTCCGTTGAGTGACCTCTAGTGGTTGCTGGCAGTACTTCACCTCATAGAGATGAGGAATAGTTAGCTTTTTTATATAAGCCAGCTCAGGTTTTCCATACAGTGGAGATGCTTTGCAAACCAGCATGCCTGCAGCCTGAGGAAGCAGTCAAGTTGCAATGAGTTTGCAAAAATCTTTGCAGATAAATATCTTCCATCCGGGCTGGAATCCCCACAGTGTCATCAAAGGAGTGCCAAACTACCAAGCCTGTGAATGTAAGCCACCTGTCTTCTTGGAACAGCTTTGAGCCAATGGATGTAAAATATATTGTAGAAATTACCCAAAGGCTGCGTCCTACCACCTGTGACCTGGACCCTGCCTATATGGACATAATTGGCCCTTTATTTACAAAAATAGTTCAAAGCTCTCTGAAAACAAGAATTTTTCCTGAACCACTAAAAGAAGCAATTGTTAGACCATTTCTTAAAAAAACAAATTTAGGGCCTTATTCTAGTTCACTCTTAGAGGCAAATTCCTTCTCAGATGGACAAAACCATGTGCACTGCAGGGAGGGCAGATTACCTGAAGACGATTAAACATTGAAATGTTGTATCACTACCTGGCTGCGAGGTCCCTTATTCTACACCTCACACCTCTGAAGGTCCAAGAGTGCCGCCCAACACCCCTTATATATCCAACCAACATGGGAAGGCACCCGGCAACTTATCGTGGAATACTTCACTACCAGAGTGCCGAACACCCAACCACTGTAAATATATATTAAATATGGCTCCTGGAGACCCTGTGATTCTTGGTTCAGGCTTTAATGAGAGACCGTATAAACTGTGGACAGAGGTATACCTTACTGCATATTGCCACTTTTTTTGTGAATTAGCCCATTGCCTGTTTTTCACCCCAATGAAGCTGTAGAAATACACCGTTAGGAACAGAGGAATTCCATATTGATCGTAACAACTTCCTGTGTGAATTTATCTACTAAATTCTGGTCTAAGAGACCACGTTCATCTAAACTGAAGCTGTGTAAATCTATGATTATGGACGGAAGAACATTGTCATTTTGTACATGAATCTAATCTGAGAGATCTCTTTCACCTGAATTTGGTAACTCTAATTAAACAATTAGAGGACATAACTCCATTAAATATATATAGAAGACATCTCTATAGAATATTGGATTGATTCATTGCCCCGGATGAAGTCCTAAGGGACGAAACGCGTCGGGCCGCGGATCTACATTGTTTGTGGCACTTGTCTGAAAAATCCGAAACAGTGAAATTAATTCTTATTGCTGGATGAACCGCTAATAAATGTTTACTTGTTTTTACAAATTTTTATTGATTCATTGTATGCACAGCCACTAAGTGGTACACTTAGCGCACCCCTATTCTTTTTTCTTTATATATATATATATATATATATATATATATATATATATATATAAAAGCAGGGAATAAGCAGCACTCAGGAGACTTCTTTGCAATGAAAAAGATAGTTTCCTTTATTCAAGTTTCCAACATCTTTTTTATCCAATATCTTTTATATCCAGGAGCCATGTTGTGGCGCTGTTACCATGGCAACTGAGATGCTAAACAACCTGACGCCTTGCCGGTGAGGTCATCAGCAAATGCGCACAGAAAAGCTGCTGCTGGCTGATTTTAATCACTGGGTGTGTCCGGGAATGGGTATATATGTATGTATGTCATTCTATGCACTTTATCCCTGACGACGGGTTGTACCCGAAACATGTTGGAAACTTGAATAAAGGCAACTATCTTTTTCATTGCAAAGAAGTCTCCTGAGTGCCGCTTATTCCCTGCTCCTGTATTTGGCTGTTCATTGACCTAAGAAGGCACCTGAGCAAGATAATTACTTATGCGATTGGAGTGCCGGGCGTTCCTGCTTGTGAGTATATATATATATATATATATATTCTATCCTGTCCACGCAAAAGCGTTGCTTGTTAAATATTTGTTGAACAAAATGTTTTACTGCTAAAGTGAAAGATAATGTAAATTTGCTCAATCCTTAATAAAAAAAAGTTCATTTAAGAAAATATCCAAGATGAAATGGCATGCTCTTCTTCAGCCAGTGACTTGCTTACTTCCCATCCTGAGCCCTTTCCCACTCTCTCCTCATTTGACCCCACAAGTGAGGATGAAGTGTCTGCACTCTTCTCATCCTCTTACTCACTAACTCTCCTTTTGATCCTATACCCTTACAAGTCAGTAAAGCTGTGCTTATCCCAAGCTTAACTAAAATCTGTAACCTTTCTCTCTGTGTCTCTCTCTCTCTCTCTCTCTCTCTACTGGTATCTTTCCTTCTCTGCTCAAGCATGCACTTATTACTCTCCGCTCCAATGCCTCTCCAAGCTACTTGAGAGACTTGCCTACACTCGGCTCACACACTTTCTTAACTGCTACAACTTATTTGACCCACTTCAGTCAGGCTTTCCCTCGCAACACTCCACAGAGACAGCACTGAATAAAGTGGTAAATTATATGGCCACTGATAAATCTAAAGGCCATTTCTCACTTCTTATTCTTCTAGATCTCTCATCTGCCTTTGACACTGTCAACCACTCTCATACAAACACTACAATCCCTAGGTCTTCAGGACACAGCCCTTTCTTGTTTCTCTTCCTACCTATCTAATTGATCTTTCAGTGTTTGCTTTTCTGATTCTACCTCCTCCTCAATACCTCTGTCCGTTGGAGTGCCACAAGGCTCAGTCTTAGGTCCTCTGCTTTTCTCAATCTATACCTCCTTACTTGGGAAACTAATCAACTCTTTTGGATTCCAGTATCATCTGTACGCTGATGATACTCAAATCTATATATCCTCCCCGGAATTGTCACCATCAGTATTGCTCCGTGTCTCTGAATGTCTTTCTGCCATTTCATTTTAGATGTCATCTTACCACCTCAAACTCAACATTTCCAGATCAGAATGAATTATATTCCCACCAGCCAAGATTAGTTACCAACATGATATCTCTATCAACACAACTATTAATCCTACTCCACAAGCTTTGCCTAGGGATCATCCTCGACTCTGAACTGTCCTTCATTCCTTCCATTCAATATGTCTCTAAATCATGTTACATGCATCTAAAAAAACATACCTAAAATTTGTCCGTACCTTACACAAGACACTGCAAAAACTCTAATCGAAGCACTCATTATGTCACGCATTGATTATTGCAATAGCCTTCTTACTGGTATTCCTAAAAAAAAGCCTCTATCCACTACATTCCATTTTGAATGCAGCTGCAAGGCTGATCTTCCTGGCTAGACGTTCATCGTCTGTTGATCCACTCTGTCAGCCCCTCCATTGGTTACCTGTATATTACCGCATTCAATATAAAATACTTCTACTTACATACAAAGCCATTACTCTGACTACACAGACTTATATTTCTTCACTTATCTCAAAATATATCCCCACGACCTCTCCGCTCTGCACAAGATCTGTGTCTCTCATCCACAATCATTTCTCACTCTCAATTACACGTGCAGGATTTTTGTTGGGCAGCACCAACCCTATGGAATGCCCTTCCACGCACAATAAGACTCTCCTCTAGTCTCCAGACTTTCAAGCGTTCCCTGAAAACTCACCTCTTCAGGTAAGCTTATCATTTTCAAGAACACCCTCACAACCTCCAGTAGCATTTATATCTACTTGCATCCCATCAGGACTGTCTTGTAATCTGGTGGGACTGCCATGCTATGGAATCCTATCAGTGTCGTAACTACCGAGGGTGCAGGGGGTGCAGCTGCTATGGGGCCCGAGCAGTTTCAAGGGCCCGCAGCTCCCCCTGCACCCAGTGACTTACTGTCCTGAAGTATCTTCAGCTAGGTCACTCCAACAATCCATATTGCTGCTGGCCTGAGTCCAAGCTTCAGAAATGTGCGCACTGCGTTCCGCTGCGGAAAGCGTCAGGTGGCTTGCTATCATCAACACAGGCTATTGGCCATTTCCGGGAGCAGGCACCGCTACTTAGTTCCACCAGGACAGTACAACACAGCAGCGGTGCAGGCTTGCAGGGCAGTGCACTAGCAGCATAGCACAGTGTCAGGCTGCTGCTTCAGCTGAGAGACGCTACGGGAGCCGGATACACAGTCTACCAAAATTGCGGGGATGAGTGATTGCTGCATTGTCCGGCCACACACCACAGGTCAGTGCAGGTACCAGTCCAGCTTCCCTTGTTCAATAAATTAAGTCCTCACCTCTCCGCGCTGTGAGCTCAGCCTCCCCTGCTCACTGGCAGGTCACATAAAACACTCCTGACGGTATTTAAAACTTCCAACTAATGTATGTATCTTTCTGCATGAGCAATTCAGTGGAAGCTGGCAACAAATTTACTGTTTGGGATCACTACATCAACACAATTGCCTTATGGTTTTACTGTAGTAGTTATAGTAAGATTCTGGTGTAGATGTATGATTAGGTGTTATGGAGGAGTAGTGGTATCAGAGCAAGATGCGGTCAGGATGCTGGCGTTTAGAATACCGACTCCAGCATCCCAACTGCTGTCAGAAGACTGGCACCAGAAATCTCGAAAAAGTATCAGGATACAGACAGCGAACATCGGTTTAGGCACTATTGGTAAGGTTAGGGTTAGGCTGCATGCCACCCCCTTAGTAGACCCCACCCCAATTAGGGCTGCTTATGGGCTATTTCACACTGTCGTCTCCTGCCAGATGGCAAAATCCTGCACGGCCAGGAAGCCGTGCCGTGCACAGTAGTTGTGAATGGACACTATTGTGCCCATTCACACGGGACAGCAATGGCCCGGCCGTCCGGTTGCAGCAGCAGGTTTTCGCCGCCCGGCAGGAGCCAGAATGTGTGAAACCACCCTATCTGTCCCAATCCACCCCTGTTAGTGCCCACACACACACTGCAGAAAGTTTAGCCCTAGACTGGCTGGCTCCTGGCAGCAGAGCAGCACCACAATTCACATTTTTATGGTGTGGGGTCTAATGCCATGGAGTTCCTGCCTAATCAGAGACCTACTGTATGGTTGTGCTGCAGTGAGATAGTTCTCACTTCCCCTCCTCTCTCTATCCTCTCTCTGTCTCCCCCTAACACCCTCTTTGCCTCTCATTCCCCTCTCTCTTGCTCTCCCCTATGTGGCATTTTGACAATAGGGGGCCCCCTTCAAAATTTTGCTATGGGGTCCTCAAAGTTCTAGTTACACCTCTGAATCCTATCCTTATGCATCCCTCCTATTATCCCTATAGATTGTAAGCTTGCGAGCAGGGCCCTCCTACCTCTATTTCGGTTAGTTTCTACCCAGTTTGTTTAATCACTGTTGTTTCCAATTGCAATGGAATATGCTGCACTATATAAGAAACTGTAAATAAATAATAAATAAATAAAAAAAAAACAGTATTCCATCGAGTAATGGCATGTAACCATTCTGCGTGAATTTTACCTGGAATCAGAGATCTGTAGAGGTGCTATTGCATAATCTTATTTGTGCCAGTAATAATACCTGTATTTGATAGTAAAAAAAGAAAATCAGCACATGTCAAGTAACTGAAACTATAATCATATAAAATAGAACCTGACTCGAGTCTAGCATCTCTACCTCAGCTTGAGTTACAATGTCTGCACCGGCATGCAATAGTATAGGCCAGGATACATCTGTTAGGACATAAAAAATGAAATGTACATAGAAAGTTTTCAGTACTTATAAAAGTGCTCATTTATTACCGGAGTTAATTTATCTGACAGGCATATAATATAGTCTGAGTCACAAATCATAGTACTGTATTCTAGAATCACTGACCTCATGAACATGATTAGCCCAGTATAGCAATAAAATAGTGATAGAATGAAGGAATAAATGTACAATTTTGGAAGGTTGCGTATGGATAATTCATGTTGCTTATTAGAACAATGGTACAGTCATTTATGTTGGTGGTGGATGGTTCCAAAGACTCTCTAAAAAAGTAGTCATTTATATCAAAAATATATATTATTAAATTTTAGACCCAGTGGGAGGGATTGCATTACCTAGAAGAAGGTGCTTATAATGGTAACCAATTGGATCCAAGCTATGGGTTCCAAGTGGAATTAGCTATCAGGAAAGCATAGGACTAACTAATGTCTCCATCAGAGTTTCCTCCATGAAGGAACACCACCAGTTACAGTATTTATAACTTTTTCTTACTTTGTTTTTATGTGCTATAAGCTTTACGGGTGGATGCTCTGTGGGCCTTTGTATTTTATATTATGACACTGTTCATGTACTGTTTAGACTACAATATATTTAACATATAGATTGTAAGCTTGCAGCAGGGCCCTCTTACCTCCAAGTCTGTCTGTTGTTACCCAGTTTGTTTTATCACTGTCTACAATTGCAAAGCGCAACGGAATCTGCGGCGCTATATAAGAAACTGTAAATAAATAAATAATATAAATTGATAATTATGTTTCAAAGAATTATTATTATATATTGCAAAATAATCACTACTGTAGATATATCCCATCAACATGGCCCTCTCTACATTGTTCTAATAACACCATAGATCCATGTTGCATTTGTAGACAATTACATTACCCTGTGTATCTACTATGCTACTTGGATTACTTAGGGTAAGTACTACAATTAATTACAATGAAATGTGTTCTCCTTGTGTTAGTGTTACTTTAGTTACCCCTGTCACGCTTTTAAGTAGCCAACAGTTTAGTATTTTTAGCTGAGTATACTTGCTCTTCTTTGTGAATGGTGGACAGTCCAATGGTCAACAGGGTCAAAAGCTCAACATGAGGGGCGAAATGTAATAGGATGCGATTTTTTAGACTAAAAAAAAATCGCACCAAATCGCACCTTTAAAAATCGCATTTTTTGCCGCGAATTCGCATATGTAATGAGATGCGAATTTGCGGCAAAAAAATGCGATTTGCCGCGATTTCGGGCGATTTTTAGTCATGAAAATGTGTGCATTTTCATAAATGCGATTTTGTGCTAAAAAAAAAAGTTTAAAAAAAAACGGCGTGGGGTCCCCCCTCCTAAGCATAACCAGCCCCGGGCTCATTGATCCGGACCTGGTTCCAAAAATACGGGGGACAAAAAATCTGGGGGTCCCCCGTATTTTGAAACCAGCACCGGGCTCCAACAGCCCGCGGTGTCATGCCACAGCCGGGGGGACACTTTTTATACAAGGTCCCCCGGCCAAAACATGAGCACCGTGGCTGGTCAGCCTTGGACGGGGTACCTGGAGGAGTGGGGACCCCCCCAATAAAGGGGTCCCCCCCCCCAGGCCAGTGGACGCCGGCCTGATAGGGTTAAATCGATCATACGTTACATTGCTTTATACCGGAGAACTACAAGTGCCAGCAGACCTCCCCCGCATGCTGGGACTTGGAGAACCACAAGTCCCAGCATGCGGGGCATTAATGGGCCCGCTGGGACTTGTAGTCCACCTGTAAAAAGAATGTTTATAAAAAACACACACACAGAGAAGTAAAAGTTTATTACACACACACCTCACTTTTACACCAGCGTTACTTACCATTCCTAGATCCAGCGCTGGTCTGGCTGCTTCACAGCCGGCTCCCCCCGCACTGACAGGCAGCGGGGAGAACCGGCTTTCTCCGTTGCCTCTAACAGCTTCTGTAGCGCTGTCCCAGTGCTACAGAGGCTGAGAGCGCGATTGGCTGAGCTATGCGTCTCCATGGAGACGCATAGCTCAGCCAATCAGGACTGAGCTATGCGTCTCCATGGAGACGTATCGGCCAATCGCGATCTCAGACTCTGTAGCACTGGGACAGCGCTACAGAAGCTGTTAGAGGCAACGGAGAAAGCCGGTTCTCCCCGCTGCCTGTCAGTGCGGGGGGAGCCGGCTGTGAAGCAGCCAGACCAGCGCTGGATCCAGGAATGGTAAGTAACGCTGGTGTAAAAGTAAGGTGTGTGTGTAATAAACTTTTACTTCTCTGTGTGTGTGTTTTTTATAAACATTCTTTTTACAGGTGGACTACAAGTCCCAGCGGGCCCATTAATGCCCCGCATGCTGGGACTTGTGGTTCTCCAAGTCCCAGCATGCGGGGGAGGTCTGCTGGCACTTGTAGTTCTCCGGTATAAAGCAATGTAACGTATGATCGATTTAACCCTATCAGGCCGGCGTCCACTGGCCACGGACGCCGGTGACAGCCCCGGGCTTCAGCCCTGGACGGGTGAAGCCTGGGGGGGGGACCCCTTTATTGGGGGGGTCCCCACTCCTCCAGGTACCCCGTCCAAGGCTGACCAGCCACGGTGCTCATGTTTTGGCCGGGGGACCTTGTATAAAAAGTGTCCCCCGGCTGTGGCATGACACCGCGGGCTGTTGGAGCCCAGTGCTGGTTTCAAAATACGGGGGACCCCAGATTTTTTGTCCCCCGTATTTTTGGAACCAGGACCGGTCCAAGAGTCCGGGGCTGGTTTCAGAAATACGGGGGACCCCTATGCTTTTTGTCCCCCCGTATTTTTGGAACCAGGTCCGGCTCAATGAGCCCGGGGCTGGTTATGCTTAGGAGGGGGGACCCCACGCCGTTTTTTTTTAATAAAAACACTTTTACACATTTTTATTAACAGGACCATGCACAGATCTCAATGATCTGTGCATGGTTCTGTCAAAGTCGCCTGTCAGAACCTGGTCTATTTTTTTTTGCGATTTTTGGTAACATTTACCAAAAATCGCACCCTATTACATTTGCGAGTTGTATACTTTATAATGGGAAAACATCTGGATGCGATTTGAAATGTGTCTAAAAAGCGCACTTCTAAAAGTGCGATTTCGCGGTAAAAAGTGCGATTTTTTACCGCGATTTGCAACCTATTAAATGTGCGATTTTCGGAAAATGTGCGATTTCGGCCGTTTTTGACCAAAAATCGCACATGTCTAAAAAATCGCACCCTATTACATTTCGCCCCGGTGTTTTTTTGTTTTTTTTAAGCCGACATGTGCAGTATTTCATTCCCTACCATCCACTACGGCGTGGAGGGAGAATATAATTGTGTGCCCGACGCATAGCGAGTGAACGTGGTACACTTAGATGGTGTCCATTTCGACATAGACACAAAAAAATGAAAAACTCATCTTGAACTTTTGTCTGTTGACCTTTTGACTCTGTCAACCTTTTGACTGTCCACCTATAGTGGTTAAACTTTTGACTGTCCACCTATAGTGGTCAACCTTATGACTGTATACCTAGACATTGTAGATCTAAAATACCATAACCACAGCAGGTTTATAAACCATTTACCAATTCCGACCAGGGCTTTAGAAAGGATTTTTGAGAAGTTTGTGCTGGGTAATTAGTACTTGCTCCCCCTTAACTCTCTGGGCAGTATTCGATGCTCCCGATTCACCGCGTTTTCCGTCGAATCGGGCTGTTTCCACTCCTTGCAGGGAATCTTTTTCACTGAAAATTGGATTCACCCTATTTAATGTTCACTGTTCACCGAAAGCTTGCCAGTTCTCAGTTTCATGCTCGCTGCAAGTCGCTGTTTTTTTTAAATGGGATTTTCACTTACATTCGCCGTAATTCGCCGTGAGTGTATTCAATGCTAGGATGGCGAATTGCTTTCAGCGTGATTTTCACCGTGCTTCACCATGTATCAGTCACCATCTTTTTAAGATGAACTGGAATGTTATCTTTTAAAATAAAGGGTTTTGTTATGGGATTTTCACTTACATTCGCCGTAATTCGTCGTGAGTGTATTCAATGCTAGGATGGCGAATTGTTTTCAGCGTGATTTTCACCATGCTTCACCATGTATCAGTCGCCATCTTTTTAAGATGAACTGGAATGTTATCTTTTAAAATAAAGGTGTTTTTTTTATTTGGTGTAAAAAAATCTGTATTTTTTTTTTCTGTGAAGGGGCCTGCTATTTTACACATAACAGCCAGCAGGTGGCCAAGAGCCGGGAACCTCTCATTACATATTCATATATTCACTGCTCCTGCTCATTACATATGCACGAGCAGGAGCAGTGCAGCGGCTCCCTACCCGTGTCCCCTGCCATCTCTCCCTGGGGGCAGCTTGTGCTGCCTGTGTCCCAGGGAGCCCTCCTGCCCCCTCACACATTCCGCCCCAGGCACGCAGGCAGGGAGACTTCCATCTCCCTGCCTGCCGCCGTCCCCCAGCTTCTGGTTAAAATTCGCCACCAGAAGCAGCGAGCCCCTGCGGCGTTGAATAGGGTGACATGGGTGGCCGGTCTGAGCTGTGAGCGGACGTGTATGGCTTGGGCTCCACTAATATTCTGCCTGTTTATGCAGACTAAGAGACCAGCAGACCTCCTGCCCCTCTCTGCCTAACTTCCGGAGCCTCGCCTGCGCCTCCTGTGTCACCCGCTGCTCTACTGCGTGGCTCACATGGGCTGCTGCGGCTGGCTGGGCATCTGTGCTCCGCGCTGCCGGGCGCCATCTTTGGTCCTCCCTTCCTCCTGCGGCTTCAACTACAGCGCTGTCCGGAGGCTGCGGTGGCGGGGGTAGACGCTGGGCACGCGGCTGGGAGACACCTACTCCATCCAGTGCCCTTTGCAGCAGCTGGGGGCACGAGAGCCCCAATCAGGGCTGAGCTATGCTTCTCCATGGAGATGCATCGGCCAATCACGCTATCAGCCTCTGTAGCGCAGAGGAAAGTTTCCTTCTGGCAAAGAAAAGGTGCCCAGATCCCGCTTCAGGGCCTTTAACAAGAAGTACCCTTCAAAAAGTGAGGATTCCTCAGCATGATGGGGCGGAGACTCCCCATTCTGGAATCAGAGTGGGGGGTCGCCTCCTGCAGTTTTGGGATATGTGGAATCACTCCACCCCGGACCCTTGGGTTCTTTCCATCATTGCTCAGGGTTACAGGATCAATCTCCAGGGTGTTCCTCCAAAGAGATTTCTTCCTACACCTCTACCTCGGGAAGCTCACTTGCAAAAAGCCCTCTTGGGGGAGGCAACGTCACTTCTGGAGAAGGGAGTGGTGATCCCGAAGCCTCAGGTGGAAAGAAAGAAGGGATTCTATTCCATTCTTTTCTTAGTCCCCAAACAGGATGGTTCCTTCAGACCCATTCTAAACCTGAAGTCTTTAAACCTACACCTGTGGTTGGATCACTTCAGGAGATATCCAGGACGCTTTTCTACACGTGCCTATATGCAGAGAAAATCAATCTTTACTGCATTTTGCAATAGAAGAAACTCATCTGCAGTTACAGGCTTTACTTTTTGGGCTAGCCACAGCCCCGAGAGTTTTCACAAAAGTGATGTCTGTAATGGCAGCGGCTCTCAGGTTAAAAGGGGTTACAAGCCTGCCTCTCAAACAAGTTAGCATAGGTGCCTTGCTCCTGCGGACCCTCCTACATCCCATATTTAGCTGTGTCACCAGGATGGACTCAGAGAAAGGTATTTGAATGGTAAGTTCTTACAAAAATCCCCTTGATTGAGTTTGCTCTAAGAAGACCTACGATTAAGCTGGAAAGGGTTACAAAGTATCTCTAAAAGCCTTGATGTTCATTAGTCCATAAGACAAATTGTCTATAAATGGAGAAAGTTGAGCACTGTTGCTACTCTCACTAGGAGAGGCCGTCCTGTAAAGATGACTGCAAGAGCACAGCACACAATGCTCAGTGATCTGAAGAAGAATCCTAGAGTGTCAGCTAAAGAATTACAGAAATCTCTGGCACATGCTAACATCTCTGATGATGAATCTATGATACGTAAAACACTAATCAAGAATGGAGTTCATGGAGGACACCATGGAGGAAGTCACCGCTGTACACAAAAACATTGCTGCACATATGAAGTTTGCAAAATAGCACCTGGGTCTTCCACAGCACTATTGGCAAAATATTCTGAGGACAGATGAAACCAAAGTTGAGTTGTTTGGAAGGAACACACAACACTATGGGGGTTATTCTAGTCCATTCTTTCCGACAAAATCCTTCTTAGATGGACAAAACCATGTGCACTGCGGGTGGGGCAGATGTAACTTGTGCAGAGAGAATTAGATTTGGGTGGGGTTTTTCTTCAAAGTGAGATCTATATTGAAGTGTAAAATCATGCAGTCAGTATTTTCCCTGCACAAAAACAAAATAACTCACCCAAATCTAATTCTCTCTGCACATGTTACATCTGCCCCCCTGCAGTGCACATGGTTTTGTCCATCTAAGAAGGATTTTGTCAGAAAGAATGAACTAGAATAAACCCCTATGTGTGGAGAAAAAAAGGCACAGCACACCAATCCCTCATCCAAACTGTGAAGTATGGTGAAGGGGGCATCATGATTTGGGGCTGCTTTGCTGCCTCAGGACCTGGACAGATTGCTTTCATCGACAGAAAAATTAATTCTCAAGTTTATCAAGACATTTCACAGGATAATTTAAGGCCATCTGTACACCAACTGAATCTCAACAGAAGGTGGGTGATGCAAAAGTACAATGACCCAAAGCACAGAAGTAGATCAACAAGAGAATGACTTTAACAGAAGAAAATATGCCTTCTGGAGTGGCCCAGTCCAGATTTCAACCCAATTGAGATGCTATGGCATGACATCAAGAGAGCAATTCACACCAGACATCCCAAGAATATTGTTGAACTGAAACAGTTTTGTAAAGAAAAATGGTCCAGAATTCCTACTGACCATGCAGGTCTGATATGCAACTACTGTATAGGAAATGTTTGGTTGGTTATTGCTGCCAAAGGAGGGTCAACCAGTTATTAAATCCAAGGGTTCACATACTTTGTCCACCCTGCACTTTGAATGTTTACACGGCATGTGCAATAAAAAAACAAGACAACATATCATTGTTTGTGTAGTATCAGTTTAAGAAAACTGTGTTTGTCTATTGTGTTGACTTAGATGAAGATCAGAACATATTTTATGACCAATTTATGCAGAAATCCAGGTCATTCCAAAGGGTTTACAGACTTTTTCTTGCAACTGTAAAAACTGCAGTTTTGCATGACCTCATAATTTAACCTTCGATAAATTAATCTGAAATGAGGTGCAGTCTCCGGATCAGAGATTTGATGATGCAGGACCTGTTATGGACACAAGCAGAATGGATCCTGCGCAGGTGTTCCACCATAGGAAATGTGCACAAACTATCAGGTTTGGGCTGCGTATATCTAGAGCCGGCGCTACGCCCCGCAGCGCCCCAGGTGGGGGAGTGCCCCGCCACTCACCGGGGGGGGAAAGGTGATGTGGCAACCGCTGCCGAGTCTGGGTGTGGGGGGGTGAAGCAGGCGCAGGCACCGCCACCGAGTCAGGGAGTGGGGGCGGCGGTAGGAGCTTGATGCGGCAGCCGCCGCCACTGGGTTCGGGGAGGGGGTGGTGATGTGAGCTTGATGCCGCCGAGTCAGGGAGTGGGGGCAGCCTTAGGAGTTTGTTGCAGCCGCCGCCCCTGAGTCCGAGGGGAAGGGGGAGAGATGATGCGGCACCCGCCGCCGAGTCCGGGTGTGGGGGGTGAAGCTGGCGCAGGCATCGCCGCCGAGTCAGGGAGTGGGGGCGGCGGTAGGAGCTTGATGCGGCAGCCGCCGCCACTGGGTTCGGGGAGGGGGTGGTGATGTGAGCTTGATGCCACCGAGTCAGGGAGTGGGGGCAGCGTTAGGAGCTTGTTACGGCCGCCGCTGCTGAGTCCGGGGGGGAGGGGGTGATGAGGACCTCAGTTGGGGGGGGGGGGGTTTGGCACCGGGCACCACTCACCTGGCTCCAATCGAGGGGGGAGAGCTGCTTCCAAATGCTGCCCTCCAGTGGCCAGTGCCCTAGGCAAATGCCTAAAGCTGCCTAGTGGTGGCGCCGGCCCTGCGCATATCACTGAATTAGGACAGTGCTCGGTTGTCTGGAGAACAATGATTATCTTAAAACATACCAGACTTTATTTTCCCGTCATTAATTACAAAGGGATAACAGTAATGGTGACAAATTTAATAACACATTTATCGTATTCTGTTTGTATCACTGAAATAATATACAATGAGCAATTCAAGCATACCTCCCAACTGTCCCTCTTACTGCGGGAACGTCCCGGTTTTTGGGGACATTCCCGCTTCCCGTCCAGGGCCGTCAGTGTTCCTTCAGGCTGGGGGGCTGCCAGAGTCCCCCCAGCCTGAAGGGAATAGATGCTGTGCAGATTCGCACAGCTTATATTCAGTCCTGCAGAGGGACGAAAAACGGGGGCCAAGCCCCAGATGTTGGGAGGTATGAATTCAAGTGAGCATCAAAGATAACATTACCCCTATCTAGAAATACAATGAATTATAAATATTGACACCTGCATTATCCACAACTTCAGCAATAACGGAACGTTTGAAAACAAATGTTTAGAAAACACACCTGCTGCATTTGGAGTGTCCCATAACAGTAAAGATCATTAACCACTCACTGCATTCAGGTTTACACGCTCCATAAACCATTTCAATTTAGCAGAACACTGATAAGCTCAGTGTCATTAACAGGTTGTTTAAAACAGATTTTTCAGCTCACTTATCCTTTATCACACAGTTTACACCAGCAGGGATCTCTGCACCACATCCAACCCGCTGTTTTACCTTAAGGTAAACATTGCATTGCATTGTCCTCTCGCATATTAGAGGATCATTCTAATGGAGCATACACATGGGGCGATTTCAGGGCATTTTCTAAACGATCTCAATAGATCATTTAGAAAATACCCTAACATTGCTCTGTGTGTGGGGTCCATATTGATGCACAGCCCTGCGCGACGCTATCGTCCAGCTATTAATATCCAGCATGCTGGATAAATCTACTTAATCACCAGTCAGGGCCCGTGTTCTCACCTATTAAAAATGATAATTTAATAAACCAGTGAATAGGAAAATAATCATACTGTCTGCGTTACCTTCTAAAATATACAGCTGGTTACCCCTAACAACGGCAAGTTGCCACTAGTGATGTTAGCAAATACCCAGCTCAGAGTTCTAAAGGCTTCTCATTCACAGACAATGGGAACACCAAATTTGCATATGACTAGAAGCTGCTGATTCTGTTGTAATGTGACCTTAACAGAATTTTAACCCTTATACTGCTGCATGGTAAATGAAGCTCCATACTTAATACACTGTGTAATTATCGCAGCCGATCACAATTAATACATACTATAAGTTGCATCAGCGACTGTATCTCTCAATGAGAGTTTATGCAATGTATGTCCCGTTATGACCATAGGCCAGTCATTGATACACAAACCTTAACAATGCAATGCGCTTGATTATGATCATAGCTGACCCTGCGTCTGAAACGCGGATACACTTGCGATTAAGTAATGGAAGCACACACACTGTATTATTAGGATCACGGATCCATCCCCATGTGATTATACGTTTTTATTGTCCAAAGTGGACACAAAAGGTTAACAGAATATAGAATATATATGAACTATGAACCTATACGATACAGTTTATACATGAAAAGAAACAGAGTTACATAGATTAGCAATGCAGATTCAGGTAACATACAACTGGCACAAGTAAGGGAATATATCAATTACCGTCAAGAGGAGCAAATACCACAACCAGACAGGGGTTCCCCAAGGCCTCAGGGAAATGTGCTCTGATTAGATCACACCTGCTCAGAGGTCCCGGCAGCAAACTATATAGTAAGGGGGAGTGGGTATAAGCTGGAATATTATTGGATGCAGGAAGGGGACTGGGCAGGTGGTCATTGGCCCTCCACATCACGGGTACGAGTTCCTGTCCATGAGAATCTCATCCGACCATGCTGCTTCTTTGTTCTGGTATTTGGACAGGAACAAGAAACCGGTTTGAACTGGGGGAATGGTCTATGTCTCACTACACACAAAGGTTCATCTGATTACATTGGTTTAGGTATCTGGGAGGGCAGGTATAGCGATAGTTTCACTACTTTGGCCTCGGCAACTGTTGACGGCAATTGTAACAAAACAAATAAAAACTACATTGGGGTTTATTCAGAGAGTTTCACGCAAACAGAGAAAGACAAAAGGGAACATATCTTTAAGAATTTACCATTAATGTTTCACGTCCGACCTTGGTAATTACGTTAAAGCTAATAAGATGCAAATGGCGTAATGGAATTGTGCAGAGGGCGGTCGTAATCCCTTAATGGTGTAGAGATGCAATTTCGTTTTCCACACACCGGAGAACACGGGCCCTGACAGATCGCTCAGCGCACAGCGCTGACTCATTGCTGTGCAGCACTGTTTGCTGAGAAACATTGATCAGATCGCTCAGCAGTGTCGCCCAGTGTGTAGGCCCCTTTATTGCTGGCATGAGTCGTTATAGTTTGGGATTTTTTTTGCATTATGAAACCTCTGTAACTAATGTTGCTTATTTCCAAAACTGTGACGTAACTGTATCGAAATTAGCATATTTAGAGGAAATAGTCACCTTTAACTAGTTAACAGCACTTTATACATACAAGGAAAGAGTTAAAGTTATAGGCAGTGATGGATTTTACCTATGGGTTGCAAAACTGCAGCCACCCCCCACCACAGTTACTGTAAATCCACCTTGTCAATGAGCCAGATGCCATCCGTGAGACTGTACTGGCTCACTGTGACTGGCTGTAACTTCCTATTGTCACTCATGGCACAGGCAGTCCTATTGGGAGGTTTCCCTCCATCCAGGACTACCAGGCCAAAAAGCAGAGAGTGGCTACCTATAGGAGCCCTTCCCTGCCTGATCCTCAGCCCTAGCTGGCTTTATAAGCTGTCGGTTTGCGAAAAGGCAGAACTGTCATTACTACTGCGCATACATCGGGTCCAGGTACCTGTTACTCGCATTGCATAGATGCCGGGACCTGGCGTGGGGGCAAGGAACAGCAGCAACCCTTCACCTCGTCCCACAGAGGTGCTGCTGCTGGTTGCAGGAAATGTCAACAGGAGACCAGCCACAATGTGCTGCACAAAGTATCTTCGCAAAACATTTCACTCTGGCTGGGTGACGATGACCTCATCGCAGAGCTTAGCAGCCATGTGATCAGGCTTGAATAACCCCCATAACTACTCTCGTGTCTGATCATACAACTTGAGGAAAGTTAAGAAATAACACTACCTGATTTTAGGGTAAAGTACAGTAGGGATTTTACTCTATTATCTATACCTGATGTGTATTTACCATCATAAATGTGTATAGATCATGTATTTTTGAGGTGTATTTTAATATTGCAGATTTATTGATCACTACTTTTAAAAGTTATATTTTTAACGTATCAATTTTTTTGGGAGTGCCAGTAAGAAAATGTTTATCCTTGTCTTTGCTATAGCAAAATTTGCCTATTTTCTCATAAAAAAAATTATCTGGTGCACTCGACCAATTAACGCAGTCTTAATTTATTCACGGATGTTCCATTATATTGGTTCAGGTATATATTGATTCCTATTTAATAATTATAATCCCTTGACTATGTAAATTCTAACCATGGGCTTAGTTAACTGTAGTTCAGACATCCTATAAAATGTAAGCTTGTGAGCAGGACCCTCCTACCTATATGTCTGTTTGTTTCTACCTTGTTTGTTTATTCACAGTTGTCTCCAATTGTAAAGTGAAATGGAATATGCTGCGCTCTATAAGAAACGGTAAATAAATACATTGTACAGCTGTACTCACTGTTATACACATACACATCAGAAATGGAGTTGGGCTGAAACAGAGCATACAGAGACCAGCCAGTTATATATGAATGCAGGAAGAAACACAGTAAGATGGCCCCATGCATGTGCAGAAGACCCATGCGTGACCATCTTGGTAAAGGAAGATGCCTCACAAAGTAAGTAACATGGAGGCAGTGAAGTAGTACACTCCATATTCTCACACGAGGAAAAACTTTCCCTGTGATACTAACAATTTGGGGCAGCACAGATGGTGTAATGGTTAGCATTACTACCTCACAGCGCTGAGGTCATGGGCTCGATTCACACCATGGCCCTAACTGGGGAGCTTGTATATTCTCCCCGTGCTTGAGTGGGTTTTCACTGGGTACTCCAGTTTCCTCCCACAATCCAAAGATATACTAGTAGGTTAATTGGCTTTCAATAAAATTAACCCTAAAATGAATGTAATATATATGTCTATAGATTGTAAGCTTGCGAGTAGGGCCCTCATACCTTTGACTCTGTAAATACCCAGTTTGTTGTATCATTGGGGTGTATTCAATGCCGCAGCGAGCGGCCAGCGAGGGGGTTAAACAGCAAGGATTGCAGAAAACCAGCGATCCTCGCGGTTTACCCCCCGCGCCGGCCGCTCGCTCTATTCAATGTTCTGTGGAAATTCTCGCCGTCACAGGACGGCGAGAATTCCCCAAAACAGCGAGACCCACGGCTAATGCAGGAAACTCGCTGTATTTGGCCGTGAGTCTCACTGGTTTAGGAGCCTCATACGCCAATTCCCCCTCGCGCAAAAAATGGAGCGAGGGGGAATTGGCATATGAGGGGGCTGCGTTGAATACTGTCAGGGTAAGTGGTGACAGCGAGCAGGAAGCTCTGCTCGCTGTCACCACTCGCCCACAGCATTGAATACCTGCCACTGTCTCCTATTGTAAAGTGCAATGGAATATGCTGCGCTATATAAGAAACTGTTAATAAATAATAAATAAATAATGTGTGTGTGGAATATAGATTGTAATCTCCACCGAGGCAGACACGGATGTGAATGTTCAAATATTCTCTGTAAAACGCTGTGCACTATATAAATAACTGTTAATAAATAAATAATACTCAGTGCTTAATGTTTCCAATATTCTGCAGCATTAGTACGCATGCATGAACTTGGGTTTACACATGAACACTCTCCGCACATGTGGCTTCCTCTACCATATTTCATATACCCCTATTGTCCAACTTGTATTGGAGGGAGACATAGCGGGGCATTCAATCTCCTGCAGCCATATCTCAATGGGGGAGATGGTTGCGGTGCCCTATTCATTGCTGTCTTTCCCTGACAGCATTGAACAGGGGATCTTGGCAGAACGAGCCCAACTTCACAAGCAGTCGGGCTCGTTTGCCGAGAACAGCCGGGAATTGACGAGCTCCCAGCTGCAGCTCGTGGCCACGCCCCCTTCTCGACCCACTGCAGACGGGACATTGAATCCCGCCTGCAAATTCTCGGTCAAGCAGACCGATAATGGGACAGGGTAATGGCTGTTGGGCCAGCTCGACAGCCGTGACCCAAGATTGAATACCTGCATAGAATTGTAATCTATGTTAAAGTAGGTAAAAATGTTAATTAAAGGATATATTGAATAGAACCCTCAGTAATAAAATAGTATAGAACATGACAACAAAATCACATGTTAAGGCAGATATAAAAGTTGTGAGGTCTGTCATGGTATGAAGCATTTTACATACAATTGACATGAATTAGTATGTGTGTGTGTTCAAATAATTATATATATATATATATATATATATATATAGAGAGAGAGAGAGAGAGAGAGAGAGAGAGAGAGAGAGAGATAGATCCAAATATCTATGTATATTTAACTTTATTACTGCTTATAGGACTATATGGATTTCAGCCCCCATGGTGGAGAGGGGAAAGGGAAATAAAAACTTTTAAGAATCTCAATTAAAAACAAAATGTAATTACGGCAAGGTAATAGTGTGTAATTTAAAAGTTATTTAATTGTTAAAATGCCTATAAAAATCTAAGTAGGAAAACCAAAGAAATGCTAACAGCATTTTATTGCCACAGGATGACATTATTTGTCAACGATTAAAAAATAACCAAGTAATTAAAATAAACAATATTATTTGCAAACTAATTTATGCTGTGCACATACTTTTACCATGACGCTTCTAGTTTATTACTGTTAAGTCTAATTTATGCATTTGTAATGACCCCATTATTCATTTAGTCTTGTATAATTCTGTGATATATATCTTTCTGACATTTGTCCAGTCAAGCCTGTGACTTGCCTGCAGTCATTCTGAGCAAGAGCAGAATCTGGATTTCCATTTATAAATCCATGTTTATATACTTGTCAGTTATACGTTTTTTCTTTTCGTTGTGAGCTCAAGAATTATCCCCTCCACAGCATCCCCGGGGGTTTCCTTGAAGAAAACAGAGGTTTCAAACTGGAAAAAGCATGTGTTTGTTTTCTTACTTAAGTACATAAAGATTGTTTGAGAAAAAAAGTTGTGGGGCAGGAAAGTGACAGATATGTATATTAAATAACGTTTATTTAGTAACAGGGTAAGTGCTCGGTGAAGTTCCGAGAAAGACATAATCTGTCTAAAACTATCTTACTTTTCAATTTACTGGGTTAGTTCTAGAAAGCATAAAATCGCCGTACACTATCTTACATTTTAACTTGCTGATTTATGTTAGGAAACCTTGAAAATGGATGCAACAGTGAATACGGTATTTTTATCACCAGATCTGGGTCAGTGTTGTACCACCATATTTTGGTAATCATTGCATAAATGTCATCATAAATTGCTCATCACTGCATACATATTGGCGCTTTTTCAGACCTGATCGCAGGACAAATTTGTTCTCAAAATGGGCAAAACCATGTGCACTGTAGGTGCAGGCGGCACTCTGTAGTCTTTGTACAATGTCAGAAAAAATACACTAAACTCAAGAGAGTTATAGCCAACGATTAACCTCCCGAATCGTTGGCTATAACTCTCTTGAGTTTGGTGTATTTTTACTGACATTGTACAAAGTAGTAGTAGTAGTACGTTTATTTATAAGGCGCCACAAAGTGTCCGCAGCGCCGTACATAGCAAACAAGAAACAAATTACAAGGTAACATACAGGGTGTGTTGATAAAATACAGCATACAGCTGGTAGAACTAAAATCAGCATCAGTTCTGAAGTAGGTGTCGAAATTGTCGAGGAGACTGAAGATGAAGTAGAGGAAGGGAAGAACAGGACAGGAGCACAGGTGAGGTAAAGAGGTAGGGTGAGTACGTGAGGAAGTGTGCCGCTGGTATTACAGTGTGTATGTTACTCCTAATACAAGGAGACAGAAGGCACCTGGAGCAGTTGTCACCTATTTTGCAAGTGCCTGCTATATGGAAAACTATATATCTATATATATATATATATATATATATAGATATATAGGGAAACAGAAAGGCGGCACTCGGAGACGGTAGTAAAATGAAAAACCCCCAAAAAAGGTGGTCTAATGTGACATACAGCAACGTTTCTGGGGCTGCGCCCCTTTCTCAGGCAAGTCAAACAACAAGTCTTGGTGTGCCGCCTTTCTGTTTCCCTGCATACACGCACCTTCCATGTCAGGAAGGCACCGGGGAAATTCGTATCCAGCCCAGCATCCTGGAGTGCCGGTTCCTCTGCATATATATATATTTATTACATATATATTTTTATTACACAGATACATATAAGTATATTTATAATATATATATATATATATATTATATATGCATTGATCAATTCATGAACTAAATCTCCACTATTTATTAATATCAGTTAATTTAGTGTGTGCAGAGCCCCTACAATGTCTGTTTAAACAATGTGGTCACAAGCCATAGGGCACCCTAAAACTAGGAAAGGTGAGTGCCGATGTTTAGTGTATATATTGTTTATTAGATTAGATTTTTTAATTAGTCTTATTGTGGTCACATTCTCTCATGCACCCTGTTTTAACCTATATTTCATAGCTTATGTTAACCACTTCGCTAGATGATTAGTGACAGGTGTGGTGGTAACTGCTCACTTTTAAAAGCATAGTCTGCTGTGAGCTTTAGACCAAATAGCATGCCTGTAATCAAACATTAATGTTATAGCTATGTGTATTGTAGTCATTTTGAGCGATAGTGTTAGGACCTGCAGAAAAGTGGGGTCCAGTGAAGGGGGCTGCAGGCTTAAATGCATTGATTAATTCATGAACTAAATCTCAACTATTTATTAATATCAGTTAATTTAGTGTGTGCAGAGCCCCTACAATGTATATATATATATATATATATATATATATATATATATATATATATATATATATATATGTGTTGCTTGAAGGAAACACACACTTTTCAAATAAACAATGAGTGCTAGGTCTGAAAATAGTATAGCTTTATACCATATGCACCAATTTCGTCGATGCAAATGATAGGACCAGCACCTCCATTAAGCATAATCACCAGCATAATTTATTGAATAAAGGAACAAAGGCCATGATACTCATCTACGGGCAGCAGCTAATCGACATGGGCACAGCATGGATTTTGGTGGAATATTATAACCGTAGGGCCAATCGGTACCCTGACAGGCTGTTTCGGTACTATTACACCTTTTTCAAAGGGTATCAAGTGACTGAAAGCCCCAATGACCTTTAATGACCAATAAAGGGGTCCCCCCCCAGGCTTCACCCGTCCAGGGCTGAAGCCCGGGGCTGTCACCGGCTTCCCTGGCCATTGGACGCCGGCCTGATAGGGTTAAATTCACATTCCTAACATTGCTTAATACAGGAGAAATACAAGTGCCAGCAGACCTCCCCCGCATGCTGGGACTTGGAGAACCACAAGTCCCAGAATGCGGAGCATTAATGGGCCCGCTGGGACTTGTAGTCCACCTGTAAAAAGAATGTTAAAATAAAGCACACACACAGAAAAGTAAAACTTTATTACATACACACACATCCACACACCTCACTTTTACACTGCTATACATACCGATCCAGGATCCAGCACTGGTCTCTCTGCAGCAGAGCCGGACAGCTCGCACTGACAGCAGGCTGAACCGGCTTCCTCCGATGCAGCTAACAGCTTCTGTCGCGTTGTTCCAGCGCAACAGAGGCTGAAAGCGTCTCCGGCTTATGTGTCTCCATGGAGACGCATAGCTCAGCCAATCAGGGATGAGCTATGCGTCTCCATGGAGACGCATCGCCCAATCACGCTCTCAGCCTGTGTCGCACTGGGACAGCGCGACAGAAGCTGTTAGCTGCATCGGAGAAAGCCGGTTCAGCCCGCTGTCAGTGCGGGCTCTCAGTGCGGGCTGTCTGGCTCTGCTGCAGAGAGACCAGCGCTGGATCCTGGATCGGTATGTATAGCGGTGTAAAAGTGAGGTGTGTGGATGTGTGTGTAACATAGAAACATAGAAACATAGAATTTGACGGCAGATAAGAACCATTTGGCCCATCTAGTCTGCCCCTTTTTTACCCTTCAGGTAAACTCAACCCTTTTTAATCCTTATTTCTTTGTAAGGATATTCATATGCCTATCCCAAGCATGTTTAAATTGTTCTACTGTCTTAGTGTATGTAATAAAGTTTTACTTTTCTGTGTGTGTGCTTTATTTTAACATTCTTTTTACAGGTGGACTACAAGTCCCAGCGGGCCCATTAATGCCCCGCATGCTGGGACTTGTTCTCCAAGTCCCAGCATGCGGGGGAGGTCTGCTGGCACTTGTATTTCTCCTGTATTAAGCAATGTTAGGAATGTGAATTTAACCCTATCAGGCCGGCGTCCAATGGCCAGGGACGCCGGTGACAGCCCCGGGCTTCAGCCCTGGAGGGGTGAAGCCTGGGGGGGGAAGACCTTTATTGGGGGGGTCCCCACTCCTCCAGGTACCCCGTCCAAGGCTGACCAGCCACGGTGCTCATGGTACGGCCGGGGGACCTTGTGTAAAAAGTGTCCCCTGGCTGTGGCATGACACTGCGGGCTGTTGGAGCCCGGTGCTGGTTTCAAAATACGGGGGACCCCCAGATTTTTTGTCCCCCGTATTTTTGGAACCAGGTCCGGCTCAATGAGCCCGGGGCTGGTTATGTACAGGAGGGGAGACCTCACGCCAATTTTTTTTATTACTTTTACACATATTTTACCAAAGAACCATACACAGATCACATCTAACAAAATCGCCATGTTTCTGACAAAATCGCCAGTCAGGATCAGGTCTATTTTTTTTTTGCAGTTTAGACCATTTTTTTTGGCGATTTCCAAATTCGCATCTCATTAAAAATGCGATTTGTATATTTTTCAATGGGGAAAACATCTGGATGCGAATTCCGGAGTTAAAAAAAAATCGCACTTTCAGAAAGTGGGATTTCGCGGCAAAAAGTGCGATTTATGCCACAAATCGCCACCCATTAAGTAGTCGATTTGGGAAAAAAAATGAAAAAACGGCTGTTTTTGCGATAAAAATCGCCAAAAACCCAACATCGATCTCTAATAAATGTCACCCTCTATATTTAACCTTCTGCTCTGTTTTTGTCTCAAATTCATCCAAAGTCCAATAGTATGGGAGGACACAGCAACCTTCACAAATGGAGAAGCCTCCCGGAACCATGGAGGTGGAAATCTAGACAGAGATGGATGACAAGGTGCGCTTCATGGTGCATTAAATGGATTTAATATATGAAAACAGCATAAAAGCCAGGATACTGCATATATTTGATCATACCAAATTAAAAACAGTGTGGGCTGGTTACCACGTGGCATGAAACTTTTCACCCAGGCGAACTGCTAAGACCGGCCCAGGATCACACAGCACGTCTAAACGCTGGATTGCGATGCGGCGTCAGGGGGACCACGGTGTCGGGAGAGCCGTCAGGTAAAATGAGAGAGGTAAGTGTAGCAGGCCAAGCCCTGACATGTTTTGTCACTCTGACGAAGTCCTAGTGACAAAACATGTCAGGGCTTTGCCTGCTACACTAATGAAGTCCTACTGACAAAACTTTTTAAGAGAAAAGGCCTGGCGGCAGGTGACTCCATTGCTTCCCGCAGTTCCACCACTGCATTACACATTATGCAACACACCGCAAAGCCCATTACACATTATGTGGTAAAACTCAATGCCCATTACACATTATGCAACACAACGCAAAGCTCATTACACATTATGCGACACACTGCAATGCCCATTACACATTATGGGGCACAACTCAATGCCCTTTACACATTATGGGGCACAACGCAATGCCCATTACACATTATGCTACACACGGCAATGCCCACAGGTCAGTCACACAAATCAGTGGATCTTTTATACTGATGTTGCTATCTAGGAAAACCCACATTAGCAACAAATCAGGTTCAAACTATGTCCCTCCAGCTGTTGTGAAACTACACGTCCCATCATGCCTTGCCACAGTTTTGCTATTAAGGAATGCTGAAACTATGGCAAGGCATGCTGGGATGTGTAGTTTCACAACAGCTGGAGGGCCATAGTTTGGACATGCCTGCCTCCTAGAAAATAATAGAGAATATCTGATTGATTTTAACCTTTAGTAAATTTGCCCCAAAGCCTAAAATGCTTTTTTTTTAATTATTTAGATTTTGTCAAATTAAAATGTATTTGTTAGAAAATAATTAAGAAAGGTTTAGTGCACTGATAGTTATTAGTTTCCTAAACAAAGAATATCATGTTACATGCATCTAAAAAACATATCCAAAATACGACCCTATCTCACACAAGACACTACCAAATCTCTTATCCATGCACTCATTATATCCCGCATTGATTATCGCAATAGTCTCCTAACTGGTCTTCCCAAGAACAGACTCTCGCCACTGCAATCCATTTTAAATGCTGCTGCTAGGCTGATCTTCCTTGCAAGACGCTCATCGTCTGCTCAGTCCCTCCATTGGTTGCCTGTATATTACCGTAGTCAATATAAAACACTTCTACTTGCTTATAAAGCTATTAACCATACTGCACCAGCATATATCTCTGCATTTATCACAAAATATCTCCCATCTCGACCCCTACGCTCTACACAAGATCTGTGTCTCTCTTCTGCACGGATCACTAGCTCCCATTCATTATTACAGGACTTTTATCGGGCTGCTCCCATCCTATGGAATGCCCTTCCACGCACATTAAGACTCTCCACCAGTCTCCAAACTTTCAAGTGTTCCCTGAAAACTCACCTCTTCAAACAAGCCTATCATATTTAAGTTCTACATGCATAACCCTCCGAGGCACTTATGTATTATATAGCTTCCCTTCTGGACTTGTAACTGCTATGCTATTACTGGTGCCTGTCCTTATGTTTCCCCCCTATATCCCTATAGATTGTAAGCTTGCAGCAGGGCCCTCCTACCTCCAAGTCTGTCTGTTGTTACCCAGTTTGTCTTATCACTGTCTACTATTGTAAAGCGCAACGGAATCTGCTGCGCTATATAAGAAACTGTAAATAAATAAATAAATAAATTCCACCTAACACCTTCACCCATGCTTGTATATAGAACACAGCTCAATAAGCTCTCATAATGAGAGTGCAACACAGTGTCACAATTATTTTTTCACTTTATTTTAAAATTTCATTTCAGGAATCCATGCAGTACCCAAACGTGAACCTATAGGCCATCCAGAAGCACTAAACAGCCTACTATTGTGTTAGAAATTGGTTTTGGCAGGAATAGACTTGTCAGTCTGTCATCAGATGAGCTGATTACGACATGCTCTGACCAACTTAATGAGGGCAACTCTCTACCAGAACCATGATCCCCAACACTCACTGGTTATAACAAAGTATGTTTATTACAATATATCAAATAATGTGATACAACGTAACTTCCTAGCTAAAAAAAATATTTGAACTTTTGTTTCTAGTCAAATTATTTTTCTAATACCGTAGTTTGTAAAAAAACAAAACAAGAAAACATCTTACATCCCTGTATAAAACCAGTCCATGTAGCTAGTACTTAAATACTGAAAATATAATTTAAAATACCCACCTTTAATATGGGGTCAGTTACTAAAGTTAAGCAAAACCTACATGTTTTTGTTTAGAAGAACTTTTGAAAACTGATAGATTCTTGTTTTCATGGACTCCTCAAACTGAAACATCATATTGAGTGCTGAGTAATCCTTTATGAATCTAGCAATGCAGGAAAGTGATAAGCCATGGTGTTTGGAATATGCTGACCACTTTTGATTTTTGAGAGTAGAGTACACACTAGTCCTTCACAGTCTTTCTTGGTACCGATTTTGCACATTTCAGTCTTCCCCTCCCACCCAAGTGATAGTCGAAAGCAGACGTCAAAGCTCCAGAAATGTAGTCAATTATATATTAATTTATATATGTAAGGAATTGCACAGCTGCTGCAATTTAATGTACTGTATGTACAATTCATATCAAGCAGGAGGCATCCACTGGAGATAGACGCCTCCTCTATGCATTTGTGAGTGCTGCTTCTGAGGAAACAACCAATAAAATCCTCCAACATATCTGCTTTATTTTTGATGATACAGCTATTTAGTGTAACCAAATTGCAGAATAGAATCTTCACCTTTAGTTTCAAAAGAAACATTTCACACAACTTTTCTAAATGCGAGACATCTGCCAGGGACCTAGGGAGAATCTATCTAATCTTCTTAGCATTTTAATTTAAGTTTAAGTAGTTTTAATTAGACACTGAAAGCTCAATTTGGGAACATTTCCTATTGCACAAATTACAAGTTTGTGCTTGCAGATGCCCTTTATTTAGTACTAATTTCGGGGATCATTTGTTCCCTGGGTGGTACTGGATGGGGCAAGCTTATCTGTGCAATGGTTTTCAGGAACATCCCATATTACTGCAATAAATGTAACCATAAATTAAGATGGGAGTCATGTCTCTATGCTCCATGGGTATTGAACTATTGCATATAGGGGTATTTTTTCCACATTGGTCACAAGCTCAAAATATCTAGGGAAAACAGTAAAACAAATAATCTGAAAGGTTAACTGTGCTAGGAAATATATCACGGAACGAACACACTTGTTGCACCCAAAATTCTAAATGAAAAGCCTGTGTAGTTCTGAAAGTTAATGTGAACAGCATGGAGGTACATTTTTGTGGTTAGAGCCTCATAAAAAAGATGTCACTCTGTGGGTAGTGCATAGCCCGCAGTCAAGCTCTGCCGCATTTGGTCAATGTGGTATATAACTTGCCGTGCCATAATAGTAATATACCTTATACAGTTGAAATATTTAAGTGATACAATGGCAGAAAGGTGCATAACATGATTGCATATACAATCTAAAAAAAAAAAAATCCTATATGTTATTAAATGTTACTTCAAGATAGATGGCTCAAAGGACAATTTGTCACTACCGAAGACTGAGCAATTTATAATCTCCATGAGACAACCTTCCAACATATTTATGTTTCATGAAATGTATGTTCTGCAAGAATGGGTCTTGCTAAATTTATGAATTTTCTGTGTTTAGACTGCACTCAATGAAAACTATTTTGAAATGGCTATTTAAACAGAGACAGTTTTCTGGAGTCATTAAGTTACAAGATGTGAATGGACGACAAACTTTGTTATGTATTTTACCATGTCCAGCAAAGAAATTTAAAATGTCGAATTATTTTACTAATAATATTATCTTTGGAGCAAGCTCCCCATTCAGATTATATGAACAACAAAGTTAATGACTAATATTCCAAAACTAGAATAATGTAGAATATAATTAAAGACAAATACTTCTAGTCACTGTAACGACTTTCTCTTCAGAACAGTATTTCGCTTATTATAATAAAGACGTGTTTGTTTCTTCTTACAATCCTGACATGGGACGGAATCGCAGAAGACATTACAATTTGTAAAAAAAAAATCCCTCGATGGTAACTCAACCTGTGTGTCACGGACCACTATAATTGGGGGGGAAAGAATTAATTGAACAACACAGAGTAAAAGCTGCTTCTCATAGCCCCATCCTAAATCCTGTATATTGTCAGGATTTTTTCCCCTTTGAAGACATAGCCTCTGATTGAGGCTTCTACTCTCTGGGAAACAGATAAGACAAGACTAGTAATCTGACTCTAAGCCAGTGGATAAAGGCAGTTTGTTTCCTCTTAGGCTATCTGTCAACACCTCCTCAGTAATTAGTCCTAATTATTACAAAGGCCTAGCCTCCTATTCGCATTATTAAATAAGAAATAGTATCATAGGCCAGGTATCTTTCAACACTCACCTAGTCTGGCGACCTTCGATTTCATTGAATCTTCTATCAGTATCTGACTTTGGAAGAGACTGGGCAGTAATTTTAGTGTCGGCATCAAAGATGCGGATCCTGGGATGGAATTCCAGTGGTGCATTGAAAAAACAAACTCATCACGTAACAACAGCGCAAAAGTTCTCAGCATTGTTTGACTAAATTTCCTCTGTGCACAATTTTTTTGCTGCATGTACTTGGCGTTGAAAGTTACTCTTCTTAAACTGTAGGAAATTAATGAAATAACATCCGTATTGAAGTAAAATGATAAATACCAACTTGACATGGAATATTTCCTAATTTAGAACATGCCTATGTGTGAAAGTAATATACAGCATATAATCAATAAATAAAGGTCATGTCATAATGAAACAATTTTAGAAAAGCGTAATAAATATCTCTGTATAAATAGGTTCTAGTATTTAATTTAAATATGCTATTTGGGAGAAATTATTTTGTGATAAGTTTTTATTAGGTATTATAATTTTACCACTATGTTTATCTCATAGTTTAGCAACTATAATCCAGGTTATGTAACACTGTACATGGAAAATGTGAATTGCTTGTAGTTACAATACTATTCAATAAAAACTAAATGTAAAATATAATTTACAAGAAAAATATGCTGATCTATATGCAAATACTTAAGGATTTTAAGCAATAATAAATAAAATTCACGCACATGCGCACACAATCTATGTACTCAACATGAGGGCCTATGTACTAAGCCTTGAAGAAGGATAAAGTACAAACCAATCAGCTCCTAACTGCCATGTTACCGTCTGGTTTAAAAAAAATTACAGTTGATTGGTTGGCAGTTTACCCCTATCCACTTTATCTCTCCAAGGCTTAGTACATAGGGGCAGATGTATGAAGCAGCGTTATGGGGGGAGAAGTGGTATCTGCTCATGCCATGTGCCCTGAAACCGCTTCTGTAATGATGTAGACATGGACACCATATTAGTGTACCGTGTCCTCTTGCGTAGCTCACTGCGTTCACCATGCGTGGGACACACTATTATAGGTACTTGTTTCCTAGCATGGCGCCCGTCGTGGGTGATCTCAAACCTTAAGTTAAGGTAACTTAAGGTATGCGATGGACGCGAGAAAAGAAAATGGGCGATTGCGCTAATTAATAATAAACAAATAAAATACTTAAATTAAGTAGAAATGGTCAGGTGTGGATAGTAAAAAATATATTTAATTGTAACATATAAAATGGTACTTGTGAGTTATCCGGGCGTCCGATTTTTTGATTGTATGCCTTAAGTTAAGGCATACAATCAGATGCGATGCGATGCGATATCGCATCGCATCGCATGCGACCATCGGATGCGATGACCCGATTTTTCCATAGGAATCAATGTTAAAATGATTCCTATGGAAAAAGGGGTCCTTTTCATACCCCTACTATCCAAGTGGGCATGGAGTTGGATATAAACCTGTGGCGAGCGTAGCGAGCCACCGAGCCCAAAGCGTGGCGAGCGAAGCGAGCCCCGCGAGGGGACGGTATTCTGTGTCCCCTCGCGGGGCTCGCTACGCTCGCCACGCTTCGGGCTCGGTGGCTCGCTACGCTCGCCACAGGTTTATATCCAACTCCATGCCCACTTGGATAGTAGGGGTATGAAAAGGACCCTTTTTCCCATTGAATTCCATGTTAAAATGGACTCAGTCCATTTTAACATTGATTCCTATGGAAAAATCGGGTCATCGCATCGCATCGCATCGCATCGCATCCGATGGTCGCATGCGATGCGATGTCCCGATCCGACCCGATTTAAAAATCGGACGCCCGGATAACTCACAAGTACCTATAAAATATTATAGAAAATATTAGACATATATATATAAAAAAAATTTTTTGGCAAGGAATAAAATAATATATTAAAAAATGGATAATGGATCAATAGTCACCCTTGTATGGAGAAGTGTATGCCAATCCTTTAGGGAATTATCCCAGATTTTTGTGGAGGGTCCTGGATGAATTTATTTGTAATCCAGACAATTGGGGAACACTCCAGTGCTGTTGCCACTTGATATCCACAGGTTGTAACCGGGCTTCTTTTAGGAGGTGGCGTGCCTCCAGGATGGTACTTTGCCACGGATGGTGGTGAAAAGGGCCAGTCCACTTGTCTTTGTAAGCGAGTGTCCCAAATGAGGGCAATAGGTTTAGGTCTCCAACTCCAAGTAAATGTGACTGATGTGCTGATGATCAGAGTCCCATTAGGAATGCACCTACGCATTTCGCTGTCTGTAGCAGCTTTTTCAAGGTGACTTGCTCCTTCAACTGATGGGGTTTAAATACCCTCTAAAACAATTAACCATGCACACCTGACCAAGGTGATAATTATTTAATAAACACAATTCTTAAAAAAACATATATAATAATGATGTCTAGATAGTGGGGGGAGACAGACCTACTTAATTATGTACTTTTTGTAAACAATAATATAAATCATACCTCAGAAAAACCACAATAGTGTGCCGAAATGAGCCCGTAGCATACCGGAAGTATAAAATATCCATAACTTCCGGGATTTGGAACGCACGCCATCCAGCGTGCGGAGGAGTTTCCTGTATATGTGTGGGATTATGTCCGGCGCATAGTAGCAGCGTGGGCTCCCGTTTGTGTCTCCCATCATATGCGTATGATGTAGGGAGGAGATCACTAGTGCCACGTCATCAATTAAAGTAACAGTTGGCTCTGTATGTAGATTTGGATGTATGCGGATATCCTGTTTATTGGAACGCATATGTTCTATGGTGTGGAACGCAAATCAGAATCACTTGGCCGGCAGAATATTGTTGTTTATTAAGGCAAAATACAGATATAACATAAGACGAGCATGTACAATTCAGCGTTATTTTACAAAACCATTTCGATATAATGATTTTCTGTTTCTTACGGGGGAACATATATCCACAGAATAATGTTTTATGGTCCCTAGGGAACTCTTCAGACATTTTACAATTTCTAGTGATAAGGCTTTTAGTAGTATTAATAACATGGATGCGACCGACATGATATTTGGCTATTTTTAGCCTTTATTGCCGGCAATGAGAAAATTGCGTTGATCGCGTCCATCGCATGCCATTATAATGGCATGCGATGCGACCGACGCGATCAACGTGATTTTACATAGGGAATAATGTTAAATGGGCCAATGGCCCCGATTTTTGATTGTATAGGCACCCTAATGGGTAATGTGTATGTTAAATGCCCCCAATGTTAACGGCAACCCACGATTAACGCCAACCCGAAGTGTGGCGAGCGTAGTGAGCCCGCGTGGGGCGGCGGTATGCGTCCTACGACTTGTTCATACCCCCACTATCCAAGTCGGCGTGGAGTTGATTTTATATAGCCCCGTGAGGGGACGCGTAATACCTGTGAAGTAATGCGCGTGCGCTCGCCAAGCTTCAGGCTCGCCACACTATATAAAATCAACTCCACGCCGACGTGGATAGTGGGGGTATGAAAAGGTCGGAGGACGCGTACTGCCGCCCTCACGGGCTCGCTGCACTCGCCACGCTTCGGGTTGGCGTTGATCGTGGGGTGGCGTTAACAATGGGGGGGCATTTCACCCACGAGGGTAGGTATACAATGAAAATTGGGGTCTGGGGGGCATTTTACATTGGGGCCAATGTAAAATCGGGTCTCAGGGACCATTTTACATGTTAAAATTTGCGTCGATCGCATCGCATGCGATTTAGTTGCATGCGATGGACGCAATTTTTTGGGTCCCGATGGATGCAATTAAAATCGCTGGTGCCGTGCTAGGAAACAAGTACCCTATTATATTATTCCTCTTATGCCCACTGAGATGGTAAAGTATGAACAAATCGTTTACATTTTTTTTTTATGAAAAACTGTATTCGGTGTTATTTGTGTCATTATTTTGGTCTGTACTGTGATTGCGTAGGTGGTTTCTTCCTGTCTGTGTTTTACTTTTCGGTAAGTTGATGTTGTTGGTGTATTGATTGTCGGTTTTGTGTATATGTTGGTATACTGTCCATCGGCATTTGGTTGTGGGGATTCTGTCAATCGGTATTCCATCCATCTGCAGCTTAGCTACAAACCCGGTACCTAAGCTGAGATACTCTCAATTTTATATCACAATGATTAATTTGCACTCGGCATATTACACAAGTAAGTGGTGAATGAAGACAAGGTATATTGGGGGAGATTTATCAAATCTTCTTAAGAGGGCAAGTGGAGGTGTTGTTCATACCAGTCCATCAGATTCTAGCCAATTAATTTACAGAATAAATAAATGATATCTAGTATACGAATGGTTGCTATAGGCCCCATCTCCACTTTTCCTCTTTAGAAGGTCAGACACATATCCCTCCTATACCTTATCTGCATTTACTACTTATGTGATATAATAACTTATGATATACTGTAGCACAGAGCATATACATGTGAGTAGCTGTCTCAGTAACACATTTTTACATCAGCAAAGAAAGTATTTAGTAATTGAAGGGCATGACGAGAACACTAACTACAGGTTTTAGTATCTGGGGCTAGAAGAAGCGGTGACCTCTCAAGTATAACCAAATTTTATGAAACATTTTAATTTTCCTTTATCTCTTTATTTCTGCACATTGATGATTGCCCCTTTTTTTGTGCTGCAGTTACCACCTTGGACAAACATTAATGAAACTTTATTATGCATACACTCTTAAGGCCCCCATACACTGGGTGATTTTCCTGCAAGTTGGGTTCTTTTCCTGTGATTGCAGCAATTGCAGGTGACTAACAGCAGGTCCGATGCAATGTGTGGCCCCTTGTGCATCGCTCTGGATCACTCCTGCTGCAGAAGCAATCTCTCGAATTGCTTCTGAGCTGGGCCGGCTTGGCTGGGATTGCATGCGATACATCATCCCCTGCCCGGGAAGGTTCGGGGAGGCTCATGTGTGAGTTTTTGATTATTATTTTTTTCATTTTCTGGACTTTATGATACTTTACCATCCATGCAGACTCTGATTGGGAACATTAAAGTGATAGTGGAGTGAGGCACCTGACCCGATGCATTACAAGCAAGTACGCCATGTGAGGGACCGCGATACATTAATTGAGGGTCAACATACTCAGGTGTCAAAATTGACACAAAAGAACTGTGGAAAACTCATGTCAGCCTTTTGATGTGTTGACCTTTTCTGTGTCGTCCCTTTCTTCCAGTGCCCAGCTTTTGCAATCAACCCATTAACTGTTGACGTAGACATTGTCTGTGCGCTATACCACACTCCTGGGGCACATTGGAGTCAGCAACAATGAAGAACTTACAGGTAAAAAGGGAAACTTGCATCAACAATGTGGAGGTTTTGAGATTGAATAAAAATAATTGTGTGTTTGGGGCAGGTGTAGGTAGTGAAGATTTTGTTCTTATAATTTTATTTGCTTAAATTAAAAGAAATTAAGAAGTTGGAAATGATGGAGGTAGAAATGTCCTCAACACTGGCTCTCTGCAGAGGCCTTTGCCACTGTGGAGCTGGGTTGGCCTCTGTATGTGGACATTACTGCTCTCTCCAAGTCTCCTCACTCACATACATCATGACACAGTACTGCTCCAGTAACACATGCAGCCCTATACAGACAAGTAATGCAGCACTGAATAGACATGTAACATACCTCCCAACTTGTAGGGAGTCCAAGGAGGGACACAGTGCTGCGCTGTAAATTTTATTGGCGTGGCCTATTAAAGGGGCATGGCCTATACTCGCTGCTCTCCCGCGAGGCCATGCCCTGTTTTGACGCTATGGGGGCATGACCCAGAGGCTATGAGAGCCTCTAGCCATGCCCCCAGCCCCCTGGCTGCGGGAGTAGACGCTGTACGCATGCGCACAATGTTTATTTCCCGCTGCTCAGCAGCCGACATGGGGACTCCCAACAGCCCCCCCATTCACCGCGGGACACTGCCGGCCTCGGGAGGGATGTGGGAATGTCCCCTAATACCAGGACATTCCCGCGATAATCGGGACTGTTGGGAGGTATGAAGTAATGCAGTACTATACAGACAAGTACTGCCACCCTATATAGACAAGGAAAGCAGCACTGTACAGACAAGTAATGCAGACAGTAATGCTTCAGCGCACTCCCCCTGCGACCGCCCTCATCCCTAAATACTGGAGCCCCCCAAGTGCTGATCGGAGCTCCACAATCCAGAAACCCACCACTTTAATTAGGAGACATGGAAGCCCTGCACCACACAACAATAAGCACAGTAGACCTGTTTGCACTGCTGGGATTGCTACTCCCTGGCTTCACAGACTTTGGAACAGCCTTTTCCCACGAAAGATACATGAGATACGCTGTGCTCTCTGAGTTTCTATAACAGAACCTTCCCTGGACCCTGCTGCAGGCGCCCGCAGTGAAGCACACATAATACCCAAGAAGTCCCTCCTATCCACACCTAAAGGCATAGACTTGCATCTATCCTAATTGGAACTTTGTATTCATCTACCTGCAATTACCACTCACATATTTTGCTACTTCTCATATTTTCATAATGTCTGACACCATTACTCTTGCCACCCAATTGAACACAGTAGACTCAATATTGCTAACTTCATACTTTGAAGGTAAATGTAACCGTATATTATCCACCATTGACCGTATACTGGTCCCTGTACCTAATGAGTCTAGTGACATGGGAACAGTCCCTCTGTTACAGAATGTCCCTGACACTGATGACCCTAAAGGCCCCCATACATTAGTGCGACTTGTCCTAGGGACAACCTGATTTCCCCTGCAGCTCCCTGGGAGGGGGACACACGATTAGTCACTTGATGTGCCAAGTTTTTCATATGATAAATCGCATGGATTTATCATATGCAGTCCCTGGGGAGCTGCAGGAGGAGGGAGCCGTGCGGGGTTCGTCAGCGGGCGGGGGATGCCGGATAATAGAGAGCCAGACAGAGGGAGCGGGGGGATGCTATGTAGGGAGCCGGGTAGGAGGAAGCTGTTGCGGTGATAGCTGGAGCAGGGCGCCAGGCAGGGAGAAAACGCTGGCTGCCAGACGGGAGACGTGAGAAGCAGAGCACTTTAAAAAAAAAATGCCCATACAGATGACTAGGAAGCCATTGATTGGCTAAGACCTCTCTGCCTTTTGACATCTAAATTACTCTAATGCTGTGTACACACGGTAAGATTTGACATTCGATTTTGACTATATAGTCAAAATCGCATGCAAATCGTATACTGATCGCATGCAGATCGCACAGGTTTTTTACCTTACAATCCCGATGCGCATCCCGTGACAGCACAAATCGAAACCCAGATAGACAGGGCAGCAATGACTATATAGCGCAAATCTAATGCAGATTGTATGAATTGTATATTAAAAGTACAGAAATAGCATGCATAGCACTCGAATCTTAAGTCGAATAGTAAGGGAATCTCACCGTGTGTACACACCTTTTAAAACTCAAAAGTAAGAAATAATACATTGTTTAGAGTCATACGTTTAAATACGATTAAGATTATTCTTACCTTGTTTATTTATACAATGTTTGCTAAATGTTCTCTGCTGACATATCTCACTTTCATGGATGAGATCTAGCATGTTCACTTTACAACAGATGTTATATCTTGTTAAAAATATATACAGTACATGGATACTGGATAATCAAAGTAGCATCTTAGTAGCATATTTTTAATTATCAGGGTTTAAAGTTGATTTTTTTGTTCTAGATATTTCAGTACTTAATTCTGGAACTTGGTGTAATGTTGGATGCTGAAGCGTTAATCGGTTTTAATTAAGCTCTGCATGGCATATTGTGCGTTTAAGAACACAATATACCTTTTAATGGACTGTTATTAATTTGTGTTGACACATTATTTTCAGTACCATACATTTATCAAACTATTCACTTATTTGTTGCTTTTTAGGACTTAATTGCATGTAAGTAATAATTAAATACAATTATAAGGAGCCAGGTATTGTTGTGTCCTTGAAGAATTACCATAATGCCAGCTTTGTTTTTTTTAGCTCATGTAGTGCCAAGTGCAAATCTATTGCCAGAAATCAACCTCGCTTTTCTAAGTAAACGATGACCTGAATTGCTGGTTACCAACCCTCATAAAAATGGTTACATATACCTTTTTTAATTGTATAAAGAATATTTTCTGTTTAATATGTAAAAAAATATTTTATTTTTGATGAAATAATAGAAAAGTCTTGGAAATGTCTTGTATAGTTGGAGATAGGAACTGGCACTTTCCTTGGACAGCTATCATTGCTTCTCAACCCAGAAGTAGCTACTGTATCACCGCTGCTCCATGATGTGGGTGGGCCATGCATAGCGCCAGAGACATTAAAGTTGGGAGCCATGAAGCAGCAGAGGTGGTGTTACTGTCATGTTCAGCACCATTTTCCATTCGGCACTGCACCTGTGAGACACATTTGTCAGGTTAGAATGGTGGCATACAGTATGTGACAATCATCATGATGGGAGGTGGGCCCAAAAACTGCTTAGTTACACAGATTTATCAATAAGTAATATTCTTGTTATAATTCTTTACAAGTGCTAAATGATCCTCCAACCAGTCAGCTCCTAACTGCTATGTATTTGAATAATGATGGGTGTCAGGAGCTGATTGGCTGGGGCATTATTTATTATTTCTAACAAGTGATAACAAGGATATCACCCATTGATAAATCTGCCCTTAACTCCTTAAAATGCCCCTGATGGCTTGGGCAAATTTAAAACAGTAGTTTCTAGATATCATGACTCATTTAAACAAATGAGATTTATTTTCAAGAGAACGGCCATTTACTTATTTTATTACATAACCAAAATGTGTTTGAATGCTGATGTACAGTATGATCTGATAAATAAACCATATCCACAGTATAGCAGTTGTTTTCAATTTTAGCCCGTGTCCTGATAAAACCCCATCAAATTGCAGCTACAGCTCAATGATTTCTGTATAAATGATTGACACTTCTCACGCACACTGTGTATTTTAACGCCATAAAGCTATTGTTTTTACTTTTGGTAAGTTGGATACATTGCAGGATTTAGTGAACACTTAAACTGTGAACCACTTCATAAAATCCCAGCCGTTATAATCTTTTTAAAACCTCAGTAGGCTGAAATTTAAACTATTGACTGGTCACACTTGACATGTAAACCCAGTAGGCTTTGGTGTAAAGTAATGAATAGCTGCCAACTGCTAAGCATCTTATCTGTATTTTTAATATAGGTTTAGGGTGACTCTCGTTTTCTTTAATAAAGAAAAGGTTATGCAGGGAATAACTTTTTGGTTTTAACTCTTTTATACTGTTCTTATGCAAAATCAGCAATAATCAGTCCATAAAAAGTCTACAGTATTCCTACTGAAAAGCTAGTAAAATAACAGGAAACATGAACGGCCATACATCCATACAAAATTAGCATTAGACACTACCCTTGATACAGTATGGCGAGGACTGTTAAACAACTTATGTAATGGTAAGAGAAAAAGTTTAATGTGGGGATAAACAGAGTAATATTTTTAGTGTATTTTAGAAATTTAACGGGGTAATTTACGGTGATCTGAATTTTTGTGGCGATTACCAAAACATTACGTTGATTTCATCTATCCTATTGCCATTTTTCAATAATTGTTGCTGTGATAGGAAACCAGTATAGAAGTCTATTAGTGGTCATAATAAATAATATTTGGTGTACTGGCATTGGGTCAAATGGCTGTTATATGCATTTTTATAAAACAAAAGTAAAAATAGAAAAATAACTGTAATTAGATTGGGGGTACATAAAAATTGTATAAGGATATATTTGGGTCATTTTAAACTACCAAAACATAATTGCTTTCGCACCAATATTAAAAGCATTGGCGAGTGATTTACCAATCCATGGCCCAAATGTAGTAAAATTGGCCCATGGTGATAAAATGATTGGCCAGTGATCACTTCTCCTCCCTTATCACTGCTTCATACATCAACCTCTCAGTTCCTTTATATGTGCCAAGATGTTATTCCAATGACACAATCCTCCCAAAGCAGGTTTCCCTTAAAACATTGGTAAGTGCAATAAAATAACAAGTTTGCTTATAGAGGTGAGGAAGTTACCAACACACCTGTTGTAAAGCACAGAGGAAAGCAGCTTACATAAGCTACATATAATGAATAACGTAAAACAGGGTGCATGAGAAAATGTGATCACAAAACATTAATTAAAAGATAATATAATAAACAAAAAGCACTAATCCACAGAACTCACCATTCCTAGATTTGGGGTACAACACAGTTTGTGACCACATTGTTTAAACTGAAATCAGTATCCTGTCATTAGGTCAACAGTGTCTAGGTCGAACACTATTGGTGGACACATGAAAAAAGGTCAACATGCATCATAGTCAAAAGATTGACACAATCAGTCGACATTAGTTTTTCATGATTTTTTTTTAAACCAACTTGTTCATACTTTACCATCCAAGAGGGCATAGAGTGAGACCTTAGTAGTGTGCAGAGCACAGCAAAGCACCGTGCCCGGAGCATGGCATGCGTACAGTGGTCATGTCGACCTCTATCGACATAGACACCTAAGAAAACCTTGAAAGACTCATGTCAAGCTTTTCCCACGTTGACAAATCCCACTGCGACATTTTGATTGTGTTGACATTTTGACTATGGCAACCTCTTTCATGTGTCGATCTTCTGCCTGTCGACCAACAGTGGTCAACCTTTTGACTGTCAACGTAGACACTGTCAACCTTATAATCATAACCACAGAAATCACAGGGGCTCTGCACTCACTATGTTACCTACCAATAATAAATAGTGGAGATTTAGTTATATTCTTTTCTACAGGTCCGACTCTGTTGGTAATCTCGTCATAGTGTATCAGGTGTGCATTCATGCCCCCCCCCCCCCCCCCGTCCTGCCTCGAGAGAGAACCATAGTTTCCCCCGTAACCGCCCCACCCCCATTGCTGCATAACTCCCCCTTCTGCAGCCAGTATGTAATAAGGTGTACTTATCAATCACAAGCCTGTATACATCCATATATTTACATTATAATGTCAATTTAAATACAGGTACAAGTATCTATTAATCAGTAAGGAAGTCATACTGTTGAGTGATTTTACACATCTAAATGTATTACATCATAATAATTAAAATAATCTTTAAATCTGTATAATGTGTTACATTTTATCATTGTTCCATAACTCGCTACAGTAGATGCCTTGGCAAAGCCAGAGTAATATGAACTTACAAAAGAACCTGCGTCAGCTGAGAACAGTCCACAGATCAAAGTTGTGCCGTTGCATTGCTTTAAATGGAGTCATGAAACAGTGTAAGCCTGCAAAGGCTAAAATGTTATTATATTTGGCTCTGTGATACTTATCCGCACATATCTTGTGCGTGCCATTAATTTGTTTTACACATTCTTTCAGTCCATGATATTGCAAAGAATACGTGTTTTTTTCTACAGCTTTTCATTTGCAGCCATACAGCATTAAAACTGCAAATGTGGATCAGCCTAGAATCTCCTAAATAGTTTCACAATCACTGAACTGAAACTTAACGAGCTGAATCCATTAAAGAGGGACTATAGCCGGCAGAGGGTGAATTTCCCACTTTCTTCAGCGGCAGGGATGAATGAATTCCATTAGCTGCACTTAGTACAGTTATGTATTACACTACTCCAATAGATGGAATTAATGTTAGGAAGTGCATTTGCCTGCTAACAACGTGGACAATAAAAATCTACTCTAAGATAAACACAGGAGGAAGCAACACCCTAAACTTAAAAATGGGGGGAAATCGGTTTTCTTGACTGGAAAAACAAGACACAGCATGATAACAATGGGTTTCTTTCTCATTCTACACAGTTCCCATGTTACTGCAAGTAGAAAAGCCAAGTGCCCTGTCAGTTTATTATATTTGTTGTTATTTTAATACATTTCGGAGACCAGTTTTCTTTTTAATTATTATAATTATTATTATTAATTAGCTATAATGTGCAGGGAATAGAATAAAGAAAAATGACAACAAAATAAAAGGGCTTCTCCACTGCAATGGCTCCATGTCACCGGTGGAACTTTTACAATAGTATTGCTGGCAACTTCAGTGTTTCTCTGGGAAAAGTTCCTGCCTGCTTCTGAGTATAAGTGTTGCCAACAACCTTTTTATGATATATTATCATGTAATGATCGCATAGTGCATTTGCTTCCTCTCTGTGTATACAACTTTATTTTCAGCAGATGGCACCTTTCATTACTGAGGGTGTGCAATTTAGAGCCACTATCCCTACTGTGAGTGTTGCCATGTCTGGCTGTCAGGTGACCAATGAAGGCTCAGTTCCTGGTTCCTGGACCAATCTGCGTTCAGCTAACCCTATAAAGGGACTTTGTATAATAACACTGTACAACACCTCTCATTGCTGTCAGCATGAGAAAATGTCCTGTGCTACCCAGTGTGTTCTCAATGAGTCTTTCTCTGTGATCCATTGTTCTAGTCTCAGAACCATTGGTACTATCCCAGTGTACAGGACCTCAGAAATCCCACAGCATTTCATTTTCCTGTGCAAAAATGTAATCAAGCTACTTACATATTGCTTGATCAAACTCCAGGCCCCCACACCAGTCCAGGAACACGAACACAAAGTCTTGACAGGAACTGTTGGTCTTCCCAGTGTCAGTATAGCTTTATCTACAAAGTAACAGAATGAACTGAAAGAAGCATTTGGGTCCTACACTTGTATATCTAATATCTGTGGTATTTTTACCAAAATGAATAACTAAAGAAATTCCAAAGTCTTGTTTTATCATCGCAGCCTAAACATAATATAAAATTGAATGTAAATCAATGATTCATTTACAAGGGATTAAGTAGGCACTATTATTTATTTATTTATTAGCAGTTTCTTATATAGCGCACACATATTCCGCAGCGCTTTACAGAGATTACTTGAACATTCACATCAGTCCCTGCCCCAGTGGAGCTTACAATCTATATTCCCTACCACATGTACACGCACACAGACATTCTAGGGTTAATTTTGTTGGGAGCCAATTAGCCTACCTGTATATTTTTGGATTGTGGGAGGAAACCGGAGTACCCGGAGGAAACCCACGCAAGTACGGTGAGAATATACAAACTCCGCACAGTTAGGGCCATGGTGGGTATTGAACCCATGACCTCAGCACTGTGAGGTAGTAATGCTAACCACTACACCATCCATACTGCCCACTATGGAACTTGTCAGGATTTTATATCCTTTTAATACACTTTTTCTTTCATCTTTTCACTCATCCTTTTTGTTTTATATTTTCTCAGAATTTTAGTACATAAATAATAAAAGTATAATTTTATTACTTTTTAATCTCTTTAGTGCACCCCCTACAGATACTCCTTTCCTTTCCCTTGATTCAATTTCCTATATACGTGTAATATACAAAGGATTGGGTGGGAGGTGTTAAGGTTAAAAAGCATTAAAAAACCTTCAGTTTTTTTGGGAGGGTTTAACCTTAATCCTCATATGTAGCAAGGAGATGCGTTCAACTTCTAGGCGTTTGGGATACCAAAGTTCACAATACTGATGCTGGCATCTCAACTACCTTCAGGAACCCAGCAAAGGAATCCCGACCTCATTAAGGATGCTGGAGCCAGGAAGGAAGAGTTAGTAAGGGCAAGGGTAAGTACTACACTCCCTCCATCAGGATGCCAATGTCACTATTTTAAAGTATGTATCCTGTAAAAAGCACTTGGTGCCTAAAAGGCAACGAGATGTCGTTGCCTATCAAAGCCTATAGGCGTATCACCAAAGAATTATCGTGAGTACCAAATGATCCTTCTCAGTTAAGCCCCCCTCCCCCTGAAGTTTACGATTGCGACGTATGTGCAGGGCCGCCGACAGGTTGGCCAGGCCGCGATAAAATGGAGGGGACATGGCTACTGGGTGGGGGTGTGATCTATGCCGTGAGAAATATATACCTAACTTGGGTGGGCAGGCACTGGTGGGCGTGTGGGTGTGATCACACACCTGCACATGAAGAGATAGGACAGGCTGCCACTACAGCTGTCTCTCTCTCTCCCCATCTCAGCACTGAGCAGTGGGGAGAGAGGCTGTGCTGCGGTGGCAGTCTGTTATCTCTCTCCCCACTGCCCAGCTCTTTGCTATGTGGGAGAGGGAGCAGGACTCAGGCCCCTCCATCTGACCCGGGCCCAGGTAAAATGTACTGGCTCCCAACCTCAGTGCCAATCAGCGGTGGCTCTTACCTCTGTGGAGGAATGGGCTGCCGCTATGCGCCCCCCCTCCATTGCTGCCACTGTGTTCATCTCCGCCAATCATGGTCCCAGGGTCCCTGTCCCAGCAGTCAATCCGGCCCCCAATGCAGGGCCGACGCATGCGCAGTAGCTTCTTCGGTACTGCACATGCGCTGGCCCCCAGCCTCTATTGGCTGCTTTTACAGCAGCCCACCAGGGCCGTCTTAACAGCAGTGTGGGCCCCTGGGCAAAGCAATGCACTGGGGCCCTTACCCATTCTCCCCTCCTAGGGGTGGGGGGTGCTATCAGCAGCAGCTTTGATGTCCCACGGGTGGCAGGGAGTGCTCTATCTTCAGGGCCGGCTCCACCACTAGGCAGGTCTAGGCATTTGCCTAGGGCGCCGGCCACTGGAGGGCGGTAGTGAGCTGGAAAGCTCTACAACCGCTTCAGCAGCAGCAGAGGAGCAGGAGAGAGAGCCGGAGGAAGGAGCAGGTGTTCGGTGAGTGAACACTCCCTCCCTCACCCCCCCCCCCCCCCCAGCAGCACAGCGGCCACATCAAGGGGATCCTCAGCTATCAGAATAGGGCCCTTATACACCTGGGGCCCATTAAGCCCATACGAAAAGACGGCCCTGCAGCCCACAGAGGAATATTCCAGGTTCCGAGTTCAACGCGTGTGCAGTATTGTCTCATAATGCTCGGAACCTGTTTTTTATAGACTGCCAATCAGCAACCCATGTAGAGGCGTCCCATAGGGAGGGAACATCTCCCAATGGGACTGCCTTGGGTGACTGGCAGGTCGGACTTTCAATAAGAAGTCACTGCCAGTCACAGTGAAGCCAGTGCAGCCTCACAGACTGCATCTGGGTTCACTTAGGCAGGGAACAGTGGCGGATTTTACATTGGGGGCTGCAGCCCATAGGTAATAACTGCCACTGGTGCCAATGCACATGTGATGCGCATTAAGGACTCCCAGGTCATAAACCTGAAAATCCTTAGAATGCAACATATGAAGTATCTGACCATGCAACATATACAGGCAATAAATAAATATGTTGCATTAATTGTGCTAATTTTCTGGTTAATTAAATGCGTAATCAAATGGTTATAGCTAGGCTAGAGTTGAGGTGTGCCCAGTAATGCCCGTTTAATTACCTTTTTTTAATTACCTTTATATTAGATAAACAATAGCACAAATCTGACTGATTAAGACAAGGGTTAAAGTTATTAGGGTGAGCAACATCACCAAAGGTTACATTATGTTTTATTAGCAAATTCACAACTGTAACATGGAAATGAAAAATTTTACTGAATTAGCAAAATTGTGACTCTGAGTAACCGTACTTCTCTACAGGGCAGGACGCTTACACTGAAGGGGACACCGATTAGCAATGGGGTGGATGGGACTACAACCTCAAGTCTCGACAAACTACACCCAACACATGACAGCAAGCAGGTCATACTCAGCCTTCAGCTGGTTACACTGCCGGCCATAGCTCATGAACATTAAAATTGTATTCCTATTTCCATCACAAAATGATTTAATTTTTTAGACACTCCACATGCTGTAGATTATACTGTATAATAGATATTTTATTTCTTACTCTATTTTCATATCATATTAATGTCTGAGGGTGACTGCCCCCAATCTGACAATATATTAAGTTATTCTTTAAGTGCATGTTTTCCTGTGATGTTTTCCCACATCCAAATTTCAATTAAAAACCTACCTCCGCATAAGAACTACTATTTTTGTTAGACATTATCGGTGCTTCATAATACAAACAAACACGCTATATTTTTTTAAATATCATCTACTATAGTTTCATAATTACATTACATAACATGTACTGTATATAAACATAGTAAGGATGCTGGGCCACCTCCGTAAAATATATTGGCTATGTCACCATAAGCATAGGGTCCTCAAACTGCGGCCCTCCAGATGTGGTGAAACTACAAATCCCAGCATGCCTTGCCACAGGTTTCCTATAACGGAGTGTTAAAACTGTGGCAAGGCATGCTGGGAATCGTAGTTTCACAACATCTGGAGGGCCGCAGTTTGAGGACCCATGCGAAGAAGCCCTATTTTGTAGGCAAATCTTTGCACTGGCCCATAAACAGGTGCAATGCTTAATTGGTAGTTTTAGCAGTACAAAACGTGGGGCCGACTTATCCTTAAGGCTGATAAGTCCTTTTGTTGCAGAAAATTGTCAGTAAATTCTCTTGTTTTCACTTTGTCCTGTAAAGTTGATGCAACCTATTTATCAAGCTTTTTCTACCTATTCGGTAAAGGGCCTGCACACATAGAGATTTGCTGAGCATTCTAAGCAATGCTAAATCGCTGAGAATGCTCAGCAAGATCGCTCAGCACACAGCTATGTGTCAGCGCTCTGTGCTGAGCGATCTGTCAGGGCCAGTGTTCTCCCGTTAGAACACTGGCCCTTACGAATTAATATCCAACATGCTGGTTATTAAATCACCAGGCGATAGAAATGCTCAGGGCTGCGCATTGCTATTGCTATGGCCCCTACACAAGGAGCGATGTAGGGGCATTTTATAAGCTATCTAGTGAAATTGCGTAGAAATTCCACTAAATCACTACACGTGTAGTCTCAGAATCAGATATTACTAGAACTGAATCATTTTTTTTAATTATATCAATAATACATTGGGAATAAGTTTTATGATTATCCATAAATGGGTTATGGGGGGGGGGGATATATATCTGCAGAGGCAGAACTCTGGGAGGCAATGGAGTCATCTGCCACCGGACTCCTGCTCCCAAGGGGGCACCTCTTCTCCCCCTGGAAGTTTAAATCAGTTATTTAAAAGCCAACGATATTCTTTCTGTGGCTGAGTTCTGAAATATTATGTGTTCTCTATCTATCTATCTATCTATCTATCTATCTATCTCAACAGAAATATATATTTTATGTAAGGTTATATAGGGTTGTGTGTGTGTGTGTGTGGGGGGGGGGGGGGGGGGCAATATATATCCTGCCTCCAGGCAACTGGAACAAACTTATGCCACTGTATATCTGGCTACATGTTTGTTGCTATATAGATTGTGGAAGGAAAAGACCATTTTATTACCACAGCAGTGTCCCACAGTGGCGGGTAGTTGGGAGTCCCCTCCTGCCACTATCTGCTCTGCTTAGCAGAGCTGCCATGAATAGAGCCTAAGCACATGCGCACAGGATCGATTCACAAATACAGAGGGATAGGGGGCTTTGCCAGCTGCTCACAGTGCGGAGACCAGGCCTCACGATCAGGGTCATTCCCACAAAGTCACGCCCCCTTTTCCCAAATTCATGCCCACTGTTCGGAAACATGCTCGGCTGGGCGGCACAGGAGTCCTGAGTCTGGATGTTAGAATGTTGGGAGATTTGCAATGGTTATGGTGGGATACGCTGACTTTGACCTTGTTAATGCCTCAGGTTTCATATTTATTCCATATAGATTGGTTGGAGATGTCAAATAACAAGGAAAGGTAGGCAGAACATTTTTTGTCCATAATCTGAATGCCCGTGTGAAAGATTCCCTTCGTAAAGCAGTTACTTTAACCTCTTGGAACAATTTGGAGATGCTCTCATTAGGTCGCCTAGTAGTGGTCCGCTGTTGCGCATGGCCTCTTTTTTATGTGATTTTTTCCTATTGTGTAGGTCTCCATAATAACACTTTGCAATCAAATTCTTTATACAGTAAGTGAAGCATTTCTCTAATTACAATTTTTTATGGCTATTTTAAAACACATAGCTGGATGACTGCTTTCAAAACTCTTATTACTTAGTTTAATCTTTTATATCAACATTTGTTCATGGGAGTTTTGGTAAATAAATATATATATGTGTGTGTGTGTGTGTGTGTGTGTGTGTGTGTGTGTGTGTGTGTGTGTGTGTGTGTATATATATATATATAACACAGGAAGGAGTCCAGGCACTCTCTAACACAACACAACGACTCCGGTGCCTTTCTGTCCCCACGGCAGGGGAAAGATATGTCCAGGATAGGTAGACGGCACTCTGGAGGTTTTTAAATAGAAACTGCACGGCGGCAGATCAAACAGTCAAAAAGACAAAAGTCAGTCTGTGTGTCAACGTTTCGGGAAATGAAACCCTTTATCAAGACATAACAGGTGAAAGAATACATACTCACATTTATAAGGGAGTGTGGGGGCAGGAGCACCTCGTGCAGCCATCACCTGCACGGCACCCGGCGAGTAATAGATGACGTCATCTCAACCCCGCAGTCGGGGAATCGGGGTCACCGGGGGGCGTGGTAGTGGAAAGGGCTGGTGTCCATGGGAACCACGGACGCTGTGTACGGTGTCTCCGTCCAAGCGGGGAACACCGTCGCGTGAAGTGAGGGCAGGAACGGAACGAGCCGGGGGACCGCTCGTTTGATCTGCCGCCGTGCAGTTTCTATTTAAAAGCCTCCAGAGTGCCGTCTACCTATCCTGGACATATATATATATATATATATATATATATATTGTGGGGTTTTAGCATCAAACGGGTAGGCACAGGTGAGGATTTGGCACAGACTTAGACAGTGACATCACGGCTTGGGTCCAAAACAGGGCTTGCCTGAGTTTATTGCAGCACTCAGAGCAAGAAACTAAAAACAGCCTTTACACTTCAGGCAAAACAGAAAATAAAAACCTGCTCGTCTGAGCTCTAACTAAACAGAATAAACGTCCCTCTCTATACCAGGGCCACACTATGTGACACTGGACACACACAGCAGATATAGATCAAGTAATGCAGTACTTACAGCCTTGTCTCTCTCTAGCAGCAGCTTACTGCCTCCAACACCCAGGGAGAGAGAGAGAGACCTATGGAGAGGGCTGACTCCTTTTTAAAGAATCAGGTGCTCTCCTGATTACCAGCCCAGGACAGAACACCCTTTGTAAGCCGGAGCTTACCACACAGATTGAAATAGCCTGCAGTCTATATGCCATAAGACAGGATTCTAGGGGAAAGGTACCTGCCGTCTATGACTTTCCCTGCCACTGTCTTACATACCCTCCCCCTCTGTTCGAACCTATGGGGTCGGACACTGTCTGCCAACTGGCAGTATGTTCGGGATAGGGCATCGGCATTACCCTGAAGCCTTCCTGCTCTGTGTTCCACTGTAAATTTTAAATTTTGCAAATTGAGAAACCATCTCATGACCCTTGCATTTCTCTCTTTGGCTTGGTACATCCATGTAAGTGGGGAGTGGTCAGTGATTAATCTAAAGGAGCGTCCTAAGAGATAGTACTTTAGGGATTCAAGGGCCCACTTGATTGCTAAGCACTCCCGCTCGACTATACTGTAGTTTCTCTCCGCAGGTGTGAGCTTCCTGCTCAAATATGTTACCGGGTGTTCCTCTCCACCAACTTCTTGGGAGAGGACAGCACCTAGTCCCACATCAGAAGCATCAGTCTGTACGACAAACTCTTTTTTAAAATCTGGAGTGATCAGGACTGGTTGATTACAAAGGGCCACTTTTAATTCTTGGAATGCCCTTTCAGCCTCTGGGTTCCAGCTGACCATAACTGCCTTACCTCCTTTGGTAAGATCGGTTAGGGGCGCTGCCATGGTTGCAAACTGGGGAATGAACCTACGGTAATACCCCAGAATTCCCAAAAAAGCCCTGACTTGTTTTTTTGTCGAAGGACGAGGCCAGTCTTGGATAGCCTCCACTTTATTTATTTGTGGCTTTATTATACCTCTCCCGATAACATACCCCAGGTAACGTGCCTCCTCGAGGCCTAAAGTACACTTTTTTGGGTTTGCTGTCAACCCCGCCTCTCTGAGGGAATTCAACACCGCCTGGACTTTGGGTAAATGACTCTTCCAGTCATCACTAAAAATTATGATGTCGTCTAGATATGCCGAGGCATACTGACGATGGGGTTTAAGAACAATGTCCATCAACCTTTGAAAAGTTGCTGGAGCCCCATGCAACCCAAAAGGCAAACAGAGATATTGAAACAGACCATCGGTGGTGACAAACGCTGTTTTCTCTTTGGCACTATCGGTAAGAGGTACTTGCCAGTAACCTTTAGTTAAGTCGAGGGTAGAGAAATATCTAGCATGACCAAGTCTTTCAATTAACTCATCAACTCTTGGCATTGGGTAGGCATCAAATTTTGATACCTCGTTCAGCTTCCGGAAGTCATTACAGAAGCGCAATGAGCCATCTGGTTTTGGAATTAACACAATCGGGCTTGACCACTCACTTTTAGACTCCTCGATAACCCCGAGGTCTAACATTTTCTGGACCTCCCCAGATATGGCCTGTCTACGCGCTTCTGGTACTCTATAGGGTTTTAAGCGTACCCGAACTCCAGGTTCGGTGACAATGTCATGTTTTATGGCTGTGGTGCGCCCTGGAAGTTCTGAGAACACATCATAATTCCTTTGTACTAACTCTTTAGTTTCCTGCTTCTGGGATTTGGACAGGGTCTCTGACACCCGCACCTCTGGGCTATCACTAGAGGGGGCACTTACAGCTGTTAGAGTCTCTCTGTCTTTCCAGGGTTTAATTAAGTTCACATGGTACAACTGTTCTGGCTTCCGTTTACCTGGTTGATACACTTTATAGTTTACACTTCCCACTTTTTCGATGATCTCATAAGGCCCTTGCCACTTAGCAAGAAATTTGCTTTCTACGGTGGGCACTAATACCAACACGCGGTCACCTGGGTTAAAGCTTCTTACCCTGGCTGACCTGTTATACACTTGACGTTGTGCTTCTTGGGACTGCTCTAAGTGTTCTCTGACTATAGGCATGACCGCAGCAATTCTGTCTTGCATAAGAGAAATATGCTCAATGACACTCTTGTAGGGTGTAGTCTCCTGTTCCCAAGTTTCCTTTGCTATATCAAGCAGTCCACGAGGATGTCTGCCATATACTAGCTCAAAAGGGGAAAAACCTGTGGACGATTGGGGCACCTCACGGACTGCAAACATCAAATAAGGCAGAAGACAGTCCCAGTCCTTCCCATCTTTGCTCACTGCCCTCTTCAACATCCCCTTTAATGTTTTATTAAACCTTTCAACAAGACCGTCAGTTTGTGGGTGATACACCGATGTACGTAAATGCTTAATTTTCAATAGTTTACACAACTCTTTCGTGACTTTAGACATGAAGGGGGTTCCTTGATCGGTAAGGATCTCTTTGGGTATGCCGGTACGGGTAAACATGTTGAAGAGCTCTTTTGCTATGGACTTGAAGAGGTATTCCGCAAAGGAATAGCCTCAGGGTAACGAGTGGCGTAATCCAACACCACGAGAATATACTGAAATCCCCTTGAGGATTTTACCAAAGGGCCGACCAGGTCCATTGCAATCCTGTCAAAGGGCACTTCAATAATAGGTAACGGAACCAGGGGACTTCTAAAATGTGTCATGGGAGCCGTCAGCTGACAGTCAGGGCAGGACTTGCAGTAGTCTTCTACTGCGTGGTGAACCCCGGGCCAGTAAAACCGTTGCAACACGCGTTGTGTGGTCTTTTCAGTACCTAAGTGTCCTCCCATCGCGTGTTTGTGAGCAAGGTCTAAGACCATTCTACGGTATGGCCGGGGCACCGCCAGCTGCTCAACTATCTCCCCACGGATTTTATCTACCCGATACAGTAGATCCTGGTTAATGGCCATATATGGGAACTCTTTGTCAGCATTGGGGTATTGGGGCTCACCATTTATGACTTTAGGATTTTCCCTAGCTCTTAATAAGGTGGGATCTCTAAGTTGAGCAGTCCCAAAATTATCACGTGACATCTCTAGCTCAGGCATGTCACACGCTTCTTCCTGCTCCTCAGCTTCACCTGCAAGAACAGCTAGGGGAAAACGGTCAGATTCAATAGTGGTCACCCCTACCATTTGAACCTCAGTATCCTGATCAAAAGGCTCAGGACTAATCACAGGGCACACATTCTCATAATTAACATCATTTCTAGTGCAGTGTACATTCTGTTTCCACAAGTCCCAGAACAATGGGAAGTCTCTTCCCAGGATCACACTATGCATCAGGGTCTCTACCACGCCCACTTCATGGGACACAGTTCCACAAGTACTCTTTAGCTGGACTAAAGCTGTGGGATACTCCTTGGTGTCCCCATGTATGCACAAGACCCCTATGTAACGTCCTGTGAGTGTCCCAGGGTCTACCAAGCTGGCATGGATGAGAGTAACTAAACTCCCAGAGTCCAGTAGAGCCCTCCCGGGATAACCATCCACCTTTACATGACATATTTGCTGTCCAGTTTCTGACACAGTCTCAGCAGAGAAAACAGAACGTGCATATAAAGAGCTTCGCCTGGCTGTATCACACTCCATTGGCTCAGAAGTAAGGGGGCAATTGGCAGCAATATGCCCAGGTCCATGACAACGCCAACACTGTATGCGGCCCCAGTCTTTTTGCGACCCAGGTTTGGACCCTACTGTCCCTTGGGAACGCCTCTCCACTGTTTGTTCCCCATCTAGGCCACCTCCCTTTACAACATTATTCACCCCTCTAGTAAACGGAACAGTCTTACCAGATGATCCGGCCGATTTGCTGTTCTTGAGGGTGGAATGTCCAGGAGGCACTTCTTGGATTAGATTTTCAGTAGCTCTGTACCTCTCAACCAAGTTGACAAGCCCCTCGGCATCATTAGGGTCGCCCTGACCGACCCAGCGCTGAACCTTTGGAGGTAAGGAACAAAGATACTTGTCCAGCACGACTCTCTCCACGATCTGCGCTGGTGTAGACTCCTCTGGCTGTAGCCATTTCCTTACCAGGTGGACCAGGTCATACATTTGGGACCGCGCAGGTAACTGTTCAGAAAAAGTCCAGTTATGCACCTTCCGGGCACGCACACTCATGTTTACGCCTAAGCGAGCAAGGATCTCTCCCTTGAGTTTCGCGTAGACCTTAGCATCCTGCTCACTCAGATCAAAATACGCCTTTTGTGGTTCTCCAGTTAGAAAAGGCGCTACCACACCTGCCCATTGATCCACGGGTAACTGTTCACGCTCTGCTACACGTTCAAACACCGCAAGAAAGGCCTCTACATCATCCGTGAGAGTCATCTTTTGCAGAGATTTCTGTACTGCAGCCCGTGTGGTTGGAAGCAAGGGTTGGGGTGTTTGCACACTCTGCGCCACACTCTTAGCCACATTCTGTATTTGCTCTTGTAATTGCAGATTAGTTTGCTGCTGTTCCTTTAAGGCTTGTCTGTTGGATTCAAGCAGCAAAACATTGGTTTCAGCCTGGGCACGCATGGCCTCCTCATGCACCTTTTGCTGATATGCGTTTGCCTGCCGCTGCAGCTCATTTGCCTGCACCAAGTGTTTTAAAAGGTCCTCCATTTTAACAGTCTCCTGTTGCAGTGTTACAGCAGCCTTCAGCCAGGACATGCAAGTATCAGCGCACTCCAGACACTCACTTGTGGCTGGTTGCCTTTAGCAACAACTTCCAGCTTGCTGTAGCAAAAGTCCTATAGTTCGGTGTATGTCTCTTTAAGTGAGATGCTTGCTCGCATTCTCCACCATATGTGGGGTTTTAGCATCAAACGGGTAGGCACAGGTGAGGATTTGGCACAGACTTAGACAGTGACATCACGGCTTGGGTCCAAAACAGGGCTTGCCTGAGTTTATTGCAGCACTCAGAGCAAGAAACTAAAAACAGCCTTTACACTTCAGGCAAAACAGAAAATAAAAACCTGCTCGTCTGAGCTCTAACTAAACAGAATAAACGTCCCTCTCTATACCAGGGCCACACTATGTGACACTGGACACACACAGCAGATATAGATCAAGTAATGCAGTACTTACAGCCTTGTCTCTCTCTAGCAGCAGCTTACTGCCTCCAACACCCAGGGAGAGAGAGAGAGACCTATGGAGAGGGCTGACTCCTTTTTAAAGAATCAGGTGCTCTCCTGATTACCAGCCCAGGACAGAACACCCTTTGTAAGCCGGAGCTTACCACACAGATTGAAATAGCCTGCAGTCTATATGCCATAAGACAGGATTCTAGGGGAAAGGTACCTGCCGTCTATGACTTTCCCTGCCACTGTCTTACAATATATAATTTATTTCCCATTTGATTCTAAGGGCCAGATGCACTTAGCTTCAAAAGTGATGAACTGGAGAGTGATAAACAACCAACCAATCAGCTCCTACCTGCCATGTCACAGACTGTGTTTGAAAACTATCAGGTAGGAGCTGATTGGCTGGCTGTTTATCATTCTCCAGTTTATCACTTTTGAAGCTTAGTGCATCTGGCTCAAAAAAAGGGATTTTGTACTGAATTACCTTTAAAATTTCAAATTTGACATGTACATTTATTGATATCTTAATACCATAACACAGGGGTTCCCAATCTTTTTTGATTCACGGCACCCTAGAGAATCTAAATTGTTTTCACGGCACCCCTAGGTCCCAAAAAAATGAATTAGATTGGGTTTATATGCGATTCTTAGCGTCAGTTATGTGGTAAAGGGCAGGATTTGCTTCTGTTTGTACACATTCTATGACTGGCAGCCACCAGCACTGGTTTTGCTCATAAATAATTAACCATTAGTAATTTGAGTTGGTCCTGGACCACCAAGGCGCGGCACCCCTGCAAGTGACCCGAGGCACCCCAGGGAGCCACGGCACACAGTTTGGGAACCACTGCCATAACACAATGCTCATTCTAGTGTATTTGACACTGCCTGTACATTACTACAGTACGCAAAGGCCCAGTGTAAAGTTAGCCTTTCCTACTAACACTATGAAGCCACATATCTGCCGTAGGAGTATATAAGCATGTACACTTGTGAGGGTGGCGTACATCTAGAACATGTACCATTGTTCTGACACAATGTATTAAGAGAAAACAGATTCGGGGACCCTTTAGTATTATATATTCATTTTGAGAACTTTATTAATAAATGTCATTCAAAAACCTGATGTAGTGAGAAAAGCATTTTAAGTCATAAACCTTTGACATTTAAAAGTAACCTTGTCTTCATGACAAAATCCCCAATCTACTCAGCAAAGGTTTTAATTGTCAAATCCAAAAGACATACAGTACTTTGTCCTTTTAATATTTTCCTGGTAGAAAATGCCTATTTGCCCATTCCAATGATGTTATAGAGTGGTTGTTTTTTTTTTAAACTCCATCTTGGGTTTCAGGATTAGGTGAAACTAGAGTGCTTTAAACCTCTTTAGAGGTTTGGGATTAGGTACTGAGATCAGGACTAATACAGTCCTTCTGTGGAAAGTTAAATTAAACAGCAAGAATATTTGCTACACATTGATTCACAGGTGCTTGGCAGCATACCAGAACATATAAGGGAATCTCTGGTTGAATTGTTAACGCAAATCTGCAGAAACTTGAGCATTAGCTAAGTAACATAGTATCTATTGCAACCACAGGGTTGTTTTAATGGACTTTAAAGTGGTTGTAAGCATGGTTATTATTTCATGTTTATCTCTAACACAAATGGAAGGAAGGTGAAGAACGTAGGATCGTGACAAAGGGAATTTTCACAAAAAAATTACTGTTTTGCTGTTAGTTATTATATATATGCTGGAATTCTAGTTTGCTGAGAAGCACATGCTACTGTAGTATACCAATGTGGTTAGAGGCACAAGCATGTGTAAGGATATAGCGCAGTGGTCTCCAACCTTATTTTGGGGCGTGAGCTACTCGAGACAAAATAAACCTCCTGAAGAGCTACTAAAATAAAAAAAATAAAAAAAATATGCATAATAATCGAAAAATGCCTTTTACACATTATGCCACACACTGTAATGCCCCTATCACATTATGCCACATACCGCAATGCCCCAGACACAATATGCCAAACACTGCAATGTCCAATATTCCACATACATACCTCCCAACACTGGAGTCAGAGGAGAAGGGACATCTGCGCGTGCCGAAGAGAGCTGTTGGCCATGCCTCTAGCCTCTCTGAATAGACGCTGTGCCATATATACACATGCCACCAGCAGTACCAGTTACACAATGCCCCCAATACCCGCAGTAATGCCATAAACACAATGCCTCCCAGCAGTGCCAGATAAACAATGCCTGCCCGATTGTGGTGCCATTCTAAATAAACACTTTGGCAGTACTGTCTGCATGCGCTGTAGGCATGCACCAAAAAATGGGTGTAGCCACATGCCACATGGGGTGCAGCCAATTAAAATGGGGGTGTGATACACATATGCCCCCAATAGTGCAGGGCCAGATATACATATGCCCCCAATAGATTCAGATACACATATGTCCCCAATAGTGCCAAATACACATATGCTCCCACGGTGCCAGGTATGTCCCCACAGTGCCAGGTATGCCCCCACAGTGCCAGAAACAGGTATACCCACATGGTGCCAGGTATGTCCCCACAGTGCCAGAAACAGGTATGCCCCCACAGTGTCAGGTATTTCCCCACAGTGTCAGGTATGCCACCACAGTGCCAGAAACAGGGATGCCCCACAGTGCCAGGTATGCCCCCACAGTGCTGGGCATGCCCCCACAGTGCCAGGTATGCCCCCACAGTGCTGGGCATGCCCCCACAGTGCCAGGTATGCCCCCGCAGTGCCAGGTATGCCTGTATAGTGCCAGGAATGCACATACAGTGCCCGTACAGTGCCAGGAATGCCCCTACAGTGCCAGGTATGCCCCCACAATGCCAGAAACACATATGCCGCCAATATGTCAGATTTTCCCAGCAGCAGCACTACTCACCGTTGTTACTGCTGCTGTCAGGGAGGAGAGTCTGGTGTTCCCCTGCACAACTGTCTGTGTGTCTGTGTCTTCATCTCCTCCTCCTCCTCTGCCATCACCGCCGCTTCCCTTCTGAGGGGAGGAGAGGACAGCACATTGCACGTCTCTCCTTCCCCTCACTTCCCTGTGACTGGGCAGTCAGCCAATCAAAGCTTGCGGGCCGGCTCCTGATTGGCTGCTGGCTCGCAAGCTCTAATTGACTGACGACCCAGTCATGAGGATACATTTAGGGGAACGAGAAACGCATGATGGGCTCTCCTCCCCTCAGCAGGGAAGCGGCGGCGGGCAGCAGGCAATGGCAGGCGGTGGGCAGCAGTGGTCGAGTCTCCGGGATCGCTACCACGAGCTACCGGTAGCTCGCGAGCAACGGGTTGGCGACCACTGATATAGTGGGCCAGATCTACTAAGCTTCAAAAAAGGCTACAGGCTGGGTTTGAAAAATGGCCGTTGAGAGCTGATTGGTTGGTGGTTTATCAATCTCCATTTTATTACTTTTCATGGCTTAGTAATCTTGCCCAGTGGGTCATAGCATACTTCCCAACATCCTGGATATGAAATTATGGACTCCTACACAGCAAAGCCACACATGCACCCAAAAAGGGGGTGTTCCCTGTGTAAAATGGGGCATGGCTCTATGGGAATGCCGCAGCCCCAAACCACACCTCCATTTTTGCCACTGTGGGGGCATGCCCAGTGCACTGTGTCCCATGAATAGATACTGTGTGCAAGTGAAATACAGGGGGCCTCATAACTGCCTCCCTTTTTACTGACACTGTGGCCTGTGAGTGGGACCGCAGGACAGACTGTCCTGCAACAATTTGGACAGTTGGGAGGTATGTTCAAAAGACCAGATTCAGAGAGGAATAAAAAAGGAATGCTGCATGCAAGCATTAGAAGAGACACCTCCACAAGCTGCTGATGCATGTAACTAGGGCACTACTATGGCACATAAAATGAGCTGCTGTGGTGAGAGGTGTCTCTTTACCTGTTGCTGTGTAGTCCACAAAGTTCTTGCTATGGCCCTGTCTGCTGTAATAGTGTGCTAAGATGTGTAATGATGTGGCGGGGCATAGGCTGCTGCAATAGTGCTACCAAGAGGCATGGGTTAGTATAACCATTAGAGCTTTTTAAGAGAGTAGATGGCCCATGTGGAGGCTCCATATGGCCTCCCTCCACTTTGGCAGCGGCAGTAGACTCAGACTTTTTCCCAGTGATTTTTTCCTGCCGTTTTTTCCCCCCGAATGTTGACACAGTCGACATGGACACCGTATCGGTGCACTCGCTACACTCGGCACACTATTCTATTCTCCCACCATGCTGTAGTAGATGGTAGGGCATGAAATACCGCCGGTCAGCACATGTCGACTCAAAGAAAAATTAAATACCCATGTAGACCGTTTGACTGTTGACCTAATGCTTGTGTTGACCTAATGACCCTGTTGACCCAAAACCATGTCGACCTTTTCAGGGTGTTGTAGAAGATGTTGGGTAAGCTGCCTGGTACAGGGGAGGGGGTGTTTGCAAAAGATTTTGGGAAAGCTGGTACAGGGGGTGTTTGAACAAATTGTTCAGGAAGCTAATTAATGGTGTCAGTATTGCGGCCTCACATTTGCAAAACAAGTGCAAAACAACATGTATAGTATACAGCCTCAGCCCTATTTCTTTGTACCTGGATGATGCATTTTGTGTAAAACTGCTGTCTCCTAACATTTAGCACATAAAATAGATATTTTATAAATTACAGCTTGAAATAATGTCACAAATCAAAATGCAATTACATGTAATTTAGGGCACAGATATCTCAGCCAGCGTTATCATTCGCCAGCCAAGGTCAGAACTACTTCATAATGAAAACAAAGGCACAAAGATCTGGAGGAGGCAACTGGCTGCTTACTCACACATGGCTGCTCCAGCTTCTGATATGAGAAAGACAAAACAAAGTCCCAGCTTAAACTTAGTAGGGTACCTGAAATCTAGACTTTGATGAAAATACTAAGTCATTCTGTTTCTTTAGAAAGATAAACATGGTGGCAAGACAGCCTGGGCTGGAGACTGAACAATAACATGTTATATTAAATTGCTAAGAAACACCAGTATGGCTTTTAATAAAGGTTTTTAAATCCAAGACAAAAAGCAAAACAATGGACAAATTAAACGACAATAGTAAAGCGTTAGCTGTACTTTACTAGCAGCAAGCTGTATGATTTCTAAACACCATGGTCCTGATTTAAAGACAGGAGCAAATGAAATGAATTAAGAAGCAATTTACCCTCTACAGCCCCAATTCGCCATTGTGCTAATCCAATCTGCCAGATGGCGGCCATCAATGACCAGCAATCCATCAGCGGATTGGGGAACAACAGCATGTTAAATATTCCCAATGCACCAATCCCAATCATTTTTAGTCAATATCGGCACATTGAGGATTAACAACATTTTAGATGTATCTGTTCCTCTGAGCCAGGCATTGGCAGGATGGGGAACTGCCCCGATTTCTGCCTGGTGCATGGGCTCCTCCTTTAGAAAACGTTGTACGGCAAGTTGGGCAGATTTCAAATGTGTCAAGTGATCTATGCTTTGGAGGGGATGTGTTCTTGCTTCTTTGTAAATGTTAGTGTAAAAAACAAATCTGTGCAGTATTTGTTTGATTTTTTTCACTCGTATGCTTCCAACCACTTGCAAGTTTTGCTCTGAAAGCCCAATGTCGCACACATCATATATGTATGTTTCACAATTTATCATTTCTACATATGAAATAAGAAATGTAAAAAAAAAAATCATATTTCCAGAAGTCCCCTCGCATACATAAATCTTACATTACTCTTACCCAATATGTTACTAGACATTTGGTCAGTCTCGAGAATACATACAGAATATAAGCAGCTATTACCCCCATCTGCCCACCCTAAACATCGGTCCCCATGCGAACGAACACTTGCTGCAAACAGACCAGAATAAGGTCCACAGTTCCTAATGAATAATGTGTTATCTCACACGAAGTTACGTGTATTTTTCTCTGACACGAAAATTTCAATGATCTATGTTACAATCCCAAAAAATGTAAGAAGATTGAAGAACAATCTTGTGATCTCTAAAATCTATATTTGAACATACTATAGTTATGTTTCTAGAATAGGAAACTTCATTAAGAGGGGAAGAATGAATTGAGAGTCACAAATATATAATTTTTAACTTAATACTTAATTTCATTTTTTATACGTTTGTTTAAGATATTGCAACTCTCAGTTTTTCTGCATTGTTGTCTAGGTTGTAGTCTTGTGTTTTCCATCTTTCATGTCATTTTTCAAGTCTGTCTCCCTCTCAATCACATCTGTCTTGTGCATCCTGTTATTCTGTTTTGTCATTGTTTAACCTATAGTTGCTTTGTTTAGTTATTGTTGCTATCTTTTCCATGTTCCACTGTTCTGCTCCGGTCACCTCTTGGTTTAGCCAAGTCTTGGGGACTGGGTACCCAAGAGCAGTCCTAAGGAGAAGGGGGTCATTCCAGCCCCAAGAAGGGCCTGATTGAGATTAGTATGCGTTTTAGATCCGAACTTTGGGTTTGAGATTTTTATTGATTCACCCCAATTATTATTGATTCTTTTAAATTGTTTTTTTAACAGAACCAAAAGCAGAATCCAAACCAAAACTTTGCGTTTTTGTTTTTTTTGACAAAACAAGATGATGAATTAGAACCAAAGACAAATATCCGCACACAACTCTAGTGCAAAGACGCAGTGGTGGTCACAGATACTCCAATAACAACCATCTGATGACCCTATTGTTTCACAGAATGACTATGGGAACTTAAACTGTGGTGCCATGTTTTCTGTGTATTGGATTACTGGTGTACGGTAGTGATCACTTCCCATGAAAAGGCCCCCTCAACGCAAGCATCATCGCAAAGGTCCCTTGCGCATATGCAGTGCAACCGCAAAACAGGAGCAGTTAGATGATAATTTAACAGCACAAACATTGGCATTGCGTAAATCACTGAATCAGTCCTAATATATGAAAAAGAACATTTGAATGATGGGTACTTATGTATTATATGGGCTCCCATGTTAAATGCACCCCATTTTTTCATACCCCTACTATCCAACTACGCATGGAGTTGATTTTATATAGTGTGGCGAGCGCAGCGAGCCACCGTGCCCGAAGCGTGGCGAGGGGACGCGGTCTCATAAGAAAAACGGGAGCCCAGATATTACATAAGTACCGAATGATGTATTTATCAAATTCATTAGCCATTGTACAATATTAATGTCAATATATTTTAAATATGGACGCCAGAGCACGATTTGCATTAGAGCTGACTTTTCCATGTGAACACACTGTAACTGGATGCTCCTGGAACTTTCTTTGTGTCTGCTACGGTAAATCTTCTCTTGTAGTCTAATCGAAGAAAATTAAATATTCATTGGCCATTATTTTATGTGGTTTGCTATAGACATGCTTGTAAAAAACATAAAAAAATAGCACAGGTTGACGTTTACAGCCTGCCAATTATATCCAAATAAAACTGGTCACACACAACTCACAGCTGGAGGTAAAGCTGCTTTGCTGCTCATATTATACCAGTAGTCACTATTATACTAGTAGTAACAGCTGGCCCTCACACAAATCTCTGTAACTGACAGACAATGACCCAAAATGAAGCCCACCGTAAGGGAGTGAGGTTGAGGGCATAATTATAGCCATAGCATTAAAATGTAATATCACTCAAAAAGATATGTAATTTAATATATTTACGATGGTTACTAGAACTGACTGAATCTTGAAGCTATTATAAAGATATTACACTAAAAATACAAAAAAAACATACTATTACTGAATTGAGGATTCCCGAGAACTGATACTGATCAGCAACTTCAACATCAATGGAAATAACTAGTGCATAGTGGACTACCGATTGTCCGAGGCGTGTCTCTGAGTTATCAGTATGCATGTATTTGAATTTCAGCCTATGCTGTAGCCCCACATCTGGAGACACCGATGCTTGCCACTCCTTATGCTTAGAGATGCAGAATGTGGGAGGGTAGAGGCATGCAGAGTCCAGTAAGAGCAGGTTCCTGCAAATGCGTCTCATGCACAACAACATAAATATTTGTATTTCATTAAATAATAAGACTTATTTATAAATAACAGGCAACATGTTAACATCCCTCAGAACGTCAACATGTTAACAGTGTAGACATCTGACATTTTTACATGTGAAAACCCCGCAGAACGTTGACATTATAGTTAGGCTCCGGGACTGGAGGGCTAGGCTCAATGAGGAGGTTAGGGTTAAGCTACTGGAGCAAGGAGGTTAGGGTTAGGCCAGAGGTGGTTTAATTAGAACCTCAATAAACTTGATTTAACCATCTGGATAGCTTTAAAACCTTGGACCATTAGGGTACCTTGTTGACATACATTGGGAACCTGGGTTAGGTAGTGTAAAAATGGCTAGTAGTAGGGATTATAGGTAAAAATAGGGAGCCTGTACTAGTGTACTTACCAGACAGAACACAGCTGGAACTGACAGTCATATGACCACCTGGAAGACAGAGATGGAGCGCTACAGCTGTGGATGATACGTCGATATTCTATCATGCCAACATTTCATCAATGTCTGTGATCAAATTCTCATTGCTAACATTACGAATGTGGACATATCAGACTGCCCTGCATATGTGATTTTGTACTGGAAGTTTATTATTAACTACTACAATTGTCAAGTCAATGTCCATCTATGTAAGCAATGCTAAATGTGTATTTCTATTAAGACAAATTTTACGCCAAAAATATTTGGGCACAAAATGTGTATAATTTTGCATTGGTCCCTATATTTTATATACTATAAGTATGATGTCATAGTATTACTTGTCAGAATCATCCAGGTATGTTTTGGGAACCAATAAAGCTTGAACACAGTAATATAGTGAAAGGATGAAAATACGTCATTGTTCAGCCATGACCCATTACAAGTGCACAGCCTACAGTGGCAGCAGTCAGTGCTGAAACCAAGGTTTCACAGAAAACACTTGTAAAACAAGAGTGGCCCAAGAGGCGACTGGCCTCCCGCTCCCCTTGGCAGCTCTCTTCTGATGATTGATTACTAGAGCTAACCGCATACATATGAAATTCATATGTATGGTATTATTGTTTCAGTCTTTGCAGAAAGTAGGATGGATAGCTGTAGAAGACCAGACAATTAAAAAGACTGGAAGCATGTTAGAAATTGTAACAAGATATTTTTCAGTGGGCCACATGTGAGTATTGGTTTCATACGTGACATGTGTAATGTCACAAAGGCTCCATTACAGCGGCACCCCCTGCTCTGCGTGACGTATGTGCCATATAATGACTTCTGGGCACCAATCTAGCACAAGTTGCTAGCACAATCTAATAAAACACTTATGTCATCAGGGCTGATGCAGTGTGAGAATTACACCAGTAAGTGTATTGTTCTGTGCAAGCCTAGAAATCCTGGCGGCATCTGTCATTTCAAAGACTGCGGGGCAGATGTAATAAGACTTGGGGCCATATGCAGCAAGCTTAAAAAAGTGGTAAGGTGAAAAGTGATAAACAACCAGCAAATCAGGTCCTAACTGCCATGTTACAGACTAAGATTGAAAAAAATACAGTTAGGGGTCAATTGGCTGGTTGTTTATCATTCCACTTTATCACTTTATGAAGCTTGATACATTAAATTTCATCACGGGTATTAAATTTCACCCGTGATGTCAGCTGCGGCCATGATCCGATGGCTTCTATCGCAGCTGTCGCGTAAGTCCTGGGTTACGTACAGACTGCACACACTGGAAAAAACATTCGATGGTGAGCGGCTTGCGTATGGATTTGCAGCAAATCGCAAGCTATGCTAAGCAATTCGCAGGCTTGCACGGGGCGGGATTTCACTCTGGCTGTGTGGCGTACACCTGATCGCAAGGCTCTGCAAATTAGCAGAGCAGCACTCAGGTCTGAATAACCCCTACATGATTTGCCTCCCTCCATTGTACAAGAAGTGCAGTCCTGCTCGCTACTTCATCCCCTGTACTAATCAGACCCACAAGACCTGAGTCATCTGCAAAATTTACATCTATCTAATCTATTGCAGGAACATGTTAATTAATCATGACCTATCAAGCCTTGTATGAATAGATCATATTAGATTTTAGCACTGGGTGAAGCAATACGTAGACTTTATAATATATATTACCTGCTGCGGTATTAGGTAAGCTTAATGGACGAGGTGTTAAGGATTTCCACAAGTTCTCCTTCTAATCCGTAGATTCTCCACTCTGGCAAGTTCCATCACATTGAAACATTACAAACTTGCTCTTGGCCTCTATGACTAGAACCGTATGCCAGAAATCTAATAGAGGCAGTCACCAGCCTGAAATAAATACATTATGGCAAGATGTTAACTTTAGGATAATACATCATAATTTGGCAGGTGCCTCCGCAGCTTTTCAGATATTATCACTCATATATCTGCACAATAATTTATTGTAGGATATTCATTTTAATTATTAGCTTCAAATTTATGCCCACACCCAAGTGGGTATAATTGTAAAAACAGGTCATAGGTGGAGACAGCCTAGCTGCTTCCAAGACATAAGCATAAATTACTTGAATTGATGGTTTAGTGTTATCCTACAATTTCAACAGTGGTTCTTTGGAAAATCTACAATGTGATATTACGTCTATCTAGCTTACTTCTAGGGATACAGGAAGTGTAAAATATGCCATATAACCCTTTGTAATGTCATCTACATATGCTTCAGCAAATTCCCACACGCTAAGAAGGCAGTACGGATGGTGTAATGGTTAGCATTACAGCCTCACAGCGCTGAGGTCATGGGTTCGATTCCCACCATGGCTCTAACTGTGCGGAGTTTGTATATTCTCCCCGTACTTGCGTGGGATTCCTCCGGGTTCTCCGGTTTCCTCCCACAATCCAAAAATATACAGGTAGGTTAATTGGCTTCCAACAAAAATTAACCCTAGAATGTCTGTGTGTGCGTGTACATGTGGTAGGGAATATAGATTGTAAGCTCCACTGGGGCAGGGACTGATGTGAATGTTCAAATATTCACTGTAAAGCGCTGCGGAATATGTATGCGCTATATAAGAAACTGTAAATAATAATAAGGGCTACAAACATTCTCATTTTTCAATAGCAGGGACAGGAAATTCCTTGCTGAATTGTTTTGCACCAACATGTAATAACCGGTATACGCTCGTTATGTTGACATTCGTTGGGTTGACCACTGAAGGTCGACGGGCCTTATGTTGACACGTGAAAAGGTCTACAGGCCTAGGGTTGACAGGGTCAAAAGGTCGACACAAGAATTAAGTCCACATTGGAAAGGTCGACAGTCAAAAGGTTGACATGGGTTTTTTTGAGCCAACATGTGCCGACGCGGTAATTTCATGCCCTACCATCCCCTACGGCGTGGAGGGAATATAGAATAGTGTGCCGAGCATGGCATTATAGTTTCATTCCTGATTTATACCCCTTAAAGAGCTTGTGGTCTGCTGGAATTGCACGTTATACAGTCTTGTCTCGGGGACCCACAGGGCTCAAAGCACCCACTTTGGTTGACAGGGGTGGCCTGGGAGGGGGTAGACCCCTTTATTTGGGGGGTACCAACTCCCCCAGGGACCTGGCCCAGGTTGGCCAGCCAGGGTGGTCATGTCAAAATACGGGGAACCCATACTCCTTTTTTCCCCCTATTTTGGGAACCAGGACCGGGCCAAGAGCCTGGTGCTGAATATAGAAATACCCCAGCTTTTTTCCCCTTGTATTACAGCAACCAGGACTGTCTCACTGAGCCCGGGACTGGTTATAGATGGGCCACAGACAACATGCCATTTTTTTTAAATTAATTATTTCATTTTCCTATTTTTTTTACACTGAGAAGCCTGCCCGGATCTGACTGATCCATGCAGACTTCAGCCAAACACCCCTGGATATTGAGGTCTATTTTCAATTCCTATTTACCGCTGAATTCATAGCTAAATTCAGCAGTACAAATGTAAATTTGCCATACGGCCAAATTCTTTCGATGATGTAATCATTCGTACAGCCAAATTTGGCGGAAGTTGCTGTTTGTAAAAACCGTCAATCCAGCCAAATTTGTACCCATTCGATCTTAGTAAATTTACCCCTATGTTTGTGGTTATGGACAACAAGCACATTGAAAGGGGTAACTGAAAATCAAACTAATAAAATATGAAATAAATATTAATACGTACTTAAAGTAATGGTGTATTTTGGTGTCGGTTACAAGTGAAAGATCTATAGCAAAGTGTTCCCCTTGTTCTTGCTGTACATTCTAGATATACTGGAAAATTGGCAGAATCACTATAGCATTAAACATTGAATGTAAACTAGCAGCTCAGCTATGACAGGTTTATGTGATGAACATATTATGTCAGGGTCTGATGTAGTAACTGACTCAGATGACAGCCGTCATTCACCAGGAATCTGTACAGGCTTAGTATGTGCTCTGTGTGTTTCTGTTCACTTACATTTATTTTTGATTGACATTTCATCATTTTACTCATGATTATTATTATTATTAGCTTGTGCAACACAAAAACGTTACAGCGAGACTGACTTCTTTTTAAATATACCACATGGCCGCCCAGGAGTGGGGAAAATGAGGCAATTCTTATGTACATTCCAGGTGTTATCCAATGAAAACTGTTCCATACAAGTGAATACTATTTCTCTTTAGAGCACAACTGAAGCATCAGTCAGTTTGCAATACATATCGATCTATTAATCATCATTACCACCATTAAATAATATCCCAATGGCGTCACAAGATGGATGCCGGTGTAACAGGCCGCACCTGTGCGTCACCCACTAATAGGTGACACAGAAATGCTGGCTCAGTGACTGGAACCAGGTGCTTCAGTGTGAAATGCAGTGCAGCAGTGCAGTGTCACAGTGTAGGAGCTGGCACTACAGCCACAGCAGTCTCTGTGAGAAGCCAGCATCTCCCACACCCCGCCCTTCCTGTGAAGCCATGCCAATTTCTATGAAGCCACATCCCTTTTCACACTATTGTGGCAACAGGTGTCTCATGTATAAGGGACGACATTGTATTGCCCCATAAGATAATTAAACCGATTTCCACCTTATTGTTTACATAAAGACAGACCAAAATACAACAGATGTGTCAGTGTGGCTTTAGTTGCGGCAAATATCCCTGCCAGAATTCAGGCAACACTATCATGCCAAGAATATTTCTCACCCCATACTAATTTTTCCCAATACTGTAATGCCCCTTACACTTTATGCCCACTGCTGTAGTGCCCCATACATTTCATGCCCACTGTTGTAGTTTGGCTAGTGCCCCTTAGCTGATTTGCCCGCCCAGAGAAGCCAGTGGTGTTGGCACCGCCACGCCATGTCCAACACTGCAGCTAACTACAGTATTGCGAAGAAATGCAAAATAAACTACTGCTCCCAGCAGCCCTTGCTTGAAGCTAGGCTGCTGGGAGAAGTGGTTTATTTTGAGTGTACAGTACTGTGAAGAAACTCAAAATAAACTACGGAGCTGATTGGCAGGAGCACCATTTGTCATCTGTAATGAGTGATGAATGGTGCTATAAGAATATCACTTGTTAATAACGGTTCTCCTGGTGTTGTCTCATGCCTGCTGGCGGGATTATAATGATCCTCTTAGAGCACAAAAATAAGTCTGTTGACTAGGCTTTTGGCATGCACTATTACATCACAATTACATGTATAGAATGATGTTGCTATATTTATTTTTTATTTGAATTGTAATGATTATATATATTATATATACTTTACTTTAATAAGTACATTTGTGCACATTCTGGATAAAACAAATATATCAACCAATTAGGTGACGAGGTTCACTTGTTATTAAGAACTAACAGAGCATGTGGAATAAACGTGATCTAACTGACTTTATAGAAGGACTGTTTGAGTATCAACAGATTTCCTGGGATTTCCATGCAGACATCTGTACAATTGCTAAACTTGCTAGTGCAGTATCAGTCCTTGATTCTTTGGAACACTCTGTACAACAGTTATCACCTGTGAGTTTAAAACCACAAACATGAAACTCCTGGCAATGAGCATTAAACCCCTGGCAACGAGTATGCACCCTCCATAAACTTTTTAGTTGTTGGTGCAAAAATTCGCTGCTGAACTGAAAACTGTGCATTACAACAGTGGCATGCAGAAGATAATCTCTGAATGCATAATACCACATCAAACCTTGGAGTGTATAGATAACAGTCAGGGCAGCCGAGAGGAATGCCGGGCCCCGGTAAAATTTGGGGGTGTGGTCTAAGTGTGGGAGGTGTGGCCACACCCCCAAGAAAACGCTAAAAACTCTAAACTCAGCAGCAGCAGCACACACTTACAGTATGTGCTGTGCTGACAGCAGGCTCAGCATGAGCTCTCACGCTGTCAGTGAGACACTCATGCTGAGCCTGCTGTCAGCACAGCACATGCTGTAGAAGTGTGTGCTGCTGTTGCTGTCTGGGAGTGGTCGGACCAGGGCCCCTGCCGGGCCCCTGCAGCAAGCCGGGGCCCGGGTAATTAGTACCCGCTCCCCCTCCCTCTCGGCTGCCCTGATAACAGTATCAGAAGACCACAACAGGTTCTATTCCTATCAGCTAAGAACAGTAAATTGAGAAGTAATAGAACACGAGGACATGCACTGAAACTGGAGGGAGGTAGGTAGGTTCCGGGGAAATGTTAGAAAAAATT